>NC_140563.1:58685114-59285114 GCF_057381845.1 Rhamphochromis longiceps
AGTTGTTCAAAAACGCTTTATTTCGCCAAGACAATGCGTTTCTCACTGTTACATGCATTTGAATGGGAAACTCGCCTGAAACAACGTATAGGTTTTCATTATGTGAATAATTTTAAAATCTTAGCTCAAACGGCTGCAAAACCTGTTTGCCCAGCACGGGGATATTGAGTTCTATAAGATAAAGCCATAAACATGTTTGTCTGAGTCTTCTATCAAAAGTTACAGCGATTTATATGAAGTTGTTCAAAAACGCTTTATTTCGCCAAGACAATGCGTTTCTCACTGTTACATGCATTTGAATGGGAAACTCGCCTGAAACAAAGTATAGGTTTTCATTATGTGAATAATTTTAAAATCTTAGCTCAAACGGCTGCAAAACCTGTTTGCCCAGCACGGGGATATTGAGTTCTATAAGATAAAGCCATAAACATGTTTGTCTGAGTCTTCTATCAAAAGTTACAGCGATTTATATGAAGTTGTTCAAAAACGCTTTATTTCGCCAAGACAATGCGTTTCTCACTGTTACATGCATTTGAATGGGAAACTCGCCTGAAACAAAGTATAGGTTTTCATTATGTGAATAATTTTAAAATCTTAGCTCAAACGGCTGCAAAACCTGTTTGCCCAGCACGGGGATATTGAGTTCTATAAGATAAAGCCATAAACATGTTTGTCTGAGTCTTCTATCAAAAGTTACAGCGATTTATATGAAGTTGTTCAAAAACGCTTTATTTCGCCAAGACAATGCGTTTCTCACTGTTACATGCATTTGAATGGGAAACTCGCCTGAAACAACGTATAGGTTTTCATTATGTGAATAATTTTAAAATCTTAGCTCAAACGGCTGCAAAACCTGTTTGCCCAGCACGGGGATATTGAGTTCTATAAGATAAAGCCATAAACATGTTTGTCTGAGTCTTCTATCAAAAGTTACAGCGATTTATATGAAGTTGTTCAAAAACGCTTTATTGCGCCAAGACAATGCGTTTCTCACTGTTACATGCATTTGAATGGGAAACTCGCCTGAAACAAAGTATAGGTTTTCATTATGTGAATAATTTTAAAATCTTAGCTCAAACGGCTGCAAAACCTGTTTGCCCAGCACGGGGATATTGAGTTCTATAAGATAAAGCCATAAACATGTTTGTCTGAGTCTTCTATCAAAAGTTACAGCGATTTATATGAAGTTGTTCAAAAACGCTTTATTTCGCCAAGACAATGCGTTTCTCACTGTTACATGCATTTGAATGGGAAACTCGCCTGAAACAAAGTATAGGTTTTCATTATGTGAATAATTTTAAAATCTTAGCTCAAACGGCTGCAAAACCTGTTTGACCAGCACGGGGATATTGAGTTCTATAAGATAAAGCCATAAACATGTTTGTCTGAGTCTTCTATCAAAAGTTACAGCGATTTATATGAAGTTGTTCAAAAACGCTTTATTTCGCCAAGACAATGCGTTTCTCACTGTTACATGCATTTGAATGGGAAACTCGCCTGAAACAACGTATAGGTTTTCATTATGTGAATAATTTTAAAATCTTAGCTCAAACGGCTGCAAAACCTGTTTGCCCAGCACGGGGATATTGAGTTCTATAAGATAAAGCCATAAACATGTTTGTCTGAGTCTTCTATCAAAAGTTACAGCGATTTATATGAAGTTGTTCAAAAACGCTTTATTTCGCCAAGACAATGCGTTTCTCACTGTTACATGCATTTGAATGGGAAACTCGCCTGAAACAACGTATAGGTTTTCATTATGTGAATAATTTTAAAATCTTAGCTCAAACGGCTGCAAAACCTGTTTGCCCAGCACGGGGATATTGAGTTCTATAAGATAAAGCCATAAACATGTTTGTCTGAGTCTTCTATCAAAAGTTACAGCGATTTATATGAAGTTGTTCAAAAACGCTTTATTTCGCCAAGACAATGCGTTTCTCACTGTTACATGCATTTGAATGGGAAACTCGCCTGAAACAACGTATAGGTTTTCATTATGTGAATAATTTTAAAATCTTAGCTCAAACGGCTGCAAAACCTGTTTGCCCAGCACGGGGATATTGAGTTCTATAAGATAAAGCCATAAACATGTTTGTCTGAGTCTTCTATCAAAAGTTACAGCGATTTATATGAAGTTGTTCAAAAACGCTTTATTTCGCCAAGACAATGCGTTTCTCACTGTTACATGCATTTGAATGGGAAACTCGCCTGAAACAAAGTATAGGTTTTCATTATGTGAATAATTTTAAAATCTTAGCTCAAACGGCTGCAAAACCTGTTTGCCCAGCACGGGGATATTGAGTTCTATAAGATAAAGCCATAAACATGTTTGTCTGAGTCTTCTATCAAAAGTTACAGCGATTTATATGAAGTTGTTCAAAAACGCTTTATTTCGCCAAGACAATGCGTTTCTCACTGTTACATGCATTTGAATGGGAAACTCGCCTGAAACAAAGTATAGGTTTTCATTATGTGAATAATTTTAAAATCTTAGCTCAAACGGCTGCAAAACCTGTTTGCCCAGCACGGGGATATTGAGTTCTATAAGATAAAGCCATAAACATGTTTGTCTGAGTCTTCTATCAAAAGTTACAGCGATTTATATGAAGTTGTTCAAAAACGCTTTATTTCGCCAAGACAATGCGTTTCTCACTGTTACATGCATTTGAATGGGAAACTCGCCTGAAACAACGTATAGGTTTTCATTATGTGAATAATTTTAAAATCTTAGCTCAAACGGCTGCAAAACCTGTTTGCCCAGCACGGGGATATTGAGTTCTATAAGATAAAGCCATAAACATGTTTGTCTGAGTCTTCTATCAAAAGTTACAGCGATTTATATGAAGTTGTTCAAAAACGCTTTATTTCGCCAAGACAATGCGTTTCTCACTGTTACATGCATTTGAATGGGAAACTCGCCTGAAACAAAGTATAGGTTTTCATTATGTGAATAATTTTAAAATCTTAGCTCAAACGGCTGCAAAACCTGTTTGCCCAGCACGGGGATATTGAGTTCTATAAGATAAAGCCATAAACATGTTTGTCTGAGTCTTCTATCAAAAGTTACAGCGATTTATATGAAGTTGTTCAAAAACGCTTTATTTCGCCAAGACAATGCGTTTCTCACTGTTACATGCATTTGAATGGGAAACTCGCCTGAAACAAAGTATAGGTTTTCATTATGTGAATAATTTTAAAATCTTAGCTCAAACGGCTGCAAAACCTGTTTGCCCAGCACGGGGATATTGAGTTCTATAAGATAAAGCCATAAACATGTTTGTCTGAGTCTTCTATCAAAAGTTACAGCGATTTATATGAAGTTGTTCAAAAACGCTTTATTTCGCCAAGACAATGCGTTTCTCACTGTTACATGCATTTGAATGGGAAACTCGCCTGAAACAACGTATAGGTTTTCATTATGTGAATAATTTTAAAATCTTAGCTCAAACGGCTGCAAAACCTGTTTGCCCAGCACGGGGATATTGAGTTCTATAAGATAAAGCCATAAACATGTTTGTCTGAGTCTTCTATCAAAAGTTACAGCGATTTATATGAAGTTGTTCAAAAACGCTTTATTTCGCCAAGACAATGCGTTTCTCACTGTTACATGCATTTGAATGGGAAACTCGCCTGAAACAACGTATAGGTTTTCATTATGTGAATAATTTTAAAATCTTAGCTCAAACGGCTGCAAAACCTGTTTGCCCAGCACGGGGATATTGAGTTCTATAAGATAAAGCCATAAACATGTTTGTCTGAGTCTTCTATCAAAAGTTACAGCGATTTATATGAAGTTGTTCAAAAACGCTTTATTTCGCCAAGACAATGCGTTTCTCACTGTTACATGCATTTGAATGGGAAACTCGCCTGAAACAACGTATAGGTTTTCATTATGTGAATAATTTTAAAATCTTAGCTCAAACGGCTGCAAAACCTGTTTGCCCAGCACGGGGATATTGAGTTCTATAAGATAAAGCCATAAACATGTTTGTCTGAGTCTTCTATCAAAAGTTACAGCGATTTATATGAAGTTGTTCAAAAACGCTTTATTTCGCCAAGACAATGCGTTTCTCACTGTTACATGCATTTGAATGGGAAACTCGCCTGAAACAACGTATAGGTTTTCATTATGTGAATAATTTTAAAATCTTAGCTCAAACGGCTGCAAAACCTGTTTGCCCAGCACGGGGATATTGAGTTCTATAAGATAAAGCCATAAACATGTTTGTCTGAGTCTTCTATCAAAAGTTACAGCGATTTATATGAAGTTGTTCAAAAACGCTTTATTTCGCCAAGACAATGCGTTTCTCACTGTTACATGCATTTGAATGGGAAACTCGCCTGAAACAACGTATAGGTTTTCATTATGTGAATAATTTTAAAATCTTAGCTCAAACGGCTGCAAAACCTGTTTGCCCAGCACGGGGATATTGAGTTCTATAAGATAAAGCCATAAACATGTTTGTCTGAGTCTTCTATCAAAAGTTACAGCGATTTATATGAAGTTGTTCAAAAACGCTTTATTTCGCCAAGACAATGCGTTTCTCACTGTTACATGCATTTGAATGGGAAACTCGCCTGAAACAAAGTATAGGTTTTCATTATGTGAATAATTTTAAAATCTTAGCTCAAACGGCTGCAAAACCTGTTTGCCCAGCACGGGGATATTGAGTTCTATAAGATAAAGCCATAAACATGTTTGTCTGAGTCTTCTATCAAAAGTTACAGCGATTTATATGAAGTTGTTCAAAAACGCTTTATTTCGCCAAGACAATGCGTTTCTCACTGTTACATGCATTTGAATGGGAAACTCGCCTGAAACAAAGTATAGGTTTTCATTATGTGAATAATTTTAAAATCTTAGCTCAAACGGCTGCAAAACCTGTTTGCCCAGCACGGGGATATTGAGTTCTATAAGATAAAGCCATAAACATGTTTGTCTGAGTCTTCTATCAAAAGTTACAGCGATTTATATGAAGTTGTTCAAAAACGCTTTATTTCGCCAAGACAATGCGTTTCTCACTGTTACATGCATTTGAATGGGAAACTCGCCTGAAACAACGTATAGGTTTTCATTATGTGAATAATTTTAAAATCTTAGCTCAAACGGCTGCAAAACCTGTTTGCCCAGCACGGGGATATTGAGTTCTATAAGATAAAGCCATAAACATGTTTGTCTGAGTCTTCTATCAAAAGTTACAGCGATTTATATGAAGTTGTTCAAAAACGCTTTATTTCGCCAAGACAATGCGTTTCTCACTGTTACATGCATTTGAATGGGAAACTCGCCTGAAACAAAGTATAGGTTTTCATTATGTGAATAATTTTAAAATCTTAGCTCAAACGGCTGCAAAACCTGTTTGCCCAGCACGGGGATATTGAGTTCTATAAGATAAAGCCATAAACATGTTTGTCTGAGTCTTCTATCAAAAGTTACAGCGATTTATATGAAGTTGTTCAAAAACGCTTTATTTCGCCAAGACAATGCGTTTCTCACTGTTACATGCATTTGAATGGGAAACTCGCCTGAAACAAAGTATAGGTTTTCATTATGTGAATAATTTTAAAATCTTAGCTCAAACGGCTGCAAAACCTGTTTGCCCAGCACGGGGATATTGAGTTCTATAAGATAAAGCCATAAACATGTTTGTCTGAGTCTTCTATCAAAAGTTACAGCGATTTATATGAAGTTGTTCAAAAACGCTTTATTTCGCCAAGACAATGCGTTTCTCACTGTTACATGCATTTGAATGGGAAACTCGCCTGAAACAACGTATAGGTTTTCATTATGTGAATAATTTTAAAATCTTAGCTCAAACGGCTGCAAAACCTGTTTGCCCAGCACGGGGATATTGAGTTCTATAAGATAAAGCCATAAACATGTTTGTCTGAGTCTTCTATCAAAAGTTACAGCGATTTATATGAAGTTGTTCAAAAACGCTTTATTTCGCCAAGACAATGCGTTTCTCACTGTTACATGCATTTGAATGGGAAACTCGCCTGAAACAACGTATAGGTTTTCATTATGTGAATAATTTTAAAATCTTAGCTCAAACGGCTGCAAAACCTGTTTGCCCAGCACAGGGATATTGAGTTCTATAAGATAAAGCCATAAACATGTTTGTCTGAGTCTTCTATCAAAAGTTACAGCGATTTATATGAAGTTGTTCAAAAACGCTTTATTTCGCCAAGACAATGCGTTTCTCACTGTTACATGCATTTGAATGGGAAACTCGCCTGAAACAACGTATAGGTTTTCATTATGTGAATAATTTTAAAATCTTAGCTCAAACGGCTGCAAAACCTGTTTGCCCAGCACGGGGATATTGAGTTCTATAAGATAAAGCCATAAACATGTTTGTCTGAGTCTTCTATCAAAAGTTACAGCGATTTATATGAAGTTGTTCAAAAACGCTTTATTTCGCCAAGACAATGCGTTTCTCACTGTTACATGCATTTGAATGGGAAACTCGCCTGAAACAACGTATAGGTTTTCATTATGTGAATAATTTTAAAATCTTAGCTCAAACGGCTGCAAAACCTGTTTGCCCAGCACGGGGATATTGAGTTCTATAAGATAAAGCCATAAACATGTTTGTCTGAGTCTTCTATCAAAAGTTACAGCGATTTATATGAAGTTGTTCAAAAACGCTTTATTTCGCCAAGACAATGCGTTTCTCACTGTTACATGCATTTGAATGGGAAACTCGCCTGAAACAACGTATAGGTTTTCATTATGTGAATAATTTTAAAATCTTAGCTCAAACGGCTGCAAAACCTGTTTGCCCAGCACGGGGATATTGAGTTCTATAAGATAAAGCCATAAACATGTTTGTCTGAGTCTTCTATCAAAAGTTACAGCGATTTATATGAAGTTGTTCAAAAACGCTTTATTTCGCCAAGACAATGCGTTTCTCACTGTTACATGCATTTGAATGGGAAACTCGCCTGAAACAACGTATAGGTTTTCATTATGTGAATAATTTTAAAATCTTAGCTCAAACGGCTGCAAAACCTGTTTGCCCAGCACGGGGATATTGAGTTCTATAAGATAAAGCCATAAACATGTTTGTCTGAGTCTTCTATCAAAAGTTACAGCGATTTATATGAAGTGGTTGAAAAACGCTTTATTTCGCCAAGACAGTGTGTTTCTCACTGTTACATGCATTTGAATGGGAAACTCGCCTGAGACAAAGTATAGGTTTTCATTATGTGAATAATTTTAAAATCTTAGCTCAAACGGCTGCAAAACCTGTTTGCCCAGCACGGGGATATTGAGTTCTATAAGATAAAGCCATAAACATGTTTGTCTGAGTCTTCTATCAAAAGTTACAGCGATTTATATGAAGTTGTTCAAAAACGCTTTATTTCGCCAAGACAATGCGTTTCTCACTGTTACATGCATTTGAATGGGAAACTCGCCTGAAACAACGTATAGGTTTTCATTATGTGAATAATTTTAAAATCTTAGCTCAAACGGCTGCAAAACCTGTTTGCCCAGCACGGGGATATTGAGTTCTATAAGATAAAGCCATAAACATGTTTGTCTGAGTCTTCTATCAAAAGTTACAGCGATTTATATGAAGTTGTTCAAAAACGCTTTATTTCGCCAAGACAATCCGTTTCTCACTGTTACATGCATTTGAATGGGAAACTCGCCTGAAACAACGTATAGGTTTTCATTATGTGAATAATTTTAAAATCTTAGCTCAAACGGCTGCAAAACCTGTTTGCCCAGCACGGGGATATTGAGTTCTATAAGATAAAGCCATAAACATGTTTGTCTGAGTCTTCTATCAAAAGTTACAGCGATTTATATGAAGTTGTTCAAAAACGCTTTATTTCGCCAAGACAATGCGTTTCTCACTGTTACATGCATTTGAATGGGAAACTCGCCTGAAACAACGTATAGGTTTTCATTATGTGAATAATTTTAAAATCTTAGCTCAAACGGCTGCAAAACCTGTTTGCCCAGCACGGGGATATTGAGTTCTATAAGATAAAGCCATAAACATGTTTGTCTGAGTCTTCTATCAAAAGTTACAGCGATTTATATGAAGTTGTTCAAAAACGCTTTATTTCGCCAAGACAATGCGTTTCTCACTGTTACATGCATTTGAATGGGAAACTCGCCTGAAACAAAGTATAGGTTTTCATTATGTGAATAATTTTAAAATCTTAGCTCAAACGGCTGCAAAACCTGTTTGCCCAGCACGGGGATATTGAGTTCTATAAGATAAAGCCATAAACATGTTTGTCTGAGTCTTCTATCAAAAGTTACAGCGATTTATATGAAGTTGTTCAAAAACGCTTTATTTCGCCAAGACAATGCGTTTCTCACTGTTACATGCATTTGAATGGGAAACTCGCCTGAAACAACGTATAGGTTTTCATTATGTGAATAATTTTAAAATCTTAGCTCAAACGGCTGCAAAACCTGTTTGCCCAGCACGGGGATATTGAGTTCTATAAGATAAAGCCATAAACATGTTTGTCTGAGTCTTCTATCAAAAGTTACAGCGATTTATATGAAGTTGTTCAAAAACGCTTTATTTCGCCAAGACAATGCGTTTCTCACTGTTACATGCATTTGAATGGGAAACTCGCCTGAAACAAAGTATAGGTTTTCATTATGTGAATAATTTTAAAATCTTAGCTCAAACGGCTGCAAAACCTGTTTGCCCAGCACGGGGATATTGAGTTCTATAAGATAAAGCCATAAACATGTTTGTCTGAGTCTTCTATCAAAAGTTACAGCGATTTATATGAAGTTGTTCAAAAACGCTTTATTTCGCCAAGACAATGCGTTTCTCACTGTTACATGCATTTGAATGGGAAACTCGCCTGAAACAACGTATAGGTTTTCATTATGTGAATAATTTTAAAATCTTAGCTCAAACGGCTGCAAAACCTGTTTGCCCAGCACGGGGATATTGAGTTCTATAAGATAAAGCCATAAACATGTTTGTCTGAGTCTTCTATCAAAAGTTACAGCGATTTATATGAAGTTGTTCAAAAACGCTTTATTTCGCCAAGACAATGCGTTTCTCACTGTTACATGCATTTGAATGGGAAACTCGCCTGAAACAAAGTATAGGTTTTCATTATGTGAATAATTTTAAAATCTTAGCTCAAACGGCTGCAAAACCTGTTTGCCCAGCACGGGGATATTGAGTTCTATAAGATAAAGCCATAAACATGTTTGTCTGAGTCTTCTATCAAAAGTTACAGCGATTTATATGAAGTTGTTCAAAAACGCTTTATTTCGCCAAGACAATGCGTTTCTCACTGTTACATGCATTTGAATGGGAAACTCGCCTGAAACAACGTATAGGTTTTCATTATGTGAATAATTTTAAAATCTTAGCTCAAACGGCTGCAAAACCTGTTTGCCCAGCACGGGGATATTGAGTTCTATAAGATAAAGCCATAAACATGTTTGTCTGAGTCTTCTATCAAAAGTTACAGCGATTTATATGAAGTTGTTCAAAAACGCTTTATTTCGCCAAGACAATCCGTTTCTCACTGTTACATGCATTTGAATGGGAAACTCGCCTGAAACAACGTATAGGTTTTCATTATGTGAATAATTTTAAAATCTTAGCTCAAACGGCTGCAAAACCTGTTTGCCCAGCACGGGGATATTGAGTTCTATAAGATAAAGCCATAAACATGTTTGTCTGAGTCTTCTATCAAAAGTTACAGCGATTTATATGAAGTTGTTCAAAAACGCTTTATTTCGCCAAGACAATGCGTTTCTCACTGTTACATGCATTTGAATGGGAAACTCGCCTGAAACAACGTATAGGTTTTCATTATGTGAATAATTTTAAAATCTTAGCTCAAACGGCTGCAAAACCTGTTTGCCCAGCACGGGGATATTGAGTTCTATAAGATAAAGCCATAAACATGTTTGTCTGAGTCTTCTATCAAAAGTTACAGCGATTTATATGAAGTTGTTCAAAAACGCTTTATTTCGCCAAGACAATGCGTTTCTCACTGTTACATGCATTTGAATGGGAAACTCGCCTGAAACAAAGTATAGGTTTTCATTATGTGAATAATTTTAAAATCTTAGCTCAAACGGCTGCAAAACCTGTTTGCCCAGCACGGGGATATTGAGTTCTATAAGATAAAGCCATAAACATGTTTGTCTGAGTCTTCTATCAAAAGTTACAGCGATTTATATGAAGTTGTTCAAAAACGCTTTATTTCGCCAAGACAATGCGTTTCTCACTGTTACATGCATTTGAATGGGAAACTCGCCTGAAACAACGTATAGGTTTTCATTATGTGAATAATTTTAAAATCTTAGCTCAAACGGCTGCAAAACCTGTTTGCCCAGCACGGGGATATTGAGTTCTATAAGATAAAGCCATAAACATGTTTGTCTGAGTCTTCTATCAAAAGTTACAGCGATTTATATGAAGTTGTTCAAAAACGCTTTATTTCGCCAAGACAATGCGTTTCTCACTGTTACATGCATTTGAATGGGAAACTCGCCTGAAACAAAGTATAGGTTTTCATTATGTGAATAATTTTAAAATCTTAGCTCAAACGGCTGCAAAACCTGTTTGCCCAGCACGGGGATATTGAGTTCTATAAGATAAAGCCATAAACATGTTTGTCTGAGTCTTCTATCAAAAGTTACAGCGATTTATATGAAGTTGTTCAAAAACGCTTTATTTCGCCAAGACAATGCGTTTCTCACTGTTACATGCATTTGAATGGGAAACTCGCCTGAAACAAAGTATAGGTTTTCATTATGTGAATAATTTTAAAATCTTAGCTCAAACGGCTGCAAAACCTGTTTGCCCAGCACGGGGATATTGAGTTCTATAAGATAAAGCCATAAACATGTTTGTCTGAGTCTTCTATCAAAAGTTACAGCGATTTATATGAAGTTGTTCAAAAACGCTTTATTTCGCCAAGACAATGCGTTTCTCACTGTTACATGCATTTGAATGGGAAACTCGCCTGAAACAACGTATAGGTTTTCATTATGTGAATAATTTTAAAATCTTAGCTCAAACGGCTGCAAAACCTGTTTGCCCAGCACGGGGATATTGAGTTCTATAAGATAAAGCCATAAACATGTTTGTCTGAGTCTTCTATCAAAAGTTACAGCGATTTATATGAAGTTGTTCAAAAACGCTTTATTTCGCCAAGACAATGCGTTTCTCACTGTTACATGCATTTGAATGGGAAACTCGCCTGAAACAAAGTATAGGTTTTCATTATGTGAATAATTTTAAAATCTTAGCTCAAACGGCTGCAAAACCTGTTTGCCCAGCACGGGGATATTGAGTTCTATAAGATAAAGCCATAAACATGTTTGTCTGAGTCTTCTATCAAAAGTTACAGCGATTTATATGAAGTTGTTCAAAAACGCTTTATTTCGCCAAGACAATGCGTTTCTCACTGTTACATGCATTTGAATGGGAAACTCGCCTGAAACAAAGTATAGGTTTTCATTATGTGAATAATTTTAAAATCTTAGCTCAAACGGCTGCAAAACCTGTTTGCCCAGCACGGGGATATTGAGTTCTATAAGATAAAGCCATAAACATGTTTGTCTGAGTCTTCTATCAAAAGTTACAGCGATTTATATGAAGTTGTTCAAAAACGCTTTATTTCGCCAAGACAATGCGTTTCTCACTGTTACATGCATTTGAATGGGAAACTCGCCTGAAACAACGTATAGGTTTTCATTATGTGAATAATTTTAAAATCTTAGCTCAAACGGCTGCAAAACCTGTTTGCCCAGCACGGGGATATTGAGTTCTATAAGATAAAGCCATAAACATGTTTGTCTGAGTCTTCTATCAAAAGTTACAGCGATTTATATGAAGTTGTTCAAAAACGCTTTATTTCGCCAAGACAATGCGTTTCTCACTGTTACATGCATTTGAATGGGAAACTCGCCTGAAACAACGTATAGGTTTTCATTATGTGAATAATTTTTAAATCTTAGCTCAAACGGCTGCAAAACCTGTTTGCCCAGCACGGGGATATTGAGTTCTATAAGATAAAGCCATAAACATGTTTGTCTGAGTCTTCTATCAAAAGTTACAGCGATTTATATGAAGTTGTTCAAAAACGCTTTATTTCGCCAAGACAATGCGTTTCTCACTGTTACATGCATTTGAATGGGAAACTCGCCTGAAACAAAGTATAGGTTTTCATTATGTGAATAATTTTAAAATCTTAGCTCAAACGGCTGCAAAACCTGTTTGCCCAGCACGGGGATATTGAGTTCTATAAGATAAAGCCATAAACATGTTTGTCTGAGTCTTCTATCAAAAGTTACAGCGATTTATATGAAGTTGTTCAAAAACGCTTTATTTCGCCAAGACAATGCGTTTCTCACTGTTACATGCATTTGAATGGGAAACTCGCCTGAAACAACGTATAGGTTTTCATTATGTGAATAATTTTAAAATCTTAGCTCAAACGGCTGCAAAACCTGTTTGCCCAGCACGGGGATATTGAGTTCTATAAGATAAAGCCATAAACATGTTTGTCTGAGTCTTCTATCAAAAGTTACAGCGATTTATATGAAGTTGTTCAAAAACGCTTTATTTCGCCAAGACAATGCGTTTCTCACTGTTACATGCATTTGAATGGGAAACTCGCCTGAAACAACGTATAGGTTTTCATTATGTGAATAATTTTAAAATCTTAGCTCAAACGGCTGCAAAACCTGTTTGCCCAGCACGGGGATATTGAGTTCTATAAGATAAAGCCATAAACATGTTTGTCTGAGTCTTCTATCAAAAGTTACAGCGATTTATATGAAGTTGTTCAAAAACGCTTTATTTCGCCAAGACAATGCGTTTCTCACTGTTACATGCATTTGAATGGGAAACTCGCCTGAAACAACGTATAGGTTTTCATTATGTGAATAATTTTAAAATCTTAGCTCAAACGGCTGCAAAACCTGTTTGCCCAGCACGGGGATATTGAGTTCTATAAGATAAAGCCATAAACATGTTTGTCTGAGTCTTCTATCAAAAGTTACAGCGATTTATATGAAGTGGTTGAAAAACGCTTTATTTCGCCAAGACAGTGTGTTTCTCACTGTTACATGCATTTGAATGGGAAACTCGCCTGAAACAACGTATAGGTTTTCATTATGTGAATAATTTTAAAATCTTAGCTCAAACGGCTGCAAAACCTGTTTGCCCAGCACGGGGATATTGAGTTCTATAAGATAAAGCCATAAACATGTTTGTCTGAGTCTTCTATCAAAAGTTACAGCGATTTATATGAAGTTGTTCAAAAACGCTTTATTTCGCCAAGACAATGCGTTTCTCACTGTTACATGCATTTGAATGGGAAACTCGCCTGAAACAACGTATAGGTTTTCATTATGTGAATAATTTTAAAATCTTAGCTCAAACGGCTGCAAAACCTGTTTGCCCAGCACGGGGATATTGAGTTCTATAAGATAAAGCCATAAACATGTTTGTCTGAGTCTTCTATCAAAAGTTACAGCGATTTATATGAAGTGGTTGAAAAACGCTTTATTTCGCCAAGACAGTGTGTTTCTCACTGTTACATGCATTTGAATGGGAAACTCGCCTGAGACAAAGTATAGGTTTTCATTATGTGAATAATTTTAAAATCTTAGCTCAAACGGCTGCAAAACCTGTTTGCCCAGCACGGGGATATTGAGTTCTATAAGATAAAGCCATAAACATGTTTGTCTGAGTCTTCTATCAAAAGTTACAGCGATTTATATGAAGTGGTTGAAAAACGCTTTATTTCGCCAAGACAGTGTGTTTCTCACTGTTACATGCATTTGAATGGGAAACTCGCCTGAAACAACGTATAGGTTTTCATTATGTGAATAATTTTAAAATCTTAGCTCAAACGGCTGCAAAACCTGTTTGCCCAGCACGGGGATATTGAGTTCTATAAGATAAAGCCATAAACATGTTTGTCTGAGTCTTCTATCAAAAGTTACAGCGATTTATATGAAGTTGTTCAAAAACGCTTTATTTCGCCAAGACAATGCGTTTCTCACTGTTACATGCATTTGAATGGGAAACTCGCCTGAAACAAAGTATAGGTTTTCATTATGTGAATAATTTTAAAATCTTAGCTCAAACGGCTGCAAAACCTGTTTGCCCAGCACGGGGATATTGAGTTCTATAAGATAAAGCCATAAACATGTTTGTCTGAGTCTTCTATCAAAAGTTACAGCGATTTATATGAAGTTGTTCAAAAACGCTTTATTTCGCCAAGACAATGCGTTTCTCACTGTTACATGCATTTGAATGGGAAACTCGCCTGAAACAACGTATAGGTTTTCATTATGTGAATAATTTTTAAATCTTAGCTCAAACGGCTGCAAAACCTGTTTGCCCAGCACGGGGATATTGAGTTCTATAAGATAAAGCCATAAACATGTTTGTCTGAGTCTTCTATCAAAAGTTACAGCGATTTATATGAAGTTGTTCAAAAACGCTTTATTTCGCCAAGACAATGCGTTTCTCACTGTTACATGCATTTGAATGGGAAACTCGCCTGAAACAAAGTATAGGTTTTCATTATGTGAATAATTTTAAAATCTTAGCTCAAACGGCTGCAAAACCTGTTTGCCCAGCACGGGGATATTGAGTTCTATAAGATAAAGCCATAAACATGTTTGTCTGAGTCTTCTATCAAAAGTTACAGCGATTTATATGAAGTTGTTCAAAAACGCTTTATTTCGCCAAGACAATCCGTTTCTCACTGTTACATGCATTTGAATGGGAAACTCGCCTGAAACAACGTATAGGTTTTCATTATGTGAATAATTTTAAAATCTTAGCTCAAACGGCTGCAAAACCTGTTTGCCCAGCACGGGGATATTGAGTTCTATAAGATAAAGCCATAAACATGTTTGTCTGAGTCTTCTATCAAAAGTTACAGCGATTTATATGAAGTTGTTCAAAAACGCTTTATTTCGCCAAGACAATGCGTTTCTCACTGTTACATGCATTTGAATGGGAAACTCGCCTGAAACAACGTATAGGTTTTCATTATGTGAATAATTTTAAAATCTTAGCTCAAACGGCTGCAAAACCTGTTTGCCCAGCACGGGGATATTGAGTTCTATAAGATAAAGCCATAAACATGTTTGTCTGAGTCTTCTATCAAAAGTTACAGCGATTTATATGAAGTTGTTCAAAAACGCTTTATTTCGCCAAGACAATCCGTTTCTCACTGTTACATGCATTTGAATGGGAAACTCGCCTGAAACAACGTATAGGTTTTCATTATGTGAATAATTTTAAAATCTTAGCTCAAACGGCTGCAAAACCTGTTTGCCCAGCACGGGGATATTGAGTTCTATAAGATAAAGCCATAAACATGTTTGTCTGAGTCTTCTATCAAAAGTTACAGCGATTTATATGAAGTTGTTCAAAAACGCTTTATTTCGCCAAGACAATGCGTTTCTCACTGTTACATGCATTTGAATGGGAAACTCGCCTGAAACAACGTATAGGTTTTCATTATGTGAATAATTTTAAAATCTTAGCTCAAACGGCTGCAAAACCTGTTTGCCCAGCACGGGGATATTGAGTTCTATAAGATAAAGCCATAAACATGTTTGTCTGAGTCTTCTATCAAAAGTTACAGCGATTTATATGAAGTGGTTGAAAAACGCTTTATTTCGCCAAGACAGTGTGTTTCTCACTGTTACATGCATTTGAATGGGAAACTCGCCTGAGACAAAGTATAGGTTTTCATTATGTGAATAATTTTAAAATCTTAGCTCAAACGGCTGCAAATCCTGTTTTCCCAGCACGGGGATATTGAGTTCTATAAGATAAAGCCATAAACATGTTTGTCTGAGTCTTCTATCAAAAGTTACAGCGATTTATATGAAGTGGTTGAAAAACGCTTTATTTCGCCAAGACAGTGTGTTTCTCACTGTTACATGCATTTGAATGGGAAACTCGCCTGAAACAACGTATAGGTTTTCATTATGTGAATAATTTTAAAATCTTAGCTCAAACGGCTGCAAAACCTGTTTGCCCAGCACGGGGATATTGAGTTCTATAAGATAAAGCCATAAACATGTTTGTCTGAGTCTTCTATCAAAAGTTACAGCGATTTATATGAAGTTGTTCAAAAACGCTTTATTTCGCCAAGACAATGCGTTTCTCACTGTTACATGCATTTGAATGGGAAACTCGCCTGAAACAAAGTATAGGTTTTCATTATGTGAATAATTTTAAAATCTTAGCTCAAACGGCTGCAAAACCTGTTTGCCCAGCACGGGGATATTGAGTTCTATAAGATAAAGCCATAAACATGTTTGTCTGAGTCTTCTATCAAAAGTTACAGCGATTTATATGAAGTTGTTCAAAAACGCTTTATTTCGCCAAGACAATGCGTTTCTCACTGTTACATGCATTTGAATGGGAAACTCGCCTGAAACAACGTATAGGTTTTCATTATGTGAATAATTTTTAAATCTTAGCTCAAACGGCTGCAAAACCTGTTTGCCCAGCACGGGGATATTGAGTTCTATAAGATAAAGCCATAAACATGTTTGTCTGAGTCTTCTATCAAAAGTTACAGCGATTTATATGAAGTTGTTCAAAAACGCTTTATTTCGCCAAGACAATGCGTTTCTCACTGTTACATGCATTTGAATGGGAAACTCGCCTGAAACAAAGTATAGGTTTTCATTATGTGAATAATTTTAAAATCTTAGCTCAAACGGCTGCAAAACCTGTTTGCCCAGCACGGGGATATTGAGTTCTATAAGATAAAGCCATAAACATGTTTGTCTGAGTCTTCTATCAAAAGTTACAGCGATTTATATGAAGTTGTTCAAAAACGCTTTATTTCGCCAAGACAATCCGTTTCTCACTGTTACATGCATTTGAATGGGAAACTCGCCTGAAACAACGTATAGGTTTTCATTATGTGAATAATTTTAAAATCTTAGCTCAAACGGCTGCAAAACCTGTTTGCCCAGCACGGGGATATTGAGTTCTATAAGATAAAGCCATAAACATGTTTGTCTGAGTCTTCTATCAAAAGTTACAGCGATTTATATGAAGTTGTTCAAAAACGCTTTATTTCGCCAAGACAATGCGTTTCTCACTGTTACATGCATTTGAATGGGAAACTCGCCTGAAACAACGTATAGGTTTTCATTATGTGAATAATTTTAAAATCTTAGCTCAAACGGCTGCAAAACCTGTTTGCCCAGCACGGGGATATTGAGTTCTATAAGATAAAGCCATAAACATGTTTGTCTGAGTCTTCTATCAAAAGTTACAGCGATTTATATGAAGTTGTTCAAAAACGCTTTATTTCGCCAAGACAATGCGTTTCTCACTGTTACATGCATTTGAATGGGAAACTCGCCTGAAACAAAGTATAGGTTTTCATTATGTGAATAATTTTAAAATCTTAGCTCAAACGGCTGCAAAACCTGTTTGCCCAGCACGGGGATATTGAGTTCTATAAGATAAAGCCATAAACATGTTTGTCTGAGTCTTCTATCAAAAGTTACAGCGATTTATATGAAGTTGTTCAAAAACGCTTTATTTCGCCAAGACAATGCGTTTCTCACTGTTACATGCATTTGAATGGGAAACTCGCCTGAAACAAAGTATAGGTTTTCATTATGTGAATAATTTTAAAATCTTAGCTCAAACGGCTGCAAAACCTGTTTGCCCAGCACGGGGATATTGAGTTCTATAAGATAAAGCCATAAACATGTTTGTCTGAGTCTTCTATCAAAAGTTACAGCGATTTATATGAAGTTGTTCAAAAACGCTTTATTTCGCCAAGACAATGCGTTTCTCACTGTTACATGCATTTGAATGGGAAACTCGCCTGAAACAACGTATAGGTTTTCATTATGTGAATAATTTTAAAATCTTAGCTCGAACGGCTGCAAAACCTGTTTGCCCAGCACGGGGATATTGAGTTCTATAAGATAAAGCCATAAACATGTTTGTCTGAGTCTTCTATCAAAAGTTACAGCGATTTATATGAAGTTGTTCAAAAACGCTTTATTTCGCCAAGACAATGCGTTTCTCACTGTTACATGCATTTGAATGGGAAACTCGCCTGAAACAAAGTATAGGTTTTCATTATGTGAATAATTTTAAAATCTTAGCTCAAACGGCTGCAAAACCTGTTTGCCCAGCACGGGGATATTGAGTTCTATAAGATAAAGCCATAAACATGTTTGTCTGAGTCTTCTATCAAAAGTTACAGCGATTTATATGAAGTTGTTCAAAAACGCTTTATTTCGCCAAGACAATGCGTTTCTCACTGTTACATGCATTTGAATGGGAAACTCGCCTGAAACAACGTATAGGTTTTCATTATGTGAATAATTTTAAAATCTTAGCTCAAACGGCTGCAAAACCTGTTTGCCCAGCACGGGGATATTGAGTTCTATAAGATAAAGCCATAAACATGTTTGTCTGAGTCTTCTATCAAAAGTTACAGCGATTTATATGAAGTTGTTCAAAAACGCTTTATTTCGCCAAGACAATGCGTTTCTCACTGTTACATGCATTTGAATGGGAAACTCGCCTGAAACAAAGTATAGGTTTTCATTATGTGAATAATTTTAAAATCTTAGCTCAAACGGCTGCAAAACCTGTTTGCCCAGCACGGGGATATTGAGTTCTATAAGATAAAGCCATAAACATGTTTGTCTGAGTCTTCTATCAAAAGTTACAGCGATTTATATGAAGTTGTTCAAAAACGCTTTATTTCGCCAAGACAATGCGTTTCTCACTGTTACATGCATTTGAATGGGAAACTCGCCTGAAACAACGTATAGGTTTTCATTATGTGAATAATTTTAAAATCTTAGCTCAAACGGCTGCAAAACCTGTTTGCCCAGCACGGGGATATTGAGTTCTATAAGATAAAGCCATAAACATGTTTGTCTGAGTCTTCTATCAAAAGTTACAGCGATTTATATGAAGTGGTTGAAAAACGCTTTATTTCGCCAAGACAGTGTGTTTCTCACTGTTACATGCATTTGAATGGGAAACTCGCCTGAGACAAAGTATAGGTTTTCATTATGTGAATAATTTTAAAATCTTAGCTCAAACGGCTGCAAAACCTGTTTGCCCAGCACGGGGATATTGAGTTCTATAAGATAAAGCCATAAACATGTTTGTCTGAGTCTTCTATCAAAAGTTACAGCGATTTATATGAAGTGGTTGAAAAACGCTTTATTTCGCCAAGACAGTGTGTTTCTCACTGTTACATGCATTTGAATGGGAAACTCGCCTGAAACAACGTATAGGTTTTCATTATGTGAATAATTTTAAAATCTTAGCTCAAACGGCTGCAAAACCTGTTTGCCCAGCACGGGGATATTGAGTTCTATAAGATAAAGCCATAAACATGTTTGTCTGAGTCTTCTATCAAAAGTTACAGCGATTTATATGAAGTTGTTCAAAAACGCTTTATTTCGCCAAGACAATGCGTTTCTCACTGTTACATGCATTTGAATGGGAAACTCGCCTGAAACAAAGTATAGGTTTTCATTATGTGAATAATTTTAAAATCTTAGCTCAAACGGCTGCAAAACCTGTTTGCCCAGCACGGGGATATTGAGTTCTATAAGATAAAGCCATAAACATGTTTGTCTGAGTCTTCTATCAAAAGTTACAGCGATTTATATGAAGTTGTTCAAAAACGCTTTATTTCGCCAAGACAATGCGTTTCTCACTGTTACATGCATTTGAATGGGAAACTCGCCTGAAACAACGTATAGGTTTTCATTATGTGAATAATTTTAAAATCTTAGCTCAAACGGCTGCAAAACCTGTTTGCCCAGCACGGGGATATTGAGTTCTATAAGATAAAGCCATAAACATGTTTGTCTGAGTCTTCTATCAAAAGTTACAGCGATTTATATGAAGTTGTTCAAAAACGCTTTATTTCGCCAAGACAATGCGTTTCTCACTGTTACATGCATTTGAATGGGAAACTCGCCTGAAACAAAGTATAGGTTTTCATTATGTGAATAATTTTAAAATCTTAGCTCAAACGGCTGCAAAACCTGTTTGCCCAGCACGGGGATATTGAGTTCTATAAGATAAAGCCATAAACATGTTTGTCTGAGTCTTCTATCAAAAGTTACAGCGATTTATATGAAGTTGTTCAAAAACGCTTTATTTCGCCAAGACAATGCGTTTCTCACTGTTACATGCATTTGAATGGGAAACTCGCCTGAAACAAAGTATAGGTTTTCATTATGTGAATAATTTTAAAATCTTAGCTCAAACGGCTGCAAAACCTGTTTGCCCAGCACGGGGATATTGAGTTCTATAAGATAAAGCCATAAACATGTTTGTCTGAGTCTTCTATCAAAAGTTACAGCGATTTATATGAAGTTGTTCAAAAACGCTTTATTTCGCCAAGACAATGCGTTTCTCACTGTTACATGCATTTGAATGGGAAACTCGCCTGAAACAACGTATAGGTTTTCATTATGTGAATAATTTTAAAATCTTAGCTCGAACGGCTGCAAAACCTGTTTGCCCAGCACGGGGATATTGAGTTCTATAAGATAAAGCCATAAACATGTTTGTCTGAGTCTTCTATCAAAAGTTACAGCGATTTATATGAAGTTGTTCAAAAACGCTTTATTTCGCCAAGACAATGCGTTTCTCACTGTTACATGCATTTGAATGGGAAACTCGCCTGAAACAAAGTATAGGTTTTCATTATGTGAATAATTTTAAAATCTTAGCTCAAACGGCTGCAAAACCTGTTTGCCCAGCACGGGGATATTGAGTTCTATAAGATAAAGCCATAAACATGTTTGTCTGAGTCTTCTATCAAAAGTTACAGCGATTTATATGAAGTTGTTCAAAAACGCTTTATTTCGCCAAGACAATGCGTTTCTCACTGTTACATGCATTTGAATGGGAAACTCGCCTGAAACAACGTATAGGTTTTCATTATGTGAATAATTTTAAAATCTTAGCTCAAACGGCTGCAAAACCTGTTTGCCCAGCACGGGGATATTGAGTTCTATAAGATAAAGCCATAAACATGTTTGTCTGAGTCTTCTATCAAAAGTTACAGCGATTTATATGAAGTTGTTCAAAAACGCTTTATTTCGCCAAGACAATGCGTTTCTCACTGTTACATGCATTTGAATGGGAAACTCGCCTGAAACAAAGTATAGGTTTTCATTATGTGAATAATTTTAAAATCTTAGCTCAAACGGCTGCAAAACCTGTTTGCCCAGCACGGGGATATTGAGTTCTATAAGATAAAGCCATAAACATGTTTGTCTGAGTCTTCTATCAAAAGTTACAGCGATTTATATGAAGTTGTTCAAAAACGCTTTATTTCGCCAAGACAATGCGTTTCTCACTGTTACATGCATTTGAATGGGAAACTCGCCTGAAACAACGTATAGGTTTTCATTATGTGAATAATTTTAAAATCTTAGCTCAAACGGCTGCAAAACCTGTTTGCCCAGCACGGGGATATTGAGTTCTATAAGATAAAGCCATAAACATGTTTGTCTGAGTCTTCTATCAAAAGTTACAGCGATTTATATGAAGTGGTTGAAAAACGCTTTATTTCGCCAAGACAGTGTGTTTCTCACTGTTACATGCATTTGAATGGGAAACTCGCCTGAGACAAAGTATAGGTTTTCATTATGTGAATAATTTTAAAATCTTAGCTCAAACGGCTGCAAAACCTGTTTGCCCAGCACGGGGATATTGAGTTCTATAAGATAAAGCCATAAACATGTTTGTCTGAGTCTTCTATCAAAAGTTACAGCGATTTATATGAAGTGGTTGAAAAACGCTTTATTTCGCCAAGACAGTGTGTTTCTCACTGTTACATGCATTTGAATGGGAAACTCGCCTGAAACAACGTATAGGTTTTCATTATGTGAATAATTTTAAAATCTTAGCTCAAACGGCTGCAAAACCTGTTTGCCCAGCACGGGGATATTGAGTTCTATAAGATAAAGCCATAAACATGTTTGTCTGAGTCTTCTATCAAAAGTTACAGCGATTTATATGAAGTTGTTCAAAAACGCTTTATTTCGCCAAGACAATGCGTTTCTCACTGTTACATGCATTTGAATGGGAAACTCGCCTGAAACAAAGTATAGGTTTTCATTATGTGAATAATTTTAAAATCTTAGCTCAAACGGCTGCAAAACCTGTTTGCCCAGCACGGGGATATTGAGTTCTATAAGATAAAGCCATAAACATGTTTGTCTGAGTCTTCTATCAAAAGTTACAGCGATTTATATGAAGTTGTTCAAAAACGCTTTATTTCGCCAAGACAATGCGTTTCTCACTGTTACATGCATTTGAATGGGAAACTCGCCTGAAACAACGTATAGGTTTTCATTATGTGAATAATTTTTAAATCTTAGCTCAAACGGCTGCAAAACCTGTTTGCCCAGCACGGGGATATTGAGTTCTATAAGATAAAGCCATAAACATGTTTGTCTGAGTCTTCTATCAAAAGTTACAGCGATTTATATGAAGTTGTTCAAAAACGCTTTATTTCGCCAAGACAATGCGTTTCTCACTGTTACATGCATTTGAATGGGAAACTCGCCTGAAACAAAGTATAGGTTTTCATTATGTGAATAATTTTAAAATCTTAGCTCAAACGGCTGCAAAACCTGTTTGCCCAGCACGGGGATATTGAGTTCTATAAGATAAAGCCATAAACATGTTTGTCTGAGTCTTCTATCAAAAGTTACAGCGATTTATATGAAGTTGTTCAAAAACGCTTTATTTCGCCAAGACAATCCGTTTCTCACTGTTACATGCATTTGAATGGGAAACTCGCCTGAAACAACGTATAGGTTTTCATTATGTGAATAATTTTAAAATCTTAGCTCAAACGGCTGCAAAACCTGTTTGCCCAGCACGGGGATATTGAGTTCTATAAGATAAAGCCATAAACATGTTTGTCTGAGTCTTCTATCAAAAGTTACAGCGATTTATATGAAGTTGTTCAAAAACGCTTTATTTCGCCAAGACAATGCGTTTCTCACTGTTACATGCATTTGAATGGGAAACTCGCCTGAAACAAAGTATAGGTTTTCATTATGTGAATAATTTTAAAATCTTAGCTCAAACGGCTGCAAAACCTGTTTGCCCAGCACGGGGATATTGAGTTCTATAAGATAAAGCCATAAACATGTTTGTCTGAGTCTTCTATCAAAAGTTACAGCGATTTATATGAAGTTGTTCAAAAACGCTTTATTTCGCCAAGACAATGCGTTTCTCACTGTTACATGCATTTGAATGGGAAACTCGCCTGAAACAACGTATAGGTTTTCATTATGTGAATAATTTTTAAATCTTAGCTCAAACGGCTGCAAAACCTGTTTGCCCAGCACGGGGATATTGAGTTCTATAAGATAAAGCCATAAACATGTTTGTCTGAGTCTTCTATCAAAAGTTACAGCGATTTATATGAAGTTGTTCAAAAACGCTTTATTTCGCCAAGACAATGCGTTTCTCACTGTTACATGCATTTGAATGGGAAACTCGCCTGAAACAAAGTATAGGTTTTCATTATGTGAATAATTTTAAAATCTTAGCTCAAACGGCTGCAAAACCTGTTTGCCCAGCACGGGGATATTGAGTTCTATAAGATAAAGCCATAAACATGTTTGTCTGAGTCTTCTATCAAAAGTTACAGCGATTTATATGAAGTTGTTCAAAAACGCTTTATTTCGCCAAGACAATCCGTTTCTCACTGTTACATGCATTTGAATGGGAAACTCGCCTGAAACAACGTATAGGTTTTCATTATGTGAATAATTTTAAAATCTTAGCTCAAACGGCTGCAAAACCTGTTTGCCCAGCACGGGGATATTGAGTTCTATAAGATAAAGCCATAAACATGTTTGTCTGAGTCTTCTATCAAAAGTTACAGCGATTTATATGAAGTTGTTCAAAAACGCTTTATTTCGCCAAGACAATGCGTTTCTCACTGTTACATGCATTTGAATGGGAAACTCGCCTGAAACAACGTATAGGTTTTCATTATGTGAATAATTTTAAAATCTTAGCTCAAACGGCTGCAAAACCTGTTTGCCCAGCACGGGGATATTGAGTTCTATAAGATAAAGCCATAAACATGTTTGTCTGAGTCTTCTATCAAAAGTTACAGCGATTTATATGAAGTTGTTCAAAAACGCTTTATTTCGCCAAGACAATGCGTTTCTCACTGTTACATGCATTTGAATGGGAAACTCGCCTGAAACAAAGTATAGGTTTTCATTATGTGAATAATTTTAAAATCTTAGCTCAAACGGCTGCAAAACCTGTTTGCCCAGCACGGGGATATTGAGTTCTATAAGATAAAGCCATAAACATGTTTGTCTGAGTCTTCTATCAAAAGTTACAGCGATTTATATGAAGTTGTTCAAAAACGCTTTATTTCGCCAAGACAATGCGTTTCTCACTGTTACATGCATTTGAATGGGAAACTCGCCTGAAACAAAGTATAGGTTTTCATTATGTGAATAATTTTAAAATCTTAGCTCAAACGGCTGCAAAACCTGTTTGCCCAGCACGGGGATATTGAGTTCTATAAGATAAAGCCATAAACATGTTTGTCTGAGTCTTCTATCAAAAGTTACAGCGATTTATATGAAGTTGTTCAAAAACGCTTTATTTCGCCAAGACAATGCGTTTCTCACTGTTACATGCATTTGAATGGGAAACTCGCCTGAAACAACGTATAGGTTTTCATTATGTGAATAATTTTAAAATCTTAGCTCGAACGGCTGCAAAACCTGTTTGCCCAGCACGGGGATATTGAGTTCTATAAGATAAAGCCATAAACATGTTTGTCTGAGTCTTCTATCAAAAGTTACAGCGATTTATATGAAGTTGTTCAAAAACGCTTTATTTCGCCAAGACAATGCGTTTCTCACTGTTACATGCATTTGAATGGGAAACTCGCCTGAAACAAAGTATAGGTTTTCATTATGTGAATAATTTTAAAATCTTAGCTCAAACGGCTGCAAAACCTGTTTGCCCAGCACGGGGATATTGAGTTCTATAAGATAAAGCCATAAACATGTTTGTCTGAGTCTTCTATCAAAAGTTACAGCGATTTATATGAAGTTGTTCAAAAACGCTTTATTTCGCCAAGACAATGCGTTTCTCACTGTTACATGCATTTGAATGGGAAACTCGCCTGAAACAACGTATAGGTTTTCATTATGTGAATAATTTTAAAATCTTAGCTCAAACGGCTGCAAAACCTGTTTGCCCAGCACGGGGATATTGAGTTCTATAAGATAAAGCCATAAACATGTTTGTCTGAGTCTTCTATCAAAAGTTACAGCGATTTATATGAAGTTGTTCAAAAACGCTTTATTTCGCCAAGACAATGCGTTTCTCACTGTTACATGCATTTGAATGGGAAACTCGCCTGAAACAAAGTATAGGTTTTCATTATGTGAATAATTTTAAAATCTTAGCTCAAACGGCTGCAAAACCTGTTTGCCCAGCACGGGGATATTGAGTTCTATAAGATAAAGCCATAAACATGTTTGTCTGAGTCTTCTATCAAAAGTTACAGCGATTTATATGAAGTTGTTCAAAAACGCTTTATTTCGCCAAGACAATGCGTTTCTCACTGTTACATGCATTTGAATGGGAAACTCGCCTGAAACAAAGTATAGGTTTTCATTATGTGAATAATTTTAAAATCTTAGCTCAAACGGCTGCAAAACCTGTTTGCCCAGCACGGGGATATTGAGTTCTATAAGATAAAGCCATAAACATGTTTGTCTGAGTCTTCTATCAAAAGTTACAGCGATTTATATGAAGTTGTTCAAAAACGCTTTATTTCGCCAAGACAATGCGTTTCTCACTGTTACATGCATTTGAATGGGAAACTCGCCTGAAACAACGTATAGGTTTTCATTATGTGAATAATTTTAAAATCTTAGCTCAAACGGCTGCAAAACCTGTTTGCCCAGCACGGGGATATTGAGTTCTATAAGATAAAGCCATAAACATGTTTGTCTGAGTCTTCTATCAAAAGTTACAGCGATTTATATGAAGTTGTTCAAAAACGCTTTATTTCGCCAAGACAATGCGTTTCTCACTGTTACATGCATTTGAATGGGAAACTCGCCTGAAACAACGTATAGGTTTTCATTATGTGAATAATTTTAAAATCTTAGCTCAAACGGCTGCAAAACCTGTTTGCCCAGCACGGGGATATTGAGTTCTATAAGATAAAGCCATAAACATGTTTGTCTGAGTCTTCTATCAAAAGTTACAGCGATTTATATGAAGTTGTTCAAAAACGCTTTATTTCGCCAAGACAATGCGTTTCTCACTGTTACATGCATTTGAATGGGAAACTCGCCTGAAACAACGTATAGGTTTTCATTATGTGAATAATTTTAAAATCTTAGCTCAAACGGCTGCAAAACCTGTTTGCCCAGCACGGGGATATTGAGTTCTATAAGATAAAGCCATAAACATGTTTGTCTGAGTCTTCTATCAAAAGTTACAGCGATTTATATGAAGTTGTTCAAAAACGCTTTATTTCGCCAAGACAATGCGTTTCTCACTGTTACATGCATTTGAATGGGAAACTCGCCTGAAACAAAGTATAGGTTTTCATTATGTGAATAATTTTAAAATCTTAGCTCAAACGGCTGCAAAACCTGTTTGCCCAGCACGGGGATATTGAGTTCTATAAGATAAAGCCATAAACATGTTTGTCTGAGTCTTCTATCAAAAGTTACAGCGATTTATATGAAGTTGTTCAAAAACGCTTTATTTCGCCAAGACAATGCGTTTCTCACTGTTACATGCATTTGAATGGGAAACTCGCCTGAAACAAAGTATAGGTTTTCATTATGTGAATAATTTTAAAATCTTAGCTCAAACGGCTGCAAAACCTGTTTGCCCAGCACGGGGATATTGAGTTCTATAAGATAAAGCCATAAACATGTTTGTCTGAGTCTTCTATCAAAAGTTACAGCGATTTATATGAAGTTGTTCAAAAACGCTTTATTTCGCCAAGACAATGCGTTTCTCACTGTTACATGCATTTGAATGGGAAACTCGCCTGAAACAAAGTATAGGTTTTCATTATGTGAATAATTTTAAAATCTTAGCTCAAACGGCTGCAAAACCTGTTTGCCCAGCACGGGGATATTGAGTTCTATAAGATAAAGCCATAAACATGTTTGTCTGAGTCTTCTATCAAAAGTTACAGCGATTTATATGAAGTTGTTCAAAAACGCTTTATTTCGCCAAGACAATGCGTTTCTCACTGTTACATGCATTTGAATGGGAAACTCGCCTGAAACAACGTATAGGTTTTCATTATGTGAATAATTTTAAAATCTTAGCTCAAACGGCTGCAAAACCTGTTTGCCCAGCACGGGGATATTGAGTTCTATAAGATAAAGCCATAAACATGTTTGTCTGAGTCTTCTATCAAAAGTTACAGCGATTTATATGAAGTTGTTCAAAAACGCTTTATTTCGCCAAGACAATGCGTTTCTCACTGTTACATGCATTTGAATGGGAAACTCGCCTGAAACAAAGTATAGGTTTTCATTATGTGAATAATTTTAAAATCTTAGCTCAAACGGCTGCAAAACCTGTTTGCCCAGCACGGGGATATTGAGTTCTATAAGATAAAGCCATAAACATGTTTGTCTGAGTCTTCTATCAAAAGTTACAGCGATTTATATGAAGTTGTTCAAAAACGCTTTATTTCGCCAAGACAATGCGTTTCTCACTGTTACATGCATTTGAATGGGAAACTCGCCTGAAACAAAGTATAGGTTTTCATTATGTGAATAATTTTAAAATCTTAGCTCAAACGGCTGCAAAACCTGTTTGCCCAGCACGGGGATATTGAGTTCTATAAGATAAAGCCATAAACATGTTTGTCTGAGTCTTCTATCAAAAGTTACAGCGATTTATATGAAGTTGTTCAAAAACGCTTTATTTCGCCAAGACAATGCGTTTCTCACTGTTACATGCATTTGAATGGGAAACTCGCCTGAAACAAAGTATAGGTTTTCATTATGTGAATAATTTTAAAATCTTAGCTCAAACGGCTGCAAAACCTGTTTGCCCAGCACGGGGATATTGAGTTCTATAAGATAAAGCCATAAACATGTTTGTCTGAGTCTTCTATCAAAAGTTACAGCGATTTATATGAAGTTGTTCAAAAACGCTTTATTTCGCCAAGACAATGCGTTTCTCACTGTTACATGCATTTGAATGGGAAACTCGCCTGAAACAAAGTATAGGTTTTCATTATGTGAATAATTTTAAAATCTTAGCTCAAACGGCTGCAAAACCTGTTTGCCCAGCACGGGGATATTGAGTTCTATAAGATAAAGCCATAAACATGTTTGTCTGAGTCTTCTATCAAAAGTTACAGCGATTTATATGAAGTTGTTCAAAAACGCTTTATTTCGCCAAGACAATGCGTTTCTCACTGTTACATGCATTTGAATGGGAAACTCGCCTGAAACAACGTATAGGTTTTCATTATGTGAATAATTTTAAAATCTTAGCTCAAACGGCTGCAAAACCTGTTTGCCCAGCACGGGGATATTGAGTTCTATAAGATAAAGCCATAAACATGTTTGTCTGAGTCTTCTATCAAAAGTTACAGCGATTTATATGAAGTTGTTCAAAAACGCTTTATTTCGCCAAGACAATGCGTTTCTCACTGTTACATGCATTTGAATGGGAAACTCGCCTGAAACAAAGTATAGGTTTTCATTATGTGAATAATTTTAAAATCTTAGCTCAAACGGCTGCAAAACCTGTTTGCCCAGCACGGGGATATTGAGTTCTATAAGATAAAGCCATAAACATGTTTGTCTGAGTCTTCTATCAAAAGTTACAGCGATTTATATGAAGTTGTTCAAAAACGCTTTATTTCGCCAAGACAATGCGTTTCTCACTGTTACATGCATTTGAATGGGAAACTCGCCTGAAACAAAGTATAGGTTTTCATTATGTGAATAATTTTAAAATCTTAGCTCAAACGGCTGCAAAACCTGTTTGCCCAGCACGGGGATATTGAGTTCTATAAGATAAAGCCATAAACATGTTTGTCTGAGTCTTCTATCAAAAGTTACAGCGATTTATATGAAGTTGTTCAAAAACGCTTTATTTCGCCAAGACAATGCGTTTCTCACTGTTACATGCATTTGAATGGGAAACTCGCCTGAAACAAAGTATAGGTTTTCATTATGTGAATAATTTTAAAATCTTAGCTCAAACGGCTGCAAAACCTGTTTGCCCAGCACGGGGATATTGAGTTCTATAAGATAAAGCCATAAACATGTTTGTCTGAGTCTTCTATCAAAAGTTACAGCGATTTATATGAAGTTGTTCAAAAACGCTTTATTTCGCCAAGACAATGCGTTTCTCACTGTTACATGCATTTGAATGGGAAACTCGCCTGAAACAACGTATAGGTTTTCATTATGTGAATAATTTTAAAATCTTAGCTCAAACGGCTGCAAAACCTGTTTGCCCAGCACGGGGATATTGAGTTCTATAAGATAAAGCCATAAACATGTTTGTCTGAGTCTTCTATCAAAAGTTACAGCGATTTATATGAAGTTGTTCAAAAACGCTTTATTTCGCCAAGACAATGCGTTTCTCACTGTTACATGCATTTGAATGGGAAACTCGCCTGAAACAACGTATAGGTTTTCATTATGTGAATAATTTTAAAATCTTAGCTCAAACGGCTGCAAAACCTGTTTGCCCAGCACGGGGATATTGAGTTCTATAAGATAAAGCCATAAACATGTTTGTCTGAGTCTTCTATCAAAAGTTACAGCGATTTATATGAAGTTGTTCAAAAACGCTTTATTTCGCCAAGACAATGCGTTTCTCACTGTTACATGCATTTGAATGGGAAACTCGCCTGAAACAACGTATAGGTTTTCATTATGTGAATAATTTTAAAATCTTAGCTCAAACGGCTGCAAAACCTGTTTGCCCAGCACGGGGATATTGAGTTCTATAAGATAAAGCCATAAACATGTTTGTCTGAGTCTTCTATCAAAAGTTACAGCGATTTATATGAAGTTGTTCAAAAACGCTTTATTTCGCCAAGACAATGCGTTTCTCACTGTTACATGCATTTGAATGGGAAACTCGCCTGAAACAACGTATAGGTTTTCATTATGTGAATAATTTTAAAATCTTAGCTCAAACGGCTGCAAAACCTGTTTGCCCAGCACGGGGATATTGAGTTCTATAAGATAAAGCCATAAACATGTTTGTCTGAGTCTTCTATCAAAAGTTACAGCGATTTATATGAAGTTGTTCAAAAACGCTTTATTTCGCCAAGACAATGCGTTTCTCACTGTTACATGCATTTGAATGGGAAACTCGCCTGAAACAACGTATAGGTTTTCATTATGTGAATAATTTTAAAATCTTAGCTCAAACGGCTGCAAAACCTGTTTGCCCAGCACGGGGATATTGAGTTCTATAAGATAAAGCCATAAACATGTTTGTCTGAGTCTTCTATCAAAAGTTACAGCGATTTATATGAAGTTGTTCAAAAACGCTTTATTTCGCCAAGACAATGCGTTTCTCACTGTTACATGCATTTGAATGGGAAACTCGCCTGAAACAAAGTATAGGTTTTCATTATGTGAATAATTTTAAAATCTTAGCTCAAACGGCTGCAAAACCTGTTTGCCCAGCACGGGGATATTGAGTTCTATAAGATAAAGCCATAAACATGTTTGTCTGAGTCTTCTATCAAAAGTTACAGCGATTTATATGAAGTTGTTCAAAAACGCTTTATTTCGCCAAGACAATGCGTTTCTCACTGTTACATGCATTTGAATGGGAAACTCGCCTGAAACAACGTATAGGTTTTCATTATGTGAATAATTTTAAAATCTTAGCTCAAACGGCTGCAAAACCTGTTTGCCCAGCACGGGGATATTGAGTTCTATAAGATAAAGCCATAAACATGTTTGTCTGAGTCTTCTATCAAAAGTTACAGCGATTTATATGAAGTTGTTCAAAAACGCTTTATTTCGCCAAGACAATGCGTTTCTCACTGTTACATGCATTTGAATGGGAAACTCGCCTGAAACAACGTATAGGTTTTCATTATGTGAATAATTTTAAAATCTTAGCTCAAACGGCTGCAAAACCTGTTTGCCCAGCACGGGGATATTGAGTTCTATAAGATAAAGCCATAAACATGTTTGTCTGAGTCTTCTATCAAAAGTTACAGCGATTTATATGAAGTTGTTCAAAAACGCTTTATTTCGCCAAGACAATGCGTTTCTCACTGTTACATGCATTTGAATGGGAAACTCGCCTGAAACAACGTATAGGTTTTCATTATGTGAATAATTTTAAAATCTTAGCTCAAACGGCTGCAAAACCTGTTTGCCCAGCACGGGGATATTGAGTTCTATAAGATAAAGCCATAAACATGTTTGTCTGAGTCTTCTATCAAAAGTTACAGCGATTTATATGAAGTGGTTGAAAAACGCTTTATTTCGCCAAGACAGTGTGTTTCTCACTGTTACATGCATTTGAATGGGAAACTCGCCTGAAACAACGTATAGGTTTTCATTATGTGAATAATTTTAAAATCTTAGCTCAAACGGCTGCAAAACCTGTTTGCCCAGCACGGGGATATTGAGTTCTATAAGATAAAGCCATAAACATGTTTGTCTGAGTCTTCTATCAAAAGTTACAGCGATTTATATGAAGTGGTTGAAAAACGCTTTATTTCGCCAAGACAGTGTGTTTCTCACTGTTACATGCATTTGAATGGGAAACTCGCCTGAAACAACGTATAGGTTTTCATTATGTGAATAATTTTAAAATCTTAGCTCAAACGGCTGCAAAACCTGTTTGCCCAGCACGGGGATATTGAGTTCTATAAGATAAAGCCATAAACATGTTTGTCTGAGTCTTCTATCAAAAGTTACAGCGATTTATATGAAGTTGTTCAAAAACGCTTTATTTCGCCAAGACAATGCGTTTCTCACTGTTACATGCATTTGAATGGGAAACTCGCCTGAAACAAAGTATAGGTTTTCATTATGTGAATAATTTTAAAATCTTAGCTCAAACGGCTGCAAAACCTGTTTGCCCAGCACGGGGATATTGAGTTCTATAAGATAAAGCCATAAACATGTTTGTCTGAGTCTTCTATCAAAAGTTACAGCGATTTATATGAAGTTGTTCAAAAACGCTTTATTTCGCCAAGACAATGCGTTTCTCACTGTTACATGCATTTGAATGGGAAACTCGCCTGAAACAACGTATAGGTTTTCATTATGTGAATAATTTTAAAATCTTAGCTCAAACGGCTGCAAAACCTGTTTGCCCAGCACGGGGATATTGAGTTCTATAAGATAAAGCCATAAACATGTTTGTCTGAGTCTTCTATCAAAAGTTACAGCGATTTATATGAAGTGGTTGAAAAACGCTTTATTTCGCCAAGACAGTGTGTTTCTCACTGTTACATGCATTTGAATGGGAAACTCGCCTGAGACAAAGTATAGGTTTTCATTATGTGAATAATTTTAAAATCTTAGCTCAAACGGCTGCAAAACCTGTTTGCCCAGCACGGGGATATTGAGTTCTATAAGATAAAGCCATAAACATGTTTGTCTGAGTCTTCTATCAAAAGTTACAGCGATTTATATGAAGTGGTTGAAAAACGCTTTATTTCGCCAAGACAGTGTGTTTCTCACTGTTACATGCATTTGAATGGGAAACTCGCCTGAAACAACGTATAGGTTTTCATTATGTGAATAATTTTAAAATCTTAGCTCAAACGGCTGCAAAACCTGTTTGCCCAGCACGGGGATATTGAGTTCTATAAGATAAAGCCATAAACATGTTTGTCTGAGTCTTCTATCAAAAGTTACAGCGATTTATATGAAGTTGTTCAAAAACGCTTTATTTCGCCAAGACAATGCGTTTCTCACTGTTACATGCATTTGAATGGGAAACTCGCCTGAAACAAAGTATAGGTTTTCATTATGTGAATAATTTTTAAATCTTAGCTCAAACGGCTGCAAAACCTGTTTGCCCAGCACGGGGATATTGAGTTCTATAAGATAAAGCCATAAACATGTTTGTCTGAGTCTTCTATCAAAAGTTACAGCGATTTATATGAAGTTGTTCAAAAACGCTTTATTTCGCCAAGACAATGCGTTTCTCACTGTTACATGCATTTGAATGGGAAACTCGCCTGAAACAACGTATAGGTTTTCATTATGTGAATAATTTTTAAATCTTAGCTCAAACGGCTGCAAAACCTGTTTGCCCAGCACGGGGATATTGAGTTCTATAAGATAAAGCCATAAACATGTTTGTCTGAGTCTTCTATCAAAAGTTACAGCGATTTATATGAAGTTGTTCAAAAACGCTTTATTTCGCCAAGACAATGCGTTTCTCACTGTTACATGCATTTGAATGGGAAACTCGCCTGAAACAAAGTATAGGTTTTCATTATGTGAATAATTTTAAAATCTTAGCTCAAACGGCTGCAAAACCTGTTTGCCCAGCACGGGGATATTGAGTTCTATAAGATAAAGCCATAAACATGTTTGTCTGAGTCTTCTATCAAAAGTTACAGCGATTTATATGAAGTTGTTCAAAAACGCTTTATTTCGCCAAGACAATGCGTTTCTCACTGTTACATGCATTTGAATGGGAAACTCGCCTGAAACAACGTATAGGTTTTCATTATGTGAATAATTTTAAAATCTTAGCTCAAACGGCTGCAAAACCTGTTTGCCCAGCACGGGGATATTGAGTTCTATAAGATAAAGCCATAAACATGTTTGTCTGAGTCTTCTATCAAAAGTTACAGCGATTTATATGAAGTTGTTCAAAAACGCTTTATTTCGCCAAGACAATGCGTTTCTCACTGTTACATGCATTTGAATGGGAAACTCGCCTGAAACAAAGTATAGGTTTTCATTATGTGAATAATTTTAAAATCTTAGCTCAAACGGCTGCAAAACCTGTTTGCCCAGCACGGGGATATTGAGTTCTATAAGATAAAGCCATAAACATGTTTGTCTGAGTCTTCTATCAAAAGTTACAGCGATTTATATGAAGTTGTTCAAAAACGCTTTATTTCGCCAAGACAATGCGTTTCTCACTGTTACATGCATTTGAATGGGAAACTCGCCTGAAACAAAGTATAGGTTTTCATTATGTGAATAATTTTAAAATCTTAGCTCAAACGGCTGCAAAACCTGTTTGCCCAGCACGGGGATATTGAGTTCTATAAGATAAAGCCATAAACATGTTTGTCTGAGTCTTCTATCAAAAGTTACAGCGATTTATATGAAGTTGTTCAAAAACGCTTTATTTCGCCAAGACAATGCGTTTCTCACTGTTACATGCATTTGAATGGGAAACTCGCCTGAAACAACGTATAGGTTTTCATTATGTGAATAATTTTAAAATCTTAGCTCGAACGGCTGCAAAACCTGTTTGCCCAGCACGGGGATATTGAGTTCTATAAGATAAAGCCATAAACATGTTTGTCTGAGTCTTCTATCAAAAGTTACAGCGATTTATATGAAGTTGTTCAAAAACGCTTTATTTCGCCAAGACAATGCGTTTCTCACTGTTACATGCATTTGAATGGGAAACTCGCCTGAAACAAAGTATAGGTTTTCATTATGTGAATAATTTTAAAATCTTAGCTCAAACGGCTGCAAAACCTGTTTGCCCAGCACGGGGATATTGAGTTCTATAAGATAAAGCCATAAACATGTTTGTCTGAGTCTTCTATCAAAAGTTACAGCGATTTATATGAAGTTGTTCAAAAACGCTTTATTTCGCCAAGACAATGCGTTTCTCACTGTTACATGCATTTGAATGGGAAACTCGCCTGAAACAAAGTATAGGTTTTCATTATGTGAATAATTTTAAAATCTTAGCTCAAACGGCTGCAAAACCTGTTTGCCCAGCACGGGGATATTGAGTTCTATAAGATAAAGCCATAAACATGTTTGTCTGAGTCTTCTATCAAAAGTTACAGCGATTTATATGAAGTTGTTCAAAAACGCTTTATTTCGCCAAGACAATGCGTTTCTCACTGTTACATGCATTTGAATGGGAAACTCGCCTGAAACAAAGTATAGGTTTTCATTATGTGAATAATTTTAAAATCTTAGCTCAAACGGCTGCAAAACCTGTTTGCCCAGCACGGGGATATTGAGTTCTATAAGATAAAGCCATAAACATGTTTGTCTGAGTCTTCTATCAAAAGTTACAGCGATTTATATGAAGTTGTTCAAAAACGCTTTATTTCGCCAAGACAATGCGTTTCTCACTGTTACATGCATTTGAATGGGAAACTCGCCTGAAACAACGTATAGGTTTTCATTATGTGAATAATTTTAAAATCTTAGCTCGAACGGCTGCAAAACCTGTTTGCCCAGCACGGGGATATTGAGTTCTATAAGATAAAGCCATAAACATGTTTGTCTGAGTCTTCTATCAAAAGTTACAGCGATTTATATGAAGTTGTTCAAAAACGCTTTATTTCGCCAAGACAATGCGTTTCTCACTGTTACATGCATTTGAATGGGAAACTCGCCTGAAACAAAGTATAGGTTTTCATTATGTGAATAATTTTAAAATCTTAGCTCAAACGGCTGCAAAACCTGTTTGCCCAGCACGGGGATATTGAGTTCTATAAGATAAAGCCATAAACATGTTTGTCTGAGTCTTCTATCAAAAGTTACAGCGATTTATATGAAGTTGTTCAAAAACGCTTTATTTCGCCAAGACAATGCGTTTCTCACTGTTACATGCATTTGAATGGGAAACTCGCCTGAAACAACGTATAGGTTTTCATTATGTGAATAATTTTAAAATCTTAGCTCAAACGGCTGCAAAACCTGTTTGCCCAGCACGGGGATATTGAGTTCTATAAGATAAAGCCATAAACATGTTTGTCTGAGTCTTCTATCAAAAGTTACAGCGATTTATATGAAGTTGTTCAAAAACGCTTTATTTCGCCAAGACAATGCGTTTCTCACTGTTACATGCATTTGAATGGGAAACTCGCCTGAAACAAAGTATAGGTTTTCATTATGTGAATAATTTTAAAATCTTAGCTCAAACGGCTGCAAAACCTGTTTGCCCAGCACGGGGATATTGAGTTCTATAAGATAAAGCCATAAACATGTTTGTCTGAGTCTTCTATCAAAAGTTACAGCGATTTATATGAAGTTGTTCAAAAACGCTTTATTTCGCCAAGACAATCCGTTTCTCACTGTTACATGCATTTGAATGGGAAACTCGCCTGAAACAACGTATAGGTTTTCATTATGTGAATAATTTTAAAATCTTAGCTCAAACGGCTGCAAAACCTGTTTGCCCAGCACGGGGATATTGAGTTCTATAAGATAAAGCCATAAACATGTTTGTCTGAGTCTTCTATCAAAAGTTACAGCGATTTATATGAAGTTGTTCAAAAACGCTTTATTTCGCCAAGACAATGCGTTTCTCACTGTTACATGCATTTGAATGGGAAACTCGCCTGAAACAACGTATAGGTTTTCATTATGTGAATAATTTTAAAATCTTAGCTCAAACGGCTGCAAAACCTGTTTGCCCAGCACGGGGATATTGAGTTCTATAAGATAAAGCCATAAACATGTTTGTCTGAGTCTTCTATCAAAAGTTACAGCGATTTATATGAAGTTGTTCAAAAACGCTTTATTTCGCCAAGACAATGCGTTTCTCACTGTTACATGCATTTGAATGGGAAACTCGCCTGAAACAAAGTATAGGTTTTCATTATGTGAATAATTTTAAAATCTTAGCTCAAACGGCTGCAAAACCTGTTTGCCCAGCACGGGGATATTGAGTTCTATAAGATAAAGCCATAAACATGTTTGTCTGAGTCTTCTATCAAAAGTTACAGCGATTTATATGAAGTTGTTCAAAAACGCTTTATTTCGCCAAGACAATGCGTTTCTCACTGTTACATGCATTTGAATGGGAAACTCGCCTGAAACAAAGTATAGGTTTTCATTATGTGAATAATTTTAAAATCTTAGCTCAAACGGCTGCAAAACCTGTTTGCCCAGCACGGGGATATTGAGTTCTATAAGATAAAGCCATAAACATGTTTGTCTGAGTCTTCTATCAAAAGTTACAGCGATTTATATGAAGTTGTTCAAAAACGCTTTATTTCGCCAAGACAATGCGTTTCTCACTGTTACATGCATTTGAATGGGAAACTCGCCTGAAACAAAGTATAGGTTTTCATTATGTGAATAATTTTAAAATCTTAGCTCAAACGGCTGCAAAACCTGTTTGCCCAGCACGGGGATATTGAGTTCTATAAGATAAAGCCATAAACATGTTTGTCTGAGTCTTCTATCAAAAGTTACAGCGATTTATATGAAGTTGTTCAAAAACGCTTTATTTCGCCAAGACAATGCGTTTCTCACTGTTACATGCATTTGAATGGGAAACTCGCCTGAAACAACGTATAGGTTTTCATTATGTGAATAATTTTAAAATCTTAGCTCGAACGGCTGCAAAACCTGTTTGCCCAGCACGGGGATATTGAGTTCTATAAGATAAAGCCATAAACATGTTTGTCTGAGTCTTCTATCAAAAGTTACAGCGATTTATATGAAGTTGTTCAAAAACGCTTTATTTCGCCAAGACAATGCGTTTCTCACTGTTACATGCATTTGAATGGGAAACTCGCCTGAAACAAAGTATAGGTTTTCATTATGTGAATAATTTTAAAATCTTAGCTCAAACGGCTGCAAAACCTGTTTGCCCAGCACGGGGATATTGAGTTCTATAAGATAAAGCCATAAACATGTTTGTCTGAGTCTTCTATCAAAAGTTACAGCGATTTATATGAAGTTGTTCAAAAACGCTTTATTTCGCCAAGACAATGCGTTTCTCACTGTTACATGCATTTGAATGGGAAACTCGCCTGAAACAACGTATAGGTTTTCATTATGTGAATAATTTTAAAATCTTAGCTCAAACGGCTGCAAAACCTGTTTGCCCAGCACGGGGATATTGAGTTCTATAAGATAAAGCCATAAACATGTTTGTCTGAGTCTTCTATCAAAAGTTACAGCGATTTATATGAAGTTGTTCAAAAACGCTTTATTTCGCCAAGACAATGCGTTTCTCACTGTTACATGCATTTGAATGGGAAACTCGCCTGAAACAACGTATAGGTTTTCATTATGTGAATAATTTTAAAATCTTAGCTCAAACGGCTGCAAAACCTGTTTGCCCAGCACGGGGATATTGAGTTCTATAAGATAAAGCCATAAACATGTTTGTCTGAGTCTTCTATCAAAAGTTACAGCGATTTATATGAAGTTGTTCAAAAACGCTTTATTTCGCCAAGACAATGCGTTTCTCACTGTTACATGCATTTGAATGGGAAACTCGCCTGAAACAACGTATAGGTTTTCATTATGTGAATAATTTTAAAATCTTAGCTCAAACGGCTGCAAAACCTGTTTGCCCAGCACGGGGATATTGAGTTCTATAAGATAAAGCCATAAACATGTTTGTCTGAGTCTTCTATCAAAAGTTACAGCGATTTATATGAAGTTGTTCAAAAACGCTTTATTTCGCCGAGACAATGCGTTTCTCACTGTTACATGCATTTGAATGGGAAACTCGCCTGAAACAAAGTATAGGTTTTCATTATGTGAATAATTTTAAAATCTTAGCTCAAACGGCTGCAAAACCTGTTTGCCCAGCACGGGGATATTGAGTTCTATAAGATAAAGCCATAAACATGTTTGTCTGAGTCTTCTATCAAAAGTTACAGCGATTTATATGAAGTGGTTGAAAAACGCTTTATTTCGCCAAGACAGTGTGTTTCTCACTGTTACATGCATTTGAATGGGAAACTCGCCTGAAACAACGTATAGGTTTTCATTATGTGAATAATTTTAAAATCTTAGCTCAAACGGCTGCAAAACCTGTTTGCCCAGCACGGGGATATTGAGTTCTATAAGATAAAGCCATAAACATGTTTGTCTGAGTCTTCTATCAAAAGTTACAGCGATTTATATGAAGTTGTTCAAAAACGCTTTATTTCGCCAAGACAATCCGTTTCTCACTGTTACATGCATTTGAATGGGAAACTCGCCTGAAACAACGTATAGGTTTTCATTATGTGAATAATTTTAAAATCTTAGCTCAAACGGCTGCAAAACCTGTTTGCCCAGCACGGGGATATTGAGTTCTATAAGATAAAGCCATAAACATGTTTGTCTGAGTCTTCTATCAAAAGTTACAGCGATTTATATGAAGTTGTTCAAAAACGCTTTATTTCGCCAAGACAATGCGTTTCTCACTGTTACATGCATTTGAATGGGAAACTCGCCTGAAACAACGTATAGGTTTTCATTATGTGAATAATTTTAAAATCTTAGCTCAAACGGCTGCAAAACCTGTTTGCCCAGCACGGGGATATTGAGTTCTATAAGATAAAGCCATAAACATGTTTGTCTGAGTCTTCTATCAAAAGTTACAGCGATTTATATGAAGTTGTTCAAAAACGCTTTATTTCGCCAAGACAATGCGTTTCTCACTGTTACATGCATTTGAATGGGAAACTCGCCTGAAACAAAGTATAGGTTTTCATTATGTGAATAATTTTAAAATCTTAGCTCAAACGGCTGCAAAACCTGTTTGCCCAGCACGGGGATATTGAGTTCTATAAGATAAAGCCATAAACATGTTTGTCTGAGTCTTCTATCAAAAGTTACAGCGATTTATATGAAGTTGTTCAAAAACGCTTTATTTCGCCAAGACAATGCGTTTCTCACTGTTACATGCATTTGAATGGGAAACTCGCCTGAAACAAAGTATAGGTTTTCATTATGTGAATAATTTTAAAATCTTAGCTCAAACGGCTGCAAAACCTGTTTGCCCAGCACGGGGATATTGAGTTCTATAAGATAAAGCCATAAACATGTTTGTCTGAGTCTTCTATCAAAAGTTACAGCGATTTATATGAAGTTGTTCAAAAACGCTTTATTTCGCCAAGACAATGCGTTTCTCACTGTTACATGCATTTGAATGGGAAACTCGCCTGAAACAAAGTATAGGTTTTCATTATGTGAATAATTTTAAAATCTTAGCTCAAACGGCTGCAAAACCTGTTTGCCCAGCACGGGGATATTGAGTTCTATAAGATAAAGCCATAAACATGTTTGTCTGAGTCTTCTATCAAAAGTTACAGCGATTTATATGAAGTTGTTCAAAAACGCTTTATTTCGCCAAGACAATGCGTTTCTCACTGTTACATGCATTTGAATGGGAAACTCGCCTGAAACAACGTATAGGTTTTCATTATGTGAATAATTTTAAAATCTTAGCTCAAACGGCTGCAAAACCTGTTTGCCCAGCACGGGGATATTGAGTTCTATAAGATAAAGCCATAAACATGTTTGTCTGAGTCTTCTATCAAAAGTTACAGCGATTTATATGAAGTGGTTGAAAAACGCTTTATTTCGCCAAGACAGTGTGTTTCTCACTGTTACATGCATTTGAATGGGAAACTCGCCTGAAACAACGTATAGGTTTTCATTATGTGAATAATTTTAAAATCTTAGCTCAAACGGCTGCAAAACCTGTTTGCCCAGCACGGGGATATTGAGTTCTATAAGATAAAGCCATAAACATGTTTGTCTGAGTCTTCTATCAAAAGTTACAGCGATTTATATGAAGTTGTTCAAAAACGCTTTATTTCGCCAAGACAATGCGTTTCTCACTGTTACATGCATTTGAATGGGAAACTCGCCTGAAACAACGTATAGGTTTTCATTATGTGAATAATTTTAAAATCTTAGCTCAAACGGCTGCAAAACCTGTTTGCCCAGCACGGGGATATTGAGTTCTATAAGATAAAGCCATAAACATGTTTGTCTGAGTCTTCTATCAAAAGTTACAGCGATTTATATGAAGTTGTTCAAAAACGCTTTATTTCGCCAAGACAATGCGTTTCTCACTGTTACATGCATTTGAATGGGAAACTCGCCTGAAACAACGTATAGGTTTTCATTATGTGAATAATTTTAAAATCTTAGCTCAAACGGCTGCAAAACCTGTTTGCCCAGCACGGGGATATTGAGTTCTATAAGATAAAGCCATAAACATGTTTGTCTGAGTCTTCTATCAAAAGTTACAGCGATTTATATGAAGTTGTTCAAAAACGCTTTATTTCGCCAAGACAATGCGTTTCTCACTGTTACATGCATTTGAATGGGAAACTCGCCTGAAACAAAGTATAGGTTTTCATTATGTGAATAATTTTAAAATCTTAGCTCAAACGGCTGCAAAACCTGTTTGCCCAGCACGGGGATATTGAGTTCTATAAGATAAAGCCATAAACATGTTTGTCTGAGTCTTCTATCAAAAGTTACAGCGATTTATATGAAGTTGTTCAAAAACGCTTTATTTCGCCAAGACAATGCGTTTCTCACTGTTACATGCATTTGAATGGGAAACTCGCCTGAAACAAAGTATAGGTTTTCATTATGTGAATAATTTTTAAATCTTAGCTCAAACGGCTGCAAAACCTGTTTGCCCAGCACGGGGATATTGAGTTCTATAAGATAAAGCCATAAACATGTTTGTCTGAGTCTTCTATCAAAAGTTACAGCGATTTATATGAAGTTGTTCAAAAACGCTTTATTTCGCCAAGACAATGCGTTTCTCACTGTTACATGCATTTGAATGGGAAACTCGCCTGAAACAACGTATAGGTTTTCATTATGTGAATAATTTTAAAATCTTAGCTCAAACGGCTGCAAAACCTGTTTGCCCAGCACGGGGATATTGAGTTCTATAAGATAAAGCCATAAACATGTTTGTCTGAGTCTTCTATCAAAAGTTACAGCGATTTATATGAAGTTGTTCAAAAACGCTTTATTTCGCCAAGACAATGCGTTTCTCACTGTTACATGCATTTGAATGGGAAACTCGCCTGAAACAAAGTATAGGTTTTCATTATGTGAATAATTTTAAAATCTTAGCTCAAACGGCTGCCCAGCACGGGGATATTGAGTTCTATAAGATAAAGCCATAAACATGTTTGTCTGAGTCTTCTATCAAAAGTTACAGCGATTTATATGAAGTTGTTCAAAAACGCTTTATTTCGCCAAGACAATGCGTTTCTCACTGTTACATGCATTTGAATGGGAAACTCGCCTGAAACAAAGTATAGGTTTTCATTATGTGAATAATTTTAAAATCTTAGCTCAAACGGCTGCAAAACCTGTTCTGTTTGCCCAGCACGGGGATATTGAGTTCTATAAGATAAAGCCATAAACATGTTTGTCTGAGTCTTCTATCAAAAGTTACAGCGATTTATATGAAGTTGTTCAAAAACGCTTTATTTCGCCAAGACAGTGTGTTTCTCACTGTTACATGCATTTGAATGGGAAACTCGCCTGAAACAAAGTATAGGTTTTCATTATGTGAATAATTTTAAAATCTTAGCTCAAACGGCTGCAAAACCTGTTTGCCCAGCACGGGGATATTGAGTTCTATAAGATAAAGCCATAAACATGTTTGTCTGAGTCTTCTATCAAAAGTTACAGCGATTTATATGAAGTTGTTCAAAAAAACTTTATTTCGCCAAGACAATGCGTTTCTCAATGTTACATGCATTTGAATGGGAAACTCGCCTGAGACAAAGTATAGGTTTTCATTATGTGAATAATTTTAAAATCTTAGCTCAAACGGCTGCAAAACCTGTTCTGTTTGCCCAGCACGGGGATATTGAGTTCTATAAGATAAAGCCATAAACATGTTTGTCTGAGTCTTCTATCAAAAGTTACAGCGATTTATATGAAGTTGTTCAAAAACGCTTTATTTCGCCAAGACAGTGTGTTTCTCACTGTTACATGCATTTGAATGGGAAACTCGCCCGAAACAAAGTATAGGTTTTCATTATGTGAATAATTTTAAAATCTTAGCTCAAACGGCTGCAAAACCTGTTTGCCCAGCACGGGGATATTGAGTTCTATAAGATAAAGCCATAAACATGTTTGTCTGAGTCTTCTATCAAAAGTTACAGCGATTTATATGAAGTTGTTCAAAAAAACTGTATTTCGCCAAGACAATGCGTTTCTCAATGTTACATGCATTTGAATGGGAAACTCGCCTGAGACAAAGTATAGGTTTTCATTATGTGAATAATTTTAAAATCTTAGCTCAAACGGCTGCAAAACCTGTTCTGTTTGCCCAGCACGGGGATATTGAGTTCTATAAGATAAAGCCATAAACATGTTTGTCTGAGTCTTCTATCAAAAGTTACAGCGATTTATATGAAGTTGTTCAAAAACGCTTTCTTTCGCCAAGACAGTGCGTTTCTCACTGTTACATGCATTTGAATGGGAAACTCGCCTGAAACAAAGTATAGGTTTTCATTATGTGAATAATTTTAAAATCTTAGCTCAAACGGCTGCAAAACCTGTTTGCCCAGCACGGGGATATTGAGTTCTATAAGATAAAGCCATAAACATGTTTGTCTGAGTCTTCTATCAAAAGTTACAGCGATTTATATGAAGTTGTTCAAAAAAACTTTATTTCGCCAAGACAATGCGTTTCTCAATGTTACATGCATTTGAATGGGAAACTCGCCTGAGACAAAGTATAGGTTTTCATTATGTGAATAATTTTAAAATCTTAGCTCAAACGGCTGCAAAACCTGTTCTGTTTGCCCAGCACGGGGATATTGAGTTCTATAAGATAAAGCCATAAACATGTTTGTCTGAGTCTTCTATCAAAAGTTACAGCGATTTATATGAAGTTGTTCAAAAACGCTTTATTTCGCCAAGACAGTGTGTTTCTCACTGTTACATGCATTTGAATGGGAAACTCGCCTGAAACAAAGTATAGGTTTTCATTATGTGAATAATTTTTAAATCTTAGCTCAAACGGCTGCAAAACCTGTTTGCCCAGCACGGGGATATTGAGTTCTATAAGATAAAGCCATAAACATGTTTGTCTGAGTCTTCTATCAAAAGTTACAGCGATTTATATGAAGTTGTACAAAAACGCTTTCTTTCGCCAAGACAGTGCATTTCTCACTGTTACATGCATTTGAATGGGAAATTCGCCTGAGACAAAGTATAGGTTTTCATTATGTGAATAATTTTAAAATCTTAGCTCAAACGGCTGCAAAACCTGTTCTGTTTGCCCAGCACGGGGATATTGAGTTCTATAAGATAAAGCCATAAACATGTTTGTCTGAGTCTTCTATCAAAAGTTACAGCGATTTATATGAAGTTGTTCAAAAACGCTTTATTTCGCCAAGACAATGCGTTTCTCACTGTTACATGCATTTGAATGGGAAACTCGCCTGAAACAAAGTATAGGTTTTCATTATGTGAATAATTTTAAAATCTTAGCTCAAACGGCTGCAAAACCTGTTCTGTTTGCCCAGCACGGGGATATTGAGTTCTATAAGATAAAGCCATAAACATGTTTGTCTGAGTCTTCTATCAAAAGTTACAGCGATTTATATGAAGTTGTTCAAAAACGCTTTATTTTGTCAAGACAGTGGGTTTTAGAGTCTTCATCATTAAATCTCTGGTTGCTTCATTTTTCTATCCTATATCAGATATTTTAAAGGTTATCTTAGGTAAAGTTCCATTCTCATGGTGAGGCAAAGTGCTTTATGTGTGTGTGTGTGCCCGTGTCATGAACGGCTATAAAAGGCCTATAATTAAAGAACAAAGCGGGGTTTGAGTTCGAGTTGCGGCAGACTGTCACTACTTGTAAATGGAACGCAGCCTTCCTACGGCGGACAGCTAATAACAGGAATCGGACGCGGTCCAGCCAAGTCCACAGCAACCACCATAGCAACCGCCTAGCATGACCTTAAAAACATATTCTGTCTTCATAACTATCAAAATCGTGAAATGATTTGCAAAGTGTGAAAGTGTTACAGCTGCAGAGAGCTATGGCGGTATCTATGGAAGCTGTTTACATAGCTAATAATATACGATGTAACCATGGAGACAGTCAGTCACTTGAGCTAGCGGTGCATGTTTACTACAGTGAATAAGGTGATTGAGTGCACAGCGTCCACACTCTGCAGGGGGTAAAGACATTACTTCAATATTGTTTTATATTGATATATATTAGCCTTCTGTTGACCATCACCTCAGGTTCACCATTACAGTTTCAGATTACAGATGCACACTGTCTAAACACATTCAAAAACTCATGTCTCAGAAATAAGCACAGCTGTTCATGTTTGTCATTAGAGTTTTATTTGTAAGAAAATTATGAACTTCATATTGTGCATTAAATAAAAGAACATTTCACAACTCTGAGTCAACAGAAACAGGTAACAGAAATGTCTCTAATGTGTACAGTGTAGTGTAAGCATTAAAAGATCATAAAGGAAAAACTAACATTTATGTGAAACTAATTGTAATAAAAAATGAGCAGGTGCTTTATAGATTTAAAAGAAAGAATCTGAAAACAACACTTTTTTGGTCTAAGTGATCAAAGTAGAAAACAGAACTGATGTTCAAGAACAAACCGTAGCTGCACTAATATTACACATCTCGATCGTTGTACTGAACAGACATGTTGCTTTTAAAACCACATGCAGTGTGTGACCATGACTGTTCACTGAGACCATGAACGCCACTTCGCTGAACATTCTTCTTCTTCTTCTTGCCATTAAATTGGAAGCAGAAGCAGCACGAGCTGATTTGATCTACTGAAAGGAAAAAGCAGAACATCTGAGTTGAAACCAGTCAGCTGAAATCATTAAGACAGGAACAAATTCAATGCAGTGTCTCAAGTGGCTTAGCCTGTTACAACTGTTGATACAAGCTAAATACGGTTAACACACAGTGTCAGGGAGCTCCAGTGTGGGAACTAGTGGCTTTAGGTTTGTAGTCATTTAACTTTCATCCATTCATTCATTTAATTCAGGAGGAAGAAATTCCAGGTTGGTGCAGGCTGGTTACATGCATTTGGTCCCATGCTGTCTTTAATTAAATGACTTGGTTCATTTTATGGCTGGGCTGTATGTGGGGTTATATCATGTTATTTGGGCAGGAGTACCTGTCCCCTGTTAGACTTAGAAAGTTTCTCCATAAGTAGAGTTTCTAACTCTTCTAGCACATCTGTGGCTGACAGCTTTTTGGTGGCTCTTTTTACCCCACACTGGTTGTGAGTGTGTAAATAGCCCCACTAGTTATTTTGGGTTGCAGTTAACTAGGGAGGAAGGGGTGGGTATGCCATGATTAGGTGAATAACAATTATATGTGATACATAAATTTCACAATGCATGCATATATCTCTATCAATTAAACCTGGCCTGAGGGCTGCCATTTTTTACATTCAGTTATTTCTCTTAGAAATGTTGGAACTAAATAATGAATGTGTTACAGTTAAAGTGAAACACTGGTCAGTGTAAATGGCTCATTGGGACACAGAAACCTTTAAATTAAACCTGATATCTAGTGTCAAACAATATCAAAGCTGTAAAAGATGTTTACATTCAGAATTTATAAAACTATGATTGTAAATAAATTCAAACAAGTGAGCTTTTCTCTTTGTGCTGAATATCAACACTGTGGTTTCTTAGACTGTAAGCTTTACTTTAGTGCAACCAGTTGCAGAAGCTGCCACTCCAAATGTCTTTTGATAACAAGAAAAAAATACCTTTTCAGTACACGGCCTGAAGTTCTTCTCCGAAATCTTCTGCAATCGGCTTTGTCTGCTGGTTTGAAGACAATAAACCATAAAAAAGATGATTTAGTCACTTTGTCTGTGTCATGCAGCTCGAATGTGTCGTGTAACGATGTTGAATAGCCGTCGTTATCCCTCTGCTGCGTCAGTAGGATTGTACTGTACAGCATCTCATTGATATGTGAGGAATGCTAATGTAACACGATAACAGACTTACATCATTAAAATATAAAGTGCAGGAGATATTTAGATATTTTTTATATTTATATTACATTTTATAGCTGACGGATATTACTAAATAGATAGAATTTACTAAATAGCTGGATGAACATGAAAAATATGTCTATAATAACAAATGACCATGAGAGCCAGTAGAATTAATTCAGCTGGACGCTCAAAAGACGTCCTTAAATGCTCTTTAAGTGGCAGAACAGATGAACAAACAGTTAATCGCTTACTTGAGATGAAATCTGCTCAGCTACTTTGAAAACAGCTTCTAACTGGTTCCTCCTTTAACAGGATGACTGCTCAGGGGTAAGGCCATCATGCAATCCAGCAACCTTTATGGTTCTGCTTTGATTCACCAGGAACTATTAGGGAAACCTTCCAGCGCCTCCTGTGAAAGACACAGGCATAAACACACAAACATTTATTAACATGTTCCACAGTGTTCCAGTTTGATTTTCTTATCCTGTGGACAAAAACGTACATGGATGCAGGTTTATTGTTAACTGTTGTAAGGTTTATTTAATGAACATATCCAGCTGCAGCTCCACTGTGATCCTGAACTGGATAAGCACTTAAGAAAATGTGTCAATAAATGGACAAACATCAACTTACTATATTTATCCAAACAGACGGGACCAATAATGCTTCGCTGAGTTAGAGACTTTAACAGACTCTTCTATGTAAGAATGTCTCGTGCTGATATACCTGCAAACTTGACAACAAAGGTTTTTCAGACTACATGTAGCTGTCCTCTATGTCAGCTAACACATTTACATTTATGTCACACTTATTTCTGCTTTCCCATTTTATAATTATTACTTACATTTTGATTAGATACCTTGAGTTTGTAAATGATCAGATTACATAATTGGAATACAATTCAGGGTTGCGGGAGGATGAAGCCTATCCCAGCTGATACAGGACAAAGACAGGCTGCCAGTTTATTGCAGGGCTAATACAATATGTGTAACAGAAAATCCACTTAAATGTTTGATATTTCTTATAATAATCATAATTATGACTATTATTTAAAGGTTTCTTCATAAATACATTTTGATTTTTTATAACCCCTAAAATATAAACCTGAGCTGTTTCAGATTCTGACCTCTGACCTCAGTGACCTGGCTGTGTCGTCACTGCAGCTCCCTCTTGGAAGTACGTCTGCTTCTTGTCTTCCCCCAGTGTTGACCGCCTGATATCAAGATATCACGTACTGTAACTGAGGAACAAAAAAGGACAAACACTTGCCTTCATTTAAAAGTACATTCATACAGAGATAATCTATGGAAACACACTAGTTCACAGTTTGGGAGGAACCAGTTCCTGTGAAACATTTCTGTATATGAACATCATGTGGAGAATGAATGAAATGAGTTCTTCAGGTGACTCAGCAGTCCCACACTGACAAATGAAATCTAGTTAAACTATTAAGCATATTTGCTCTTCTGAAATCTGTGTTAAACAACAACAAACATAAATTAGTAACAAAAACTACAGCTGAGTATAGGCTTTACAAACCACCAGCAGCCATAATGCTAAATTTTAATCTTCAAATGTTTCTGAGCTGTCTTCAACCTGCTTTTAGCACATTAAAGTCTCAATAAATAAAGTCAATGCAGACTCAATCCTAAATGTTCAGCACACAGAGACACAGAGGTACTGTTTAAAGTTTAGTGTTAACTTGAGTCACTGATCATTCACAGTATTACAGAGTCTGGCAGTCTTTGCATGATGTCCACGTCACTGTAAGTTTCTAGCTGACTCTCAGGTGTGCCAGCAGGAAAGAGTAATAATAACCTGCATCCTGAGGTTTGTCATGCAGGATTAAAGGAGCCAAGCTTTGTTCACACAGCTAGGATTGTATTTTACACTGACCCTGGGTCAGTATCAACTTCAAGAAGACAGCTGTAACTGTTGATAGAAGAATCACACACACATATTTATGGCTTTGCCTTATAGAATTCAGCATCTCAGTGCTCAGGAAATAGGTTTTGCAGCTGTTTGAGCTAAGATTTTCAAGTTATTCACAAATTAAAACCTATACTTTGTGTCGGGCAAGAACCAAATTCAAATGCATGTAACAGTGAGAAACGCGTTTCTCATCAACTTCATAGAGCTTGCTGTAACTTTTGATAGAAGACTCAGACAAACATATTCATGGCTTTATCTTATAGACTTCAATATCCCCCCAATGTGTGTGTGAGTCTTCTCTCAAAATTTACAGCTGTCTTTATGAAGTTTATGGAAAAACGCTTTATTTCACCACGTTAGTGCGTTTCTCGCTATTACATGCATTTGAATGGAGTTCTCGCCCGACACAAAGTATAGGTTTTCAATTTGTGAATAACTTGAAAATCTTAGCTCAAAACCTATTTCCTCAGCACGGAGATGCTGAATTCTATAAGGCAAAGCCATAAATATGTGTGTGTGTGAGTCCTCTATCAAAAGTTACAGCTGTCTTCATGAAGTTGATACTGACCCAGGGTCAGTGTAAAATACAAGTTATTCACATAATGAAAACTTATACTTTGTTTCGTGCAAGAACTCCATTCAAATGCATGTAATAGTCAGAAACGCACTGTCTCGGCGAAATGAAGCCTTTTTGTACAACTTCATGAAGTTAGCTGTAACTTTTGATAAAAGGCTCAAAGCAGAGGGATAACGACGGCTATTCAACATCGTTACACGACACATTCGAGCTGCATGACGCAGACAAAGTGACTAAATCATCTTTTTTGTGGTTTATTGTCTTCAAACCAGCAGACAAAGCCGATTGCAGAAGATGTCGGAGAAGAACTTCAGGCCGTGTACTGAAAAGGTATTTTTTTCTTGTTATCAAAAGACATTTGGAGTGGCAGCTTCTGCAACTGGTTGCACTAAAGTAAAGCTTACAGTCTAAGAAACCACAGTGTTGATATTCAGCACAAAGAGAAAAGCTCACTTGTTTGAATTTATTTACAATCATAGTTTTATAAATTCTGAATGTAAACATCTTTTACAGCTTTGATATTGTTTGACACTAGATATCAGGTTTAATTTAAAGGTTTCTGTGTCCCAATGAGCCATTTACACTGACCAGTGTTTCACTTTAACTGTAACACATTCATTATTTAGTTCCAACATTTCTAAGAGAAATAACTGAATGTAAAAAATGGCAGCCCTCAGGCCAGGTTTAATTGATAGAGATATATGCATGCATTGTGAAATTTATGTATCACATATAATTGTTATTCACCTAATCATGGCATACCCACCCCTTCCTCCCTAGTTAACTGCAACCCAAAATAACTAGTGGGGCTATTTACACACTCACAACCAGTGTGGGGTAAAAAGAGCCACCAAAAAGCTGTCAACCACAGATGTGCTAGAAGAGTTAGAAACTCTACTTATGGAGAAACTTTCTAAGTCTAACAGGGGACAGGTACTCCTGCCCAAATAACATGATATAACCCCACATACAGCCCAGCCATAAAATGAACCAAGTCATTTAATTAAAGACAGCATGGGACCAAATGCATGTAACCAGCCTGCACCAACCTGGAATTTCTTCCTCCTGAATTAAATGAATGAATGGATGAAAGTTAAATGACTACAAACCTAAAGCCACTAGTTCCCACACTGGAGCTCCCTGACACTGTGTGTTAACCGTATTTAGCTTGTATCAACAGTTGTAACAGGCTAAGCCACTTGAGACACTGCATTGAATTTGTTCCTGTCTTAATGATTTCAGCTGACTGGTTTCAACTCAGATGTTCTGCTTTTTCCTTTCAGTAGATCAAATCAGCTCGTGCTGCTTCTGCTTCCAATTTAATGGCAAGAAGAAGAAGAAGAATGTTCAGCGAAGTGGCGTTCATGGTCTCAGTGAACAGTCATGGTCACACACTGCATGTGGTTTTAAAAGCAACATGTCTGTTCAGTACAACGATCGAGATGTGTAATATTAGTGCAGCTACGGTTTGTTCTTGAACATCAGTTCTGTTTTCTACTTTGATCACTTAGACCAAAAAAGTGTTGTTTTCAGATTCTTTCTTTTAAATCTATAAAGCACCTGCTCATTTTTTATTACAATTAGTTTCACATAAATGTTAGTTTTTCCTTTATGATCTTTTAATGCTTACACTACACTGTACACATTAGAGACATTTCTGTTACCTGTTTCTGTTGACTCAGAGTTGTGAAATGTTCTTTTATTTAATGCACAATATGAAGTTCATAATTTTCTTACAAATAAAACTCTAATGACAAACATGAACAGCTGTGCTTATTTCTGAGACATGAGTTTTTGAATGTGTTTAGACAGTGTGCATCTGTAATCTGAAACTGTAATGGTGAACCTGAGGTGATGGTCAACAGAAGGCTAATATATATCAATATAAAACAATATTGAAGTAATGTCTTTACCCCCTGCAGAGTGTGGACGCTGTGCACTCAATCACCTTATTCACTGTAGTAAACATGCACCGCTAGCTCAAGTGACTGACTGTCTCCATGGTTACATCGTATATTATTAGCTATGTAAACAGCTTCCATAGATACCGCCATAGCTCTCTGCAGCTGTAACACTTTCACACTTTGCAAATCATTTCACGATTTTGATAGTTATGAAGACAGAATATGTTTTTAAGGTCATGCTAGGCGGTTGCTATGGTGGTTGCTGTGGACTTGGCTGGACCGCGTCCGATTCCTGTTATTAGCTGTCCGCCGTAGGAAGGCTGCGTTCCATTTACAAGTAGTGACAGTCTGCCGCAACTCGAACTCAAACCCCGCTTTGTTCTTTAATTATAGGCCTTTTATAGCCGTTCATGACACGGGCACACACACACATAAAGCACTTTGCCTCACCATGAGAATGGAACTTTACCTAAGCTAACCTTTAAAATATCTGATATAGGATAGAAAAAATGAAGCAACCAGAGATTTAATGATGAAGACTCTGGGTTCTGTAGTGACCTGAATGACTCTTTGCATACAATTTATTGAAGAGGACTTTAGAATGCACTTTACATTTAGACTGTTGCTGTTTAATTTTTTACATTGTTGCGGTGTTATGTCATGAATAAAGTTCACCTGCTGGGGGTTTGATGGATCAGATCATCATAATCAATGGGTCCTGAGGTGGGCGGGACTGTCTCTGGTGATGTCACCATGAAGGAACAGCATCTGGCACGTGTTGCTGAAACATCCCAGTACACTGGCGTAGTTTCCTCTCCAGCTGTTTGACATTTGACACTTCAACATTAAGGAGAAGAAGAAGAAACAGTGTTAGGTCAGGTGACCACATGGTTTCTAAAGTAACTGACAGGAAGTAACCAGGCCGTTAGAAATGGATGGCATGTGTTTAGAGTTACTGGAGTTGGGTAACTCTACTTACCAAAAGCAGAAGCACACAGATGAAGGATCAGATGCTGAATGTTGCAGGAACATGCTCGTGCGGTGGTCATTCAGTGCTGCTCCGGCAGGTTAGACAGTCCAAGACTGATATACTGCCCATCTGAGAGTTTGAAAACACACATGCAAAGATTTATTTTGTATTACAGTCAAAGTTGGATGTTCATTTTTGTCCTTTAAAAATGTTTGTGTATTTGAAAGCGCTAACATTTAAGGATGACTTGGATCGTCTCCTTTAAAGGGGAGACAAGTGTATCCACTGATCCACGTCACTTTACCTGGATGATGACTCCTCTCCCCCTCACTCAGAAACGCTCCTAATATAACCAAGCAAATAAATAATATTGAAGATTTACTTACATCATTACAAAAACAGGAAAAACATCTCCCTTTGATTCTATTTCTCCATTCCTGCTGAACATCAGGCAACAAATATCTCAATAAATCACAGTAAAATGTAAAGCACATGTTTTCTCTGCTTTGTCTAACCTCTGCAGAGCCTCTGTCAAGAAAAACATATCTGTAAGCATAAAACAAATATACATTTCATAACACGTCACTGGACAAACCTCGGTCAGTTGATTTCCTCTGTGCAGTGTAGACGAACATCAGTCAGCAAGTCAAGGTGGTGAGATGGACTGGTGTCCTTTGTGACTCTGCTGGTTCTTCTGAGGAAATACCACCGTCTCTCCACACCGTCACCATCTGTGAGCACAAACTGCTGCTCTGCTCTGCCAGCATGTAGGAAATCACATATCACACACACAGGGGTGAAGAAACATTAGAACTCAACTTTGGATACTTTAGATCTAAACAGATCAAAGTAGCTCTTAGCTTCAACAATCAGTGAACAGACAAACAATGATACCATACTGATTCTGTATGAATACAATATGGTATTTTCAATACAGGTGTCAAATTAATTTACTAAAACTAATACAGATATATGTATTTTTTTTTTTTATAAATTCGTTTGCTAAATTATAAGAATATATATTTTTTCATTTAACAATTGCAACTGAAAGAAATTAAATATTGAACAAAAATATATTGTCACATTCTGAGCATGCTCAGCATGCTGACAGACTTGAAGTTGCTACAGATTTTAAGAAGTGATAATTATAGGGAAAAAACTTCTCTTTTTCATCCGTTTAATCAAACATTTGATGCCTTAGATGTCTCAGTCCTATAGCATTCTGCAACTACAACTAAGCTGAAGCTTGGATTTGGCTGCAGGTGCCCTGTACATCCTTCTCAACATGTGGGTACCATTTAATCACACTTCTTCCTGAGCTTTGCTTCGTCACACGACCAAAGGTGGCATCCCGTGTCACGGTCATATCATCATCCAGAAGAAACATTTGAAGAAACATCATGGAGAAGAAACATTTACGCGCCTCCCGGTTTTGTTTTCTGATCCTGCAAAAAGACTGAGGACAACAAAGCCCAGAGAACACGAGATACACAACATCCAACATTCAGACTCAACAGCCTCCATAAATGAAGAGCACCAGGTTGGTTCAGTTATAGTAGATGTCATGGAATTTTTTAAATAAAGTCTGCAACACAGAAAGAGCTGTGATCATGCTATTTATTACTGTGCACAGGAGAGCAAACACACATCAAACATCACAGTTCAGTCATGTCAGCTCTGCCACTTCACGTGTCTCGCTATGAAACCTAACGGATCAATGGTTATGCTGTTTTGTGCCCTTGACGTTATCAGCACCTGTAAAGGGAGTTGTTTTCTCAAACTGCTGAAGTAAGTTCATCTAGTTTTAGAAACCTTCATTGAACAGTCTATAACAGTGTCACAACTAAGCATATGCATAAGCACTTAAATGCTTTAAATGAGAATAACATAAAATTTCTATTACAGGAGCTAGAGCCTGTCCCAGTAGTCATAGGTAGAGCACACCTGGACAGGTCACCAGTCTGTCAGAGGACTAACACAGATGCAGCCTGACTCAATCCAAAATGTTCAGCACACAGAGACACAGAGGTACCATTTAAAGTTTAGTGTTAACTTGAGTCACTGATCATTTGCAGTATTACAGAGTCTGGCAGTCTTTGCATGATGTCCACGTCACTGTAAGTTTCTAGCTGACTCTCAGGTGTGACAGGTGTGCCAGCAGGAAAGAGTAATAATAGCCTGCATCCTGAGGTTTTTCATGCAGGATTAAAGGAGCCAGGCTTTGTTCACACAGCTAGGATTGTATTTTACACTGACCCTGGGTCAGTATAAGTATCATACAGTTTAAACGAAGCACTGAAACTTGCACATATTTATTACAGATGCACTGAAGCTAATCGAGATATTTGCTGTCAGTCTGTGGCTGCGATTAAACACTTTACTGGAAACTTTATTAACTAGTAACTTCGTCAGTCATGACAGAAGCTAATATTTCTGTGCTAACATCGTTTAAACAGTAACAGCTTTACTCCAATATAAGCTAACGTTTACACCCTAACTTTAAGCTAGCACCATAAAGACGGTAAAACACGTAATAACATCTACAAATGCATCTTAAAGCTGTTATATTAGCACTCGGTGTATTACTAACATAACCACATTAACATTATTGACACTCGCTGGTCTGACTTTTAATAGTCATTCTATAAATGCTGTCCGTTTAAACGGTCTTACCTGTACACACTCCTGTATCCACCGGATTGCAGCCAGAGTGGATTCTGGAGTCTTCCCACGCTCCTGTTAGTGATCCTCCATCTGGATGGATGATAACAACCTTCTGAACAATCTAGCAGGAGATGGTCCATATCTAGGGGATATGGACTGACAACAGCCGAAGCGGGTGAATAAAGTCACCCAGTCGCTAGCTGTGCGATTACCCAGCATACACCAGCACAATATTAGGCACAGCACCACCATAGACATTTTCAGTGGTTTTGAATGCAGGACATGGTTATCTTACCTTGTAAAATGCATGACAATAAAACAGCTAACCACCATAAAATGGTATTGTGTATGTATGTATGTGCATGTGTGTGTGTGTGTGTGTGTGTGTGTGAGAGAGAGAGAGAGAGAGAGAGAGAGAGAGAGCGTGGGGGGGGGGGGGGGGGGGGGGGGAGAGATCAAAGGCGTGCGCTTATGTTTTTTCTTGATCAAGAGTGTGCCTCCTCTCTCTTATTGGATATATGGTATAGCATGTTTATTCAGGTGCACCTTTGAAGTCTATGAGAATACTTTGCAGCCTGGTCTGAGTGGTCATTTCTGCACAGACACAATGAAGCGTGCACTCAGTTTAGAGGAGGCTGTTGCTGCAGTTTTGCACTCTCCACAAGCAGTGGAGATACTTCTGACAGCGAAGAAGAATTTTTGCCAGGCACCGAGGAGCTTTGCAGCTCATGTGCGGAGGAGGAGAAGGAGAAGGAGGAAGAAGAGCAGGAGGAAGAGACAAGACTGGAGGATGGCCAGTGGAGATCTAAAAATGGAGAAATCATGTGGCAACCCACACACGAAGAGGTCCTGCCATTTTTTCCTCCCCCCATTTTAACCCCAGGACCAACCCATTATGCAATTCGTATAGGATCAGCAGCCCTGTGAGCACTTTCCATCTTTTTTTTGCAGAGGACATTATGCAGCTAATCCTGCATTTCACCAACCTGCAGGGGCAACAGGTCAGTAAAAGACTGGAAGGACATAGATGAGGAGTTGCAGGCTTACATGGGGCTTGTGATGCTGGCTGGCCTGTACAGGTCTCAACATGAAACGACAACAAGCCTGTGAAATGGGGAGACAGGGCTCTTCTGTTTCATGCTACCATGTCAAAAAAAAAATGATTTGAGCAAATTAATCGGGCAGTAAGATTCGATGATCGTCTCTCCCGTCCAGGTCGCTAGGGGGGGGGGGGGGGGGGGGGGGGGGGGGGGGCGGCAAGGCTGTGGTTTCCTACATCCCCAAGCAAAGAAAAAAGGTTGTCTTATTGAGCACCAGGCACCGTGAGCTACAAGTCCAGGACTCTGGGAAGAGAAAGCCCCACATCATCCTGGATTATAACAAATGCAAAGGGACTGTGGATCATTTGGACCAGGTAAGCACAATTATAAGTAATTTATTTGCCAAATTGTTTACCGTTTCTCATTGTTATAACTGATAAAGTCAGATAATGTGATTATAATAGTTTTGATATGAGATGATAGTTTTAGACTATGATAGTTTTGATAGTTACAGTAAGGGGGGGGGGGGGGTCCAGTTTGACGCCCACAGGCAGGAAGAATCTCTTGCTTATGGCTGTATAAATCTGTTCATGTCACCTGATCATTTCTTTTTGTTTTGCAGGTTTGTGGAAACTACTCCTGCCGTAGAAGGACACGTAGGTGGCCCATGTGTCTGTTCTACCACATGATCGAGGTAAGCTGCTATAATGCTTTCATTCAAGACAGCTGTAACTTTTGATAGAAGACGCATATAAACATATTTATGGCTTTATCTTATAAAGTTCGATATCCCCGTGTTGAGCAAACAGGTTTTGCAGCTGTTTGATCTAAGATTTTCAAGTTATTCACAAAATGAATACCTATACTTTGTTTCGTGCGACAACTCCATTCAAATGCATGTAATAGTCAGAAACGCACTGTCTTGGCGAAATAAAGCGTTTACAACTTCATGAAGACAGCTCTAACTTTTGATAGGAGACTCAGATATGCGTATTTATGGCTTTATCTGATCGAATTCAATATCCCCGTGTTGAGCAAACAGTTTTAAAGCTATGTGAGCTAAGATTTTCAAGTTATTCACAAGATGAAAACCTATACTTTGTTTCGTGCGAGAACTCCATTCAAATGCATGTAATAGTCAGAAACGCACGGTCTCGGCGAAATAAAGTGTTTTTGTACAGCTTGAAGTTACCTGTAACTTTTGATAGAAGGCTCAGACACACATCAATATGGCTTTGCCTTATACAATTCAGCATCTCCGTGCTGGGGAAACAGGTTTTGCAGCTGTTTGAGCCAAGAGCTTCCAGTTATTGAAAAAATGAAAGCCTATACTTTGTTTCGTGCGAGAACTCCATTCAAATGCATGTAAAAGTCAGAAACGCACTGTCTCGGCGAAATAAAGGGTTTACAACTTCATGAAGACAGCTGTAACTTTTGATAGGAAACTCAGATATACGTATTTATGGCTTTATCTTATAGAATTCAATATCCCCGTTGAGCAAACAGTTTTAAAGCTATGTGAGCTAAGATTTTTAAGTTATTCACAAAATAAAAAGCTATACTTTGTTTCGTGTGAGAACTCCATTTATGTTACGCCCCTAATCTAGGCGTGTAGGGACGCACATAAGGTTGGAGGAGAGAGATACAAATCCCCGCCCTGGTTCCCAAGCCAAACATCCAAACCAGTTGTGAGTAAAAAAAAGGTGATTTTATTTAAGGACAAGAAGCATAGCTCCAGGGTGAGCCCAGGCCAAAATAATAAACAAAACCAACTAAGACCCACCAGCAAAGACTAACTAAACCCTAGGAAAGAAAAAGAACAAACAAATGACAGAGCTATCCCTCGCTCCCTGACCAAGAAAACAGGAGAAAACGATTCCAAAAGAAAAGGCAGCTCACCCCTTCCGCTTCAGCCCACGAGTGCCTAAGCTCTCAGCTAATGCACTAGGAGCGGCTTTTACAATTCACCCTCACACAAATACACAAGATAAGCACAGGCTGGGAAAACCATGGTCAGGACCGCGACGGCTGTCAGGCTACTCGCTCGTTGCACACACTCTCTCCCTCTCTCCCCTCTGGAGCTGTCAGAGCGGCTTTTTGAACGTGGTCACCTGTTCCATGGTCCAATCAGCTGCTCACTACTCTTCATTAGGGGAGGGACCTGTAAAGTGTCTTAAACACAGTAAAGAGACACATGTCTCGCATGTAATAGTCAGAAACGCACTATCTTTGCAAAATAAAGCCTTTTTGTACAACTTCATGAAGTTAGCTGTAACTTTTGATAGAAGATTCAGATTTACGTAGTTATGGCTTTATCTTATAATATTCAGTATCCCCGTGTTGAGCAAACAGGTTTGAGCTAAGATTTTCGAGTTATTCACATAATGAAAACCTATACTTTGTTTCGTGCGAGAACTGCATTCAAATGCATGTAATAGTCAGAAACGCACTGTCTCGGCGAAATAAAGTGTTTTTGTACAGCTTCATGAAGACAGCTGTAACTTTTGATAGAAGGCTCAGAATGATGTATTTATGGTTTTATCTTATAGAATTCAATATCCCCGTGCTGGGAAAACAGATTTTGCAGCTGTTTGAGCTAAGATTTCCAAGTTATACACATAATGAAAATCTATACTTTGTTTCGGTCGAGTTCCCCATTCAAATGCATGTAACAGTGAGAAACGCACTGTCTTGGCGAAAGAAAGCGTTTTTGTACAACTTCATATAAATAGCTGTAACTTTTGATAGAAGACTCGGATACACATGTTTATGGCTTTATCTTATAGAACTCAAGGTCCCCGTGCTGGGAAAAAAGAACAGGTTTTGCAGCTGTTTGAGCTAAGATTTTAAAATTATTCACATAATGAAAACCTATACTTTGTTTCGGTCGAGTTCCCCATTCAAATGCATGCAACAGTGAGAAACGCACTGTCTTGGCAAAAGAAAGCGTTTTTGTACAACTTCATATAAATAGCTGTAACTTTTGATAGAAGACTCGGATACACATGTTTATGGCTTTATCTTATAGAACTCAAGGTCCCCGTGCTGGGAAAAAAGAACAGGTTTTGCAGCCGTTTGAGCTAAGATTTTAAAATTATTCACATAATGAAAACCTATACTTTGTTTCGGGCGAGTTCCCCATTCAAATGCATGCAACAGTGAGAAACGCATTGTCTTGGCGAAAGAAAGCGTTTTTGTACAACTTCATATAAATAGCTGTAACTTTTGATAGAAGACTCGGATACACATGTTTATGGCTTTATCTTATAGAACTCAAGGTCCCCGTGCTGGGAAAAAAGAACAGGTTTTGCAGCCGTTTGAGCTAAGATTTTAAAATTATTCACATAATGAAAACCTATACTTTGTTTCGGGCGAGTTCCCCATTCAAATGCATGTAACAGTGAGAAACGCACTGTCTTGGCGAAATAAAGCGTTTTTGTACAACTTCATATAAATAGCTGTAACTTTTGATAGAAGACTCGGATACACATGTTTATGGCTTTATCTTATAGAACTCAAGGTCCCCGTGCTGGGAAAACAGGATTTGCAGCTGTTGGAGCTAAGATTTTCAAGTTATACACATAATGAAAACCTATACTTTGTTTCGGTCGAGTTCCCCATTCAAATGCATGTAACAGTGAGAAACGCACTGTCTTGGCGAAAGAAAGCGTTTTTGTACAACTTCATATAAATAGCTGTAACTTTTGATAGAAGACTCAGACAAACATGTTTATGGCTTTATCTTATAGAACTCAAGGTCCCCGTGCTGGGAAAACAGGATTTGCAGCTGTTGGAGCTAAGATTTTCAAGTTATACACATAATGAAAACCTATACTTTGTTTCGGTCGAGTTCCCCATTCAAATGCATGTAACAGTGAGAAACGCACTGTCTTGGCGAAAGAAAGCGTTTTTGTACAACTTCATATAAATAGCTGTAACTTTTGATAGAAGACTCAGACAAACATGTTTATGGCTTTATCTTATAGAAGTCAAGGTCCCCGTGCTGGGAAAACAGGTTTTGCAGCTGTTTGAGCTAAGATTTCCAAGTTATACACATAATGAAAACCTATACTTTGTTTCGGTCGAGTTCCCCATTCAAATGCATGTAACAGTGAGAAACGCACTGTCTTGGCGAAAGAAAGCGTTTTTGTACAACTTCATATAAATAGCTGTAACTTTTGATAGAAGACTCAGACAAACATGTTTATGGCTTTATCTTATTAAACTCAAGGTCCCCGTGCTGGGAAAACAGGTTTTGCAGCTGTTTGAGCTAAGATTTCCAAGTTATACACATAATGAAAACCTATACTTTGTTTCGGTCGAGTTCCCCATTCAAATGCATGTAACAGTGAGAAACGCACTGTCTTGGCGAAAGAAAGCGTTTTTGTACAACTTCATATAAATAGCTGTAACTTTTGATAGAAGACTCGGATACACATGTTTATGGCTTTATCTTATAGAACTCAAGGTCCCCGTGCTGGGAAAAAAGAACAGGTTTTGCAGCCATTTGAGCTAAGATTTTAAAATTATTCACATAATGAAAACCTATACTTTGTTTCGGGCGAGTTCCCCATTCAAATGCATGCAACAGTGAGAAACGCACTGTCTTGGCGAAAGAAAGCGTTTTTGTACAACTTCATATAAATAGCTGTAACTTTTGATAGAAGACTCAGACAAACATGTTTATGGCTTTATCTTATAGAACTCAAGGTCCCCGTGCTGGGAAAACAGGATTTGCAGCTGTTGGAGCTAAGATTTTCAAGTTATACACATAATGAAAACCTATACTTTGTTTCGGTCGAGTTCCCCATTCAAATGCATGTAACAGTGAGAAACGCACTGTCTTGGCGAAATAAAGCGTTTTTGTACAACTTCATATAAATAGCTGTAACTTTTGATAGAAGACTCGGATACACATGTTTATGGCTTTATCTTATAGAACTCAAGGTCCCTGTGCTGGGAAAACAGGATTTGCAGCTGTTGGAGCTAAGATTTTCAAGTTATACACATAATGAAAACCTATACTTTGTTTCGGTCGAGTTCCCCATTCAAATGCATGTAACAGTGAGAAACGCACTGTCTTGGCGAAAGAAAGCGTTTTTGTACAACTTCATATAAATAGCTGTAACTTTTGATAGAAGACTCAGACAAACATGTTTATGGCTTTATCTTATAGAACTCAAGGTCCCCGTGCTGGGAAAACAGGATTTGCAGCTGTTGGAGCTAAGATTTTCAAGTTATACACATAATGAAAACCTATACTTTGTTTCGGTCGAGTTCCCCATTCAAATGCATGTAACAGTGAGAAACGCACTGTCTTGGCGAAAGAAAGCGTTTTTGTACAACTTCATATAAATAGCTGTAACTTTTGATAGAAGACTCAGACAAACATGTTTATGGCTTTATCTTATTAAACTCAAGGTCCCCGTGCTGGGAAAACAGGTTTTGCAGCTGTTTGAGCTAAGATTTCCAAGTTATACACATAATGAAAACCTATACTTTGTTTCGGTCGAGTTCCCCATTCAAATGCATGTAACAGTGAGAAACGCACTGTCTTGGCGAAAGAAAGCGTTTTTGAACAACTTCATATAAATAGCTGTAACTTTTGATAGAAGACTCGGATACACATGTTTATGGCTTTATCTTATAGAACTCAAGGTCCCCGTGCTGGGAAAAAAGAACAGGTTTTGCAGCCATTTGAGCTAAGATTTTAAAATTATTCACATAATGAAAACCTATACTTTGTTTCGGGCGAGTTCCCCATTCAAATGCATGCAACAGTGAGAAACGCACTGTCTTGGCGAAAGAAAGCGTTTTTGTACAACTTCATATAAATAGCTGTAACTTTTGATAGAAGACTCAGACAAACATGTTTATGGCTTTATCTTATAGAACTCAAGGTCCCCGTGCTGGGAAAACAGGATTTGCAGCTGTTGGAGCTAAGATTTTCAAGTTATACACATAATGAAAACCTATACTTTGTTTCGGTCGAGTTCCCCATTCAAATGCATGTAACAGTGAGAAACGCACTGTCTTGGCGAAAGAAAGCGTTTTTGTACAACTTCATATAAATAGCTGTAACTTTTGATAGAAGACTCAGACAAACATGTTTATGGCTTTATCTTATAGAACTCAAGGTCCCCGTGCTGGGAAAACAGGATTTGCAGCTGTTGGAGCTAAGATTTTCAAGTTATACACATAATGAAAACCTATACTTTGTTTCGGTCGAGTTCCCCATTCAAATGCATGTAACAGTGAGAAACGCACTGTCTTGGCGAAAGAAAGCGTTTTTGTACAACTTCATATAAATAGCTGTAACTTTTGATAGAAGACTCAGACAAACATGTTTATGGCTTTATCTTATAGAAGTCAAGGTCCCCGTGCTGGGAAAACAGGTTTTGCAGCTGTTTGAGCTAAGATTTCCAAGTTATACACATAATGAAAACCTATACTTTGTTTCGGTCGAGTTCCCCATTCAAATGCATGTAACAGTGAGAAACGCACTGTCTTGGCGAAAGAAAGCGTTTTTGTACAACTTCATATAAATAGCTGTAACTTTTGATAGAAGACTCAGACAAACATGTTTATGGCTTTATCTTATTAAACTCAAGGTCCCCGTGCTGGGAAAACAGGTTTTGCAGCTGTTTGAGCTAAGATTTCCAAGTTATACACATAATGAAAACCTATACTTTGTTTCGGTCGAGTTCCCCATTCAAATGCATGTAACAGTGAGAAACGCACTGTCTTGGCGAAAGAAAGCGTTTTTGAACAACTTCATATAAATAGCTGTAACTTTTGATAGAAGACTCGGATACACATGTTTATGGCTTTATCTTATAGAACTCAAGGTCCCCGTGCTGGGAAAAAAGAACAGGTTTTGCAGCCATTTGAGCTAAGATTTTAAAATTATTCACATAATGAAAACCTATACTTTGTTTCGGGCGAGTTCCCCATTCAAATGCATGCAACAGTGAGAAACGCACTGTCTTGGCGAAAGAAAGCGTTTTTGTACAACTTCATATAAATAGCTGTAACTTTTGATAGAAGACTCAGACAAACATGTTTATGGCTTTATCTTATAGAACTCAAGGTCCCCGTGCTGGGAAAACAGGATTTGCAGCTGTTGGAGCTAAGATTTTCAAGTTATACACATAATGAAAACCTATACTTTGTTTCGGTCGAGTTCCCCATTCAAATGCATGTAACAGTGAGAAACGCACTGTCTTGGCGAAATAAAGCGTTTTTGTACAACTTCATATAAATAGCTGTAACTTTTGATAGAAGACTCGGATACACATGTTTATGGCTTTATCTTATAGAACTCAAGGTCCCCGTGCTGGGAAAACAGGATTTGCAGCTGTTGGAGCTAAGATTTTCAAGTTATACACATAATGAAAACCTATACTTTGTTTCGGTCGAGTTCCCCATTCAAATGCATGTAACAGTGAGAAACGCACTGTCTTGGCGAAAGAAAGGGTTTTTGTACAACTTCATATAAATAGCTGTAACTTTTGATAGAAGACTCAGACAAACATGTTTATGGCTTTATCTTATAGAACTCAAGGTCCCCCTGCTGGGAAAACAGGTTTTGCAGCTGTTTGAGCTAAGATTTCCAAGTTATACACATAATGAAAACCTATACTTTGTTTCGGTCGAGTTCCCCATTCAAATGCATGTAACAGTGAGAAACGCACTGTCTTGGCGAAAGAAAGCGTTTTTGTACAACTTCATATAAATAGCTGTAACTTTTGATAGAAGACTCAGACAAACATGTTTATGGCTTTATCTTATAGAACTCAAGGTCCCCGTGCTGGGAAAACAGGATTTGCAGCTGTTGGAGCTAGGATTTTCAAGTTATACACATAATGAAAACCTATACTTTGTTTCGGTCGAGTTCCCCATTCAAATGCATGTAACAGTGAGAAACGCACTGTCTTGGCGAAAGAAAGCGTTTTTGTACAACTTCATATAAATAGCTGTAACTTTTGATAGAAGACTCAGACAAACATGTTTATGGCTTTATCTTATAGAACTCAAGGTCCCCGTGCTGGGAAAACAGGATTTGCAGCTGTTTGAGCTAAGATTTCCAAGTTATACACATAATGAAAACCTATACTTTGTTTCGGTCGAGTTCCCCATTCAAATGCATGTAACAGTGAGAAACGCACTGTCTTGGCGAAAGAAAGCGTTTTTGAACAACTTCATATAAATAGCTGTAACTTTTGATAGAAGACTCAGACAAACATGTTTATGGCTTTATCTTATTAAACTCAAGGTCCCCGTGCTGGGAAAACAGGTTTTGCAGCTGTTTGAGCTAAGATTTCCAAGTTATACACATAATGAAAACCTATACTTTGTTTCGGTCGAGTTCCCCATTCAAATGCATGTAACAGTGAGAAACGCACTGTCTTGGCGAAAGAAAGCGTTTTTGAACAACTTCATATAAATAGCTGTAACTTTTGATAGAAGACTCGGATACACATGTTTATGGCTTTATCTTATAGAACTCAAGGTCCCCGTGCTGGGAAAAAAGAACAGGTTTTGCAGCCATTTGAGCTAAGATTTTAAAATTATTCACATAATGAAAACCTATACTTTGTTTCGGGCGAGTTCCCCATTCAAATGCATGCAACAGCGAGAAACGCACTGTCTTGGCGAAAGAAAGCGTTTTTGTACAACTTCATATAAATAGCTGTAACTTTTGATAGAAGACTCAGACAAACATGTTTATGGCTTTATCTTATAGAACTCAAGGTCCCCCTGCTGGGAAAACAGGATTTGCAACTGTTGGAGCTAAGATTTTCAAGTTATACACATAATGAAAACCTATACTTTGTTTCGGTCGAGTTCCCCATTCAAATGCATGCAACAGTGAGCACTGTCTTGGCGAAAGAAAGCGTTTTTGTACAACTTCATATAAATAGCTGTAACTTTTGATAGAAGACTCAGACAAACATGTTTATGGCTTTATCTTATTAAACTCAAGGTCCCCGTGCTGGGAAAACAGGTTTTGCAGCTGTTTGAGCTAAGATTTCCAAGTTATACACATAATGAAAACCTATACTTTGTTTCGGTCGAGTTCCCCATTCAAATGCATGTAACAGTGAGAAACGCACTGTCTTGGCGAAAGAAAGCGTTTTTGAACAACTTCATATAAATAGCTGTAACTTTTGATAGAAGACTCGGATACACATGTTTATGGCTTTATCTTATAGAACTCAAGGTCCCCGTGCTGGGAAAAAAGAACAGGTTTTGCAGCCATTTGAGCTAAGATTTTAAAATTATTCACATAATGAAAACCTATACTTTGTTTCGGGCGAGTTCCCCATTCAAATGCATGTAACAGTGAGAAACGCACTGTCTTGGCGAAATAAAGCGTTTTTGTACAACTTCATATAAATAGCTGTAACTTTTGATAGAAGACTCGGATACACATGTTTATGGCTTTATCTTATAGAACTCAAGGTCCCCGTGCTGGGAAAACAGGATTTGCAGCTGTTGGAGCTAAGATTTTCAAGTTATACACATAATGAAAACCTATACTTTGTTTCGGTCGAGTTCCCCATTCAAATGCATGTAACAGTGAGAAACGCACTGTCTTGGCGAAAGAAAGCGTTTTTGTACAACTTCATATAAATAGCTGTAACTTTTGATAGAAGACTCAGACAAACATGTTTATGGCTTTATCTTATAGAACTCAAGGTCCCCGTGCTGGGAAAACAGGATTTGCAGCTGTTGGAGCTAAGATTTTCAAGTTATACACATAATGAAAACCTATACTTTGTTTCGGTCGAGTTCCCCATTCAAATGCATGCAACAGTGAGAAACGCACTGTCTTGGCGAAATAAAGCGTTTTTGTACAACTTCATATAAATAGCTGTAACTTTTGATAGAAGACTCAGACAAACATGTTTATGGCTTTATCTTATAGAAGTCAAGGTCCCCGTGCTGGGAAAACAGGTTTTGCAGCTGTTTGAGCTAAGATTTCCAAGTTATACACATAATGAAAACCTATACTTTGTTTCGGTCGAGTTCCCCATTCAAATGCATGTAACAGTGAGAAACGCACTGTCTTGGCGAAAGAAAGCGTTTTTGTACAACTTCATATAAATAGCTGTAACGTTTGATAGAAGACTCAGACAAACATGTTTATGGCTTTATCTTATTAAACTCAAGGTCCCCGTGCTGGGAAAACAGGTTTTGCAGCTGTTTGAGCTAAGATTTCCAAGTTATACACATAATGAAAACCTATACTTTGTTTCGGTCGAGTTCCCCATTCAAATGCATGTAACAGTGAGAAACGCACTGTCTTGGCGAAAGAAAGCGTTTTTGTACAACTTCATATAAATAGCTGTAACTTTTGATAGAAGACTCAGACAAACATGTTTATGGCTTTATCTTATTAAACTCAAGGTCCCCGTGCTGGGAAAACAGGTTTTGCAGCTGTTTGAGCTAAGATTTCCAAGTTATACACATAATGAAAACCTATACTTTGTTTCGGTCGAGTTCCCCATTCAAATGCATGCAACAGTGAGAAACGCACTGTCTTGGCGAAAGAAAGCGTTTTTGTACAACTTCATATAAATAGCTGTAACTTTTGATAGAAGACTCAGACAAACATGTTTATGGCTTTATCTTATAGAACTCAAGCTCCCCGTGCTGGGAAAACAGGTTTTGCAGCTGTTTGAGCTAAGATTTCCAAGTTATACACATAATGAAAACCTATACTTTGTTTCGGTCGAGTTCCCCATTCAAATGCATGTAACAGTGAGAAACGCACTGTCTTGGCGAAAGAAAGCGTTTTTGTACAACTTCATATAAATAGCTGTAACTTTTGATAGAAGACTCAGACAAACATGTTTATGGCTTTATCTTATAGAACTCAAGGTCCCCGTGCTGGGAAAACAGGATTTGCAGCTGTTGGAGCTAAGATTTCCAAGTTATACACATAATGAAAACCTATACTTTGTTTCAGTCGAGTTCCCCATTCAAATGCATGTAACAGTGAGAAACGCACTGTCTTGGCGAAAGAAAGCGTTTTTGTACAACTTCATATAAATAGCTGTAACTTTTGATAGAAGACTCAGACAAACATGTTTATGGCTTTATCTTATAGAACTCAAGGTCCCCGTGCTGGGAAAACAGGTTTTGCAGCTGTTTGAGCTAAGATTTCCAAGTTATACACATAATGAAAACCTATACTTTGTTTCGGTCGAGTTCCCCATTCAAATGCATGTAACAGTGAGAAACGCACTGTCTTGGCGAAAGAAAGCGTTTTTGTACAACTTCATATAAATAGCTGTAACTTTTAATAGAAGACTCAGACAAACATGTTTATGGCTTTATCTTATAGAACTCAAGGTCCCCGTGCTGGGCAAACAGGTTTTGCAGCTGTTTGAGCTAAGATTTCCAAGTTATACACATAATGAAAACCTATACTTTGTTTCGGTCGAGTTCCCCATTCAAATGCATGTAACAGTGAGAAACGCACTGTCTTGGCGAAAGAAAGCGTTTTTGTACAACTTCATATAAATAGCTGTAACTTTTGATAGAAGACTCAGACAAACATGTTTATGGCTTTATCTTATAGAACTCAAGGTCCCCGTGCTGGGAAAACAGGATTTGCAGCTGTTGGAGCTAAGATTTTCAAGTTATACACATAATGAAAACCTATACTTTGTTTCGGTCGAGTTCCCCATTCAAATGCATGTAACAGTGAGAAACGCACTGTCTTGGCGAAAGAAAGCGTTTTTGTACAACTTCATATAAATAGCTGTAACTTTTGATAGAAGACTCAGACAAACATGTTTATGGCTTTATCTTATAGAACTCAAGCTCCCCGTGCTGGGAAAACAGGTTTTGCAGCTGTTTGAGCTAAGATTTCCAAGTTATACACATAATGAAAACCTATACTTTGTTTCGGTCGAGTTCCCCATTCAAATGCATGTAACAGTGAGAAACGCACTGTCTTGGCGAAAGAAAGCGTTTTTGTACAACTTCATATAAATAGCTGTAACTTTTGATAGAAGACTCAGACAAACATGTTTATGGCTTTATCTTATAGAACTCAAGGTCCCCGTGCTGGGAAAACAGGATTTGCAGCTGTTGGAGCTAAGATTTTCAAGTTATACACATAATGAAAACCTATACTTTGTTTCGGTCGAGTTCCCCATTCAAATGCATGTAACAGTGAGAAACGCACTGTCTTGGCGAAAGAAAGCGTTTTTGTACAACTTCATATAAATAGCTGTAACTTTTGATAGAAGACTCGGATACACATGTTTATGGCTTTATCTTATAGAACTCAAGGTCCCCGTGCTGGGAAAACAGGATTTGCAGCTGTTGGAGCTAAGATTTCCAAGTTATACACATAATGAAAACCTATACTTTGTTTCGGTCGAGTTCCCCATTCAAATGCATGTAACAGTGAGAAACGCACTGTCTTGGCGAAAGAAAGCGTTTTTGTACAACTTCATATAAATAGCTGTACCTTTTGATAGAAGACTCAGACAAACATGTTTATGGCTTTATCTTATAGAACTCAAGGTCCCCGTGCTGGGAAAACAGGATTTGCAGCTGTTTGAGCTAAGATTTCCAAGTTATACACATAATGAAAACCTATACTTTGTTTCGGTCAGTTCCCCATTCAAATGCATGTAACAGTGAGAAACGCACTGTCTTGGCGAAAGAAAGCGTTTTTGTACAACTTCATATAAATAGCTGTAACTTTTGATAGAAGACTCAGACAAACATGTTTATGGCTTTATCTTATTAAACTCAAGGTCCCCGTGCTGGGAAAACAGGTTTTGCAGCTGTTTGAGCTAAGATTTCCAAGTTATACACATAATGAAAACCTATACTTTGTTTCGGTCGAGTTCCCCATTCAAATGCATGTAACAGTGAGAAACGCACTGTCTTGGCGAAAGAAAGCGTTTTTGAACAACTTCATATAAATAGCTGTAACTTTTGATAGAAGACTCAGACAAACATGTTTATGGCTTTATCTTATAGAACTCAAGCTCCCCGTGCTGGGAAAACAGGTTTTGCAGCTGTTTGAGCTAAGATTTCCAAGTTATACACATAATGAAAACCTATACTTTGTTTCGGTCGAGTTCCCCATTCAAATGCATGTAACAGTGAGAAACGCACTGTCTTGGCGAAAGAAAGCGTTTTTGTACAACTTCATATAAATAGCTGTAACTTTTGATAGAAGACTCAGACAAACATGTTTATGGCTTTATCTTATAGAACTCAAGGTCCCCGTGCTGGGAAAACAGGATTTGCAGCTGTTTGAGCTAAGATTTCCAAGTTATACACATAATGAAAACCTATACTTTGTTTCGGTCGAGTTCCCCATTCAAATGCATGTAACAGTGAGAAACGCACTGTCTTGGCGAAAGAAAGCGTTTTTGTACAACTTCATATAAATAGCTGTAACTTTTGATAGAAGACTCAGACAAACATGTTTATGGCTTTATCTTATAGAACTCAAGGTCCCCGTGCTGGGAAAACAGGATTTGCAGCTGTTGGAGCTAAGATTTTCAAGTTATACACATAATGAAAACCTATACTTTGTTTCGGTCGAGTTCCCCATTCAAATGCATGCAACAGTGAGCACTGTCTTGGCGAAAGAAAGCGTTTTTGTACAACTTCATATAAATAGCTGTAACTTTTGATAGAAGACTCAGACAAACATGTTTATGGCTTTATCTTATTAAACTCAAGGTCCCCGTGCTGGGAAAACAGGTTTTGCAGCTGTTTGAGCTAAGATTTCCAAGTTATACACATAATGAAAACCTATACTTTGTTTCGGTCGAGTTCCCCATTCAAATGCATGTAACAGTGAGAAACGCACTGTCTTGGCGAAAGAAAGCGTTTTTGAACAACTTCATATAAATAGCTGTAACTTTTGATAGAAGACTCGGATACACATGTTTATGGCTTTATCTTATAGAACTCAAGGTCCCCGTGCTGGGAAAAAAGAACAGGTTTTGCAGCCATTTGAGCTAAGATTTTAAAATTATTCACATAATGAAAACCTATACTTTGTTTCGGGCGAGTTCCCCATTCAAATGCATGTAACAGTGAGAAACGCACTGTCTTGGCGAAATAAAGCGTTTTTGTACAACTTCATATAAATAGCTGTAACTTTTGATAGAAGACTCGGATACACATGTTTATGGCTTTATCTTATAGAACTCAAGGTCCCCGTGCTGGGAAAACAGGATTTGCAGCTGTTGGAGCTAAGATTTTCAAGTTATACACATAATGAAAACCTATACTTTGTTTCGGTCGAGTTCCCCATTCAAATGCATGTAACAGTGAGAAACGCACTGTCTTGGCGAAAGAAAGCGTTTTTGTACAACTTCATATAAATAGCTGTAACTTTTGATAGAAGACTCAGACAAACATGTTTATGGCTTTATCTTATAGAAGTCAAGGTCCCCGTGCTGGGAAAACAGGTTTTGCAGCTGTTTGAGCTAAGATTTCCAAGTTATACACATAATGAAAACCTATACTTTGTTTCGGTCGAGTTCCCCATTCAAATGCATGTAACAGTGAGAAACGCACTGTCTTGGCGAAAGAAAGCGTTTTTGTACAACTTCATATAAATAGCTGTAACTTTTGATAGAAGACTCAGACAAACATGTTTATGGCTTTATCTTATTAAACTCAAGGTCCCCGTGCTGGGAAAACAGGTTTTGCAGCTGTTTGAGCTAAGATTTCCAAGTTATACACATAATGAAAACCTATACTTTGTTTCGGTCGAGTTCCCCATTCAAATGCATGCAACAGTGAGAAACGCACTGTCTTGGCGAAAGAAAGCGTTTTTGTACAACTTCATATAAATAGCTGTAACTTTTGATAGAAGACTCAGACAAACATGTTTATGGCTTTATCTTATAGAACTCAAGGTCCCCGTGCTGGGAAAACAGGTTTTGCAGCTGTTTGAGCTAAGATTTCCAAGTTATACACATAATGAAAACCTATACTTTGTTTCGGTCGAGTTCCCCATTCAAATGCATGTAACAGTGAGAAACGCACTGTCTTGGCGAAAGAAAGCGTTTTTGTACAACTTCATATAAATAGCTGTAACTTTTGATAGAAGACTCAGACAAACATGTTTATGGCTTTATCTTATTAAACTCAAGGTCCCCGTGCTGGGAAAACAGGTTTTGCAGCTGTTTGAGCTAAGATTTCCAAGTTATACACATAATGAAAACCTATACTTTGTTTCGGTCGAGTTCCCCATTCAAATGCATGTAACAGTGAGAAACGCACTGTCTTGGCGAAAGAAAGCGTTTTTGAACAACTTCATATAAATAGCTGTAACTTTTGATAGAAGACTCGGATACACATGTTTATGGCTTTATCTTATAGAACTCAAGGTCCCCGTGCTGGGAAAAAAGAACAGGTTTTGCAGCCATTTGAGCTAAGATTTTAAAATTATTCACATAATGAAAACCTATACTTTGTTTCGGGCGAGTTCCCCATTCAAATGCATGTAACAGTGAGAAACGCACTGTCTTGGCGAAATAAAGCGTTTTTCTACAACTTCATATAAATAGCTGTAACTTTTGATAGAAGACTCGGATACACATGTTTATGGCTTTATCTTATAGAACTCAAGGTCCCCGTGCTGGGAAAACAGGATTTGCAGCTGTTGGAGCTAAGATTTTCAAGTTATACACATAATGAAAACCTATACTTTGTTTCGGTCGAGTTCCCCATTCAAATGCATGTAACAGTGAGAAACGCACTGTCTTGGCGAAAGAAAGCGTTTTTGTACAACTTCATATAAATAGCTGTAACTTTTGATAGAAGACTCAGACAAACATGTTTATGGCTTTATCTTATAGAAGTCAAGGTCCCCGTGCTGGGAAAACAGGTTTTGCAGCTGTTTGAGCTAAGATTTCCAAGTTATACACATAATGAAAACCTATACTTTGTTTCGGTCGAGTTCCCCATTCAAATGCATGTAACAGTGAGAAACGCACTGTCTTGGCGAAAGAAAGCGTTTTTGTACAACTTCATATAAATAGCTGTAACTTTTGATAGAAGACTCAGACAAACATGTTTATGGCTTTATCTTATTAAACTCAAGGTCCCCGTGCTGGGAAAACAGGTTTTGCAGCTGTTTGAGCTAAGATTTCCAAGTTATACACATAATGAAAACCTATACTTTGTTTCGGTCGAGTTCCCCATTCAAATGCATGCAACAGTGAGAAACGCACTGTCTTGGCGAAAGAAAGCGTTTTTGTACAACTTCATATAAATAGCTGTAACTTTTGATAGAAGACTCAGACAAACATGTTTATGGCTTTATCTTATAGAACTCAAGCTCCCCGTGCTGGGAAAACAGGTTTTGCAGCTGTTTGAGCTAAGATTTCCAAGTTATACACATAATGAAAACCTATACTTTGTTTCGGTCGAGTTCCCCATTCAAATGCATGTAACAGTGAGAAACGCACTGTCTTGGCGAAAGAAAGCGTTTTTGTACAACTTCATATAAATAGCTGTAACTTTTGATAGAAGACTCAGACAAACATGTTTATGGCTTTATCTTATAGAACTCAAGGTCCCCGTGCTGGGAAAACAGGATTTGCAGCTGTTGGAGCTAAGATTTCCAAGTTATACACATAATGAAAACCTATACTTTGTTTCAGTCGAGTTCCCCATTCAAATGCATGTAACAGTGAGAAACGCACTGTCTTGGCGAAAGAAAGCGTTTTTGTACAACTTCATATAAATAGCTGTAACTTTTGATAGAAGACTCAGACAAACATGTTTATGGCTTTATCTTATAGAAGTCAAGGTCCCCGTGCTGGGAAAACAGGTTTTGCAGCCGTTTGAGCTAAGATTTCCAAGTTATACACATAATGAAAACCTATACTTTGTTTCGGTCGAGTTCCCCATTCAAATGCATGTAACAGTGAGAAACGCACTGTCTTGGCGAAAGAAAGCGTTTTTGTACAACTTCATATAAATAGCTGTAACTTTTAATAGAAGACTCAGACAAACATGTTTATGGCTTTATCTTATAGAACTCAAGGTCCCCGTGCTGGGCAAACAGGTTTTGCAGCTGTTTGAGCTAAGATTTCCAAGTTATACACATAATGAAAACCTATACTTTGTTTCGGTCGAGTTCCCCATTCAAATGCATGTAACAGTGAGAAACGCACTGTCTTGGCGAAAGAAAGCGTTTTTGTACAACTTCATATAAATAGCTGTAACTTTTGATAGAAGACTCAGACAAACATGTTTATGGCTTTATCTTATAGAACTCAAGGTCCCCGTGCTGGGAAAACAGGATTTGCAGCTGTTGGAGCTAAGATTTTCAAGTTATACACATAATGAAAACCTATACTTTGTTTCGGTCGAGTTCCCCATTCAAATGCATGTAACAGTGAGAAACGCACTGTCTTGGCGAAAGAAAGCGTTTTTGTACAACTTCATATAAATAGCTGTAACTTTTGATAGAAGACTCAGACAAACATGTTTATGGCTTTATCTTATAGAACTCAAGCTCCCCGTGCTGGGAAAACAGGTTTTGCAGCTGTTTGAGCTAAGATTTCCAAGTTATACACATAATGAAAACCTATACTTTGTTTCGGTCGAGTTCCCCATTCAAATGCATGTAACAGTGAGAAACGCACTGTCTTGGCGAAAGAAAGCGTTTTTGTACAACTTCATATAAATAGCTGTAACTTTTGATAGAAGACTCAGACAAACATGTTTATGGCTTTATCTTATAGAACTCAAGGTCCCCGTGCTGGGAAAACAGGATTTGCAGCTGTTGGAGCTAAGATTTTCAAGTTATACACATAATGAAAACCTATACTTTGTTTCGGTCGAGTTCCCCATTCAAATGCATGTAACAGTGAGAAACGCACTGTCTTGGCGAAAGAAAGCGTTTTTGTACAACTTCATATAAATAGCTGTAACTTTTGATAGAAGACTCGGATACACATGTTTATGGCTTTATCTTATAGAACTCAAGCTCCCCGTGCTGGGAAAACAGGATTTGCAGCTGTTGGAGCTAAGATTTCCAAGTTATACACATAATGAAAACCTATACTTTGTTTCGGTCGAGTTCCCCATTCAAATGCATGTAACAGTGAGAAACGCACTGTCTTGGCGAAAGAAAGCGTTTTTGTACAACTTCATATAAATAGCTGTAACTTTTGATAGAAGACTCAGACAAACATGTTTATGGCTTTATCTTATTAAACTCAAGGTCCCCGTGCTGGGAAAACAGGTTTTGCAGCTGTTTGAGCTAAGATTTCCAAGTTATACACATAATGAAAACCTATACTTTGTTTCGGTCGAGTTCCCCATTCAAATGCATGTAACAGTGAGAAACGCACTGTCTTGGCGAAAGAAAGCGTTTTTGAACAACTTCATATAAATAGCTGTAACTTTTGATAGAAGACTCGGATACACATGTTTATGGCTTTATCTTATAGAACTCAAGGTCCCCGTGCTGGGAAAAAAGAACAGGTTTTGCAGCCATTTGAGCTAAGATTTTAAAATTATTCACATAATGAAAACCTATACTTTGTTTCGGGCGAGTTCCCCATTCAAATGCATGTAACAGTGAGAAACGCACTGTCTTGGCGAAATAAAGCGTTTTTGTACAACTTCATATAAATAGCTGTAACTTTTGATAGAAGACTCGGATACACATGTTTATGGCTTTATCTTATAGAACTCAAGGTCCCCGTGCTGGGAAAACAGGTTTTGCAGCTGTTTGAGCTAAGATTTCCAAGTTATACACATAATGAAAACCTATACTTTGTTTCGGTCGAGTTCCCCATTCAAATGCATGTAACAGTGAGAAACGCACTGTCTTGGCGAAAGAAAGCGTTTTTGTACAACTTCATATAAATAGCTGTAACTTTTGATAGAAGACTCAGACAAACATGTTTATGGCTTTATCTTATTAAACTCAAGGTCCCCGTGCTGGGAAAACAGGTTTTGCAGCTGTTTGAGCTAAGATTTCCAAGTTATACACATAATGAAAACCTATACTTTGTTTCGGTCGAGTTCCCCATTCAAATGCATGCAACAGTGAGAAACGCACTGTCTTGGCGAAAGAAAGCGTTTTTGTACAACTTCATATAAATAGCTGTAACTTTTGATAGAAGACTCAGACAAACATGTTTATGGCTTTATCTTATAGAACTCAAGGTCCCCGTGCTGGGAAAACAGGTTTTGCAGCTGTTTGAGCTAAGATTTCCAAGTTATACACATAATGAAAACCTATACTTTGTTTCGGTCGAGTTCCCCATTCAAAATGCATGTAACAGTGAGAAACGCACTGTCTTGGCGAAAGAAAGCTATTTTGTACAACTTCATATAAATAGCTGTAACTTTTGATAGAAGACTCAGACAAACATGTTTATGGCTTTATCTTATAGAACTCAAGGTTCCCGTGCTGGGAAAACAGGTTTTGCAGCTGTTTGAGCTAAGATTTCCAAGTTATACACATAATGAAAACCTATACTTTGTTTCGGTCGAGTTCCCCATTCAAATGCATGTAACAGTGAGAAACGCACTGTCTTGGCGAAAGAAAGCGTTTTTGTACAACTTCATATAAATAGCTGTAACTTTTGATAGAAGACTCGGATACACATGTTTATGGCTTTATCTTATAGAACTCAAGGTCCCCGTGCTGGGAAAACAGGATTTGCAGCTGTTGGAGCTAAGATTTCCAAGTTATACACATAATGAAAACCTATACTTTGTTTCGGTCGAGTTCCCCATTCAAATGCATGTAACAGTGAGAAACGCACTGTCTTGGCGAAAGAAAGCGTTTTTGTACAACTTCATATAAATAGCTGTAACTTTTGATAGAAGACTCGGATACACATGTTTATGGCTTTATCTTATAGAACTCAAGGTCCCCGTGCTGGGAAAACAGGATTTGCAGCTGTTGGAGCTAAGATTTCCAAGTTATACACATAATGAAAACCTATACTTTGTTTCGGTCGAGTTCCCCATTCAAATGCATGTAACAGTGAGAAACGCACTGTCTTGGCGAAAGAAAGCGTTTTTGAACAACTTCATATAAATAGCTGTAACTTTTGATAGAAGACTCGGATACACATGTTTATGGCTTTATCTTATAGAACTCAAGGTCCCCGTGCTGGGAAAACAGGATTTGCAGCTGTTGGAGCTAAGATTTTCAAGTTATACACATAATGAAAACCTATACTTTGTTTCGGTCAGTTCCCCATTCAAATGCATGTAACAGTGAGAAACGCACTGTCTTGGCGAAAGAAAGCGTTTTTGTACAACTTCATATAAATAGCTGTAACTTTTGATAGAAGACTCAGACAAACATGTTTATGGCTTTATCTTATTAAACTCAAGGTCCCCGTGCTGGGAAAACAGGTTTTGCAGCTGTTTGAGCTAAGATTTCCAAGTTATACACATAATGAAAACCTATACTTTGTTTCGGTCGAGTTCCCCATTCAAATGCATGTAACAGTGAGAAACGCACTGTCTTGGCGAAAGAAAGCGTTTTTGAACAACTTCATATAAATAGCTGTAACTTTTGATAGAAGACTTGGATACACATGTTTATGGCTTTATCTTATAGAACTCAAGGTCCCCGTGCTGGGAAAACAGGATTTGCAGCTGTTGGAGCTAAGATTTTCAAGTTATACACATAATGAAAACCTATACTTTGTTTCGGTCGAGTTCCCCATTCAAATGCATGTAACAGTGAGAAACGCACTGTCTTGGCGAAAGAAAGCGTTTTTGTACAACTTCATATAAATAGCTGTAACTTTTAATAGAAGACTCAGACAAACATGTTTATGGCTTTATCTTATAGAACTCAAGCTCCCCGTGCTGGGAAAACAGGTTTTGCAGCTGTTTGAGCTAAGATTTCCAAGTTATACACATAATGAAAACCTATACTTTGTTTCGGTCGAGTTCCCCATTCAAATGCATGTAACAGTGAGAAACGCACTGTCTTGGCGAAAGAAAGCGTTTTTGTACAACTTCATATAAATAGCTGTAACTTTTGATAGAAGACTCAGACAAACATGTTTATGGCTTTATCTTATAGAACTCAAGGTCCCCGTGCTGGGAAAACAGGATTTGCAGCTGTTGGAGCTAAGATTTTCAAGTTATACACATAATGAAAACCTATACTTTGTTTCGGTCGAGTTCCCCATTCAAATGCATGTAACAGTGAGAAACGCACTGTCTTGGCGAAAGAAAGCGTTTTTGTACAACTTCATATAAATAGCTGTAACTTTTGATAGAAGACTCAGACAAACATGTTTATGGCTTTATCTTATAGAACTCAAGGTCCCCCTGCTGGGAAAACAGGTTTTGCAGCTGTTTGAGCTAAGATTTCCAAGTTATACACATAATGAAAACCTATACTTTGTTTCGGTCGAGTTCCCCATTCAAATGCATGTAACAGTGAGAAACGCACTGTCTTGGCGAAAGAAAGCGTTTTTGTACAACTTCATATAAATAGCTGTAACTTTTGATAGAAGACTCAGACAAACATGTTTATGGCTTTAGCTTATAGAACTCAAGGTCCCCGTGCTGGGAAAACAGGATTTGCAGCTGTTGGAGCTAAGATTTCCAAGTTATACACATAATGAAAACCTATACTTTGTTTCAGTCGAGTTCCCCATTCAAATGCATGTAACAGTGAGAAAAGCACTGTCTTGGCGAAAGAAAGCGTTTTTGTACAACTTCATATAAATAGCTGTAACTTTTGATAGAAGACTCAGACAAACATGTTTATGGCTTTATCTTATAGAACTCAAGGTCCCCGTGCTGGGAAAACAGGTTTTGCAGCTGTTTGAGCTAAGATTTCCAAGTTATACACATAATGAAAACCTATACTTTGTTTCGGTCGAGTTCCCCATTCAAATGCATGTAACAGTGAGAAACGCACTGTCTTGGCGAAAGAAAGCGTTTTTGTACAACTTCATATAAATAGCTGTAACTTTTAATAGAAGACTCAGACAAACATGTTTATGGCTTTATCTTATAGAACTCAAGGTCCCCGTGCTGGGCAAACAGGTTTTGCAGCTGTTTGAGCTAAGATTTCCAAGTTATACACATAATGAAAACCTATACTTTGTTTCGGTCGAGTTCCCCATTCAAATGCATGTAACAGTGAGAAACGCACTGTCTTGGCGAAAGAAAGCGTTTTTGTACAACTTCATATAAATAGCTGTAACTTTTGATAGAAGACTCAGACAAACATGTTTATGGCTTTATCTTATAGAACTCAAGGTCCCCGTGCTGGGAAAACAGGATTTGCAGCTGTTGGAGCTAAGATTTTCAAGTTATACACATAATGAAAACCTATACTTTGTTTCGGTCGAGTTCCCCATTCAAATGCATGTAACAGTGAGAAACGCACTGTCTTGGCGAAAGAAAGCGTTTTTGTACAACTTCATATAAATAGCTGTAACTTTTGATAGAAGACTCAGACAAACATGTTTATGGCTTTATCTTATAGAACTCAAGCTCCCCGTGCTGGGAAAACAGGTTTTGCAGCTGTTTGAGCTAAGATTTCCAAGTTATACACATAATGAAAACCTATACTTTGTTTCGGTCGAGTTCCCCATTCAAATGCATGTAACAGTGAGAAACGCACTGTCTTGGCGAAAGAAAGCGTTTTTGTACAACTTCATATAAATAGCTGTAACTTTTGATAGAAGACTCAGACAAACATGTTTATGGCTTTATCTTATAGAACTCAAGCTCCCCGTGCTGGGAAAACAGGTTTTGCAGCTGTTTGAGCTAAGATTTCCAAGTTATACACATAATGAAAACCTATACTTTGTTTCGGTCGAGTTCCCCATTCAAATGCATGTAACAGTGAGAAACGCACTGTCTTGGCGAAAGAAAGCGTTTTTGTACAACTTCATATAAATAGCTGTACCTTTTGATAGAAGACTCAGACAAACATGTTTATGGCTTTATCTTATAGAACTCAAGGTCCCCGTGCTGGGAAAACAGGATTTGCAGCTGTTTGAGCTAAGATTTCCAAGTTATACACATAATGAAAACCTATACTTTGTTTCGGTCAGTTCCCCATTCAAATGCATGTAACAGTGAGAAACGCACTGTCTTGGCGAAAGAAAGCGTTTTTGTACAACTTCATATAAATAGCTGTAACTTTTGATAGAAGACTCAGACAAACATGTTTATGGCTTTATCTTATAGAACTCAAGGTCCCCGTGCTGGGAAAACAGGATTTGCAGCTGTTGGAGCTAAGATTTTCAAGTTATACACATAATGAAAACCTATACTTTGTTTCGGTCGAGTTCCCCATTCAAATGCATGTAACAGTGAGAAACGCACTGTCTTGGCGAAAGAAAGCGTTTTTGTACAACTTCATATAAATAGCTGTAACTTTTGATAGAAGACTCAGACAAACATGTTTATGGCTTTATCTTATAGAACTCAAGCTCCCCGTGCTGGGAAAACAGGTTTTGCAGCTGTTTGAGCTAAGATTTCCAAGTTATACACATAATGAAAACCTATACTTTGTTTCGGTCGAGTTCCCCATTCAAATGCATGTAACAGTGAGAAACGCACTGTCTTGGCGAAAGAAAGCGTTTTTGTACAACTTCATATAAATAGCTGTAACTTTTGATAGAAGACTCAGACAAACATGTTTATGGCTTTATCTTATAGAACTCAAGGTCCCCGTGCTGGGAAAACAGGTTTTGCAGCTGTTTGAGCTAAGATTTCCAAGTTATACACATAATGAAAACCTATACTTTGTTTCGGTCGAGTTCCCCATTCAAATGCATGTAACAGTGAGAAACGCACTGTCTTGGCGAAAGAAAGCGTTTTTGAACAACTTCATATAAATAGCTGTAACTTTTGATAGAAGACTCGGATACACATGTTTATGGCTTTATCTTATAGAACTCAAGGTCCCCGTGCTGGGAAAACAGGATTTGCAGCTGTTGGAGCTAAGATTTTCAAGTTATACACATAATGAAAACCTATACTTTGTTTCGGTCAGTTCCCCATTCAAATGCATGTAACAGTGAGAAACGCACTGTCTTGGCGAAAGAAAGCGTTTTTGTACAACTTCATATAAATAGCTGTAACTTTTGATAGAAGACTCAGACAAACATGTTTATGGCTTTATCTTATTAAACTCAAGGTCCCCGTGCTGGGAAAACAGGTTTTGCAGCTGTTTGAGCTAAGATTTCCAAGTTATACACATAATGAAAACCTATACTTTGTTTCGGTCGAGTTCCCCATTCAAATGCATGTAACAGTGAGAAACGCACTGTCTTGGCGAAAGAAAGCGTTTTTGAACAACTTCATATAAATAGCTGTAACTTTTGATAGAAGACTCGGATACACATGTTTATGGCTTTATCTTATAGAACTCAAGGTCCCCGTGCTGGGAAAACAGGATTTGCAGCTGTTGGAGCTAAGATTTTCAAGTTATACACATAATGAAAACCTATACTTTGTTTCGGTCGAGTTCCCCATTCAAATGCATGTAACAGTGAGAAACGCACTGTCTTGGCGAAAGAAAGCGTTTTTGTACAACTTCATATAAATCGCTGTAACTTTTGATAGAAGACTCAGACAAACATGTTTATGGCTTTATCTTATAGAACTCAAGGTCCCCGTGCTGGGAAAACAGGATTTGCAGCTGTTGGAGCTAAGATTTTCAAGTTATACACATAATGAAAACCTATACTTTGTTTCGGTCGAGTTCCCCATTCAAATGCATGTAACAGTGAGAAACGCACTGTCTTGGCGAAAGAAAGCGTTTTTGTACAACTTCATATAAATAGCTGTAACTTTTGATAGAAGACTCAGACAAACATGTTTATGGCTTTATCTTATAGAACTCAAGGTCCCCCTGCTGGGAAAACAGGTTTTGCAGCTGTTTGAGCTAAGATTTCCAAGTTATACACATAATGAAAACCTATACTTTGTTTCGGTCGAGTTCCCCATTCAAATGCATGTAACAGTGAGAAACGCACTGTCTTGGCGAAAGAAAGCGTTTTTGTACAACTTCATATAAATCGCTGTAACTTTTGATAGAAGACTCAGACAAACATGTTTATGGCTTTATCTTATAGAACTCAAGGTCCCCGTGCTGGGAAAACAGGATTTGCAGCTGTTGGAGCTAAGATTTCCAAGTTATACACATAATGAAAACCTATACTTTGTTTCAGTCGAGTTCCCCATTCAAATGCATGTAACAGTGAGAAACGCACTGTCTTGGCGAAAGAAAGCGTTTTTGTACAACTTCATATAAATAGCTGTAACTTTTGATAGAAGACTCAGACAAACATGTTTATGGCTTTATCTTATAGAACTCAAGGTCCCCGTGCTGGGAAAACAGGTTTTGCAGCTGTTTGAGCTAAGATTTCCAAGTTATACACATAATGAAAACCTATACTTTGTTTCGGTCGAGTTCCCCATTCAAATGCATGTAACAGTGAGAAACGCACTGTCTTGGCGAAAGAAAGCGTTTTTGTACAACTTCATATAAATAGCTGTAACTTTTGATAGAAGACTCAGACAAACATGTTTATGGCTTTATCTTATAGAACTCAAGGTCCCCGTGCTGGGAAAACAGGATTTGCAGCTGTTGGAGCTAAGATTTTCAAGTTATACACATAATGAAAACCTATACTTTGTTTCGGTCGAGTTCCCCATTCAAATGCATGTAACAGTGAGAAACGCACTGTCTTGGCGAAAGAAAGCGTTTTTGTACAACTTCATATAAATAGCTGTAACTTTTGATAGAAGACTCAGACAAACATGTTTATGGCTTTATCTTATAGAACTCAAGGTCCCCCTGCTGGGCAAACAGGTTTTGCAGCTGTTTGAGCTAAGATTTCCAAGTTATACACATAATGAAAACCTATACTTTGTTTCGGTCGAGTTCCCCATTCAAATGCATGTAACAGTGAGAAACGCACTGTCTTGGCGAAAGAAAGCGTTTTTGTACAACTTCATATAAATAGCTGTAACTTTTGATAGAAGACTCAGACAAACATGTTTATGGCTTTAGCTTATAGAACTCAAGGTCCCCGTGCTGGGAAAACAGGATTTGCAGCTGTTGGAGCTAAGATTTCCAAGTTATACACATAATGAAAACCTATACTTTGTTTCAGTCGAGTTCCCCATTCAAATGCATGTAACAGTGAGAAAAGCACTGTCTTGGCGAAAGAAAGCGTTTTTGTACAACTTCATATAAATAGCTGTAACTTTTGATAGAAGACTCAGACAAACATGTTTATGGCTTTATCTTATAGAAGTCAAGGTCCCCGTGCTGGGAAAACAGGTTTTGCAGCTGTTTGAGCTAAGATTTCCAAGTTATACACATAATGAAAACCTATACTTTGTTTCGGTCGAGTTCCCCATTCAAATGCATGTAACAGTGAGAAACGCACTGTCTTGGCGAAAGAAAGCGTTTTTGTACAACTTCATATAAATAGCTGTAACTTTTAATAGAAGACTCAGACAAACATGTTTATGGCTTTATCTTATAGAACTCAAGGTCCCCGTGCTGGGCAAACAGGTTTTGCAGCTGTTTGAGCTAAGATTTCCAAGTTATACACATAATGAAAACCTATACTTTGTTTCGGTCGAGTTCCCCATTCAAATGCATGTAACAGTGAGAAACGCACTGTCTTGGCGAAAGAAAGCGTTTTTGTACAACTTCATATAAATAGCTGTAACTTTTGATAGAAGACTCAGACAAACATGTTTATGGCTTTATCTTATAGAACTCAAGGTCCCCGTGCTGGGAAAACAGGATTTGCAGCTGTTGGAGCTAAGATTTTCAAGTTATACACATAATGAAAACCTATACTTTGTTTCGGTCGAGTTCCCCATTCAAATGCATGTAACAGTGAGAAACGCACTGTCTTGGCGAAAGAAAGCGTTTTTGTACAACTTCATATAAATAGCTGTAACTTTTGATAGAAGACTCAGACAAACATGTTTATGGCTTTATCTTATAGAACTCAAGCTCCCCGTGCTGGGAAAACAGGTTTTGCAGCTGTTTGAGCTAAGATTTCCAAGTTATACACATAATGAAAACCTATACTTTGTTTCGGTCGAGTTCCCCATTCAAATGCATGTAACAGTGAGAAACGCACTGTCTTGGCGAAAGAAAGCGTTTTTGTACAACTTCATATAAATAGCTGTAACTTTTGATAGAAGACTCAGACAAACATGTTTATGGCTTTATCTTATAGAACTCAAGGTCCCCGTGCTGGGAAAACAGGATTTGCAGCTGTTGGAGCTAAGATTTTCAAGTTATACACATAATGAAAACCTATACTTTGTTTCGGTCGAGTTCCCCATTCAAATGCATGTAACAGTGAGAAACGCACTGTCTTGGCGAAAGAAAGCGTTTTTGTACAACTTCATATAAATAGCTGTAACTTTTGATAGAAGACTCAGACAAACATGTTTATGGCTTTATCTTATAGAACTCAAGCTCCCCGTGCTGGGAAAACAGGTTTTGCAGCTGTTTGAGCTAAGATTTCCAAGTTATACACATAATGAAAACCTATACTTTGTTTCGGTCGAGTTCCCCATTCAAATGCATGTAACAGTGAGAAACGCACTGTCTTGGCGAAAGAAAGCGTTTTTGTACAACTTCATATAAATAGCTGTAACTTTTGATAGAAGACTCAGACAAACATGTTTATGGCTTTATCTTATAGAACTCAAGGTCCCCGTGCTGGGAAAACAGGATTTGCAGCTGTTGGAGCTAAGATTTTCAAGTTATACACATAATGAAAACCTATACTTTGTTTCGGTCGAGTTCCCCATTCAAATGCATGTAACAGTGAGAAACGCACTGTCTTGGCGAAAGAAAGCGTTTTTGTACAACTTCATATAAATAGCTGTAACTTTTGATAGAAGACTCGGATACACATGTTTATGGCTTTATCTTATAGAACTCAAGGTCCCCGTGCTGGGAAAACAGGTTTTGCAGCTGTTTGAGCTAAGATTTCCAAGTTATACACATAATGAAAACCTATACTTTGTTTCGGTCGAGTTCCCCATTCAAATGCATGTAACAGTGAGAAACGCACTGTCTTGGCGAAAGAAAGCGTTTTTGAACAACTTCATATAAATAGCTGTAACTTTTGATAGAAGACTCGGATACACATGTTTATGGCTTTATCTTATAGAACTCAAGGTCCCCGTGCTGGGAAAACAGGTTTTGCAGCTGTTTGAGCTAAGATTTCCAAGTTATACACATAATGAAAACCTATACTTTGTTTCGGTCGAGTTCCCCATTCAAATGCATGTAACAGTGAGAAACGCACTGTCTTGGCGAAAGAAAGCGTTTTTGAACAACTTCATATAAATAGCTGTAACTTTTGATAGAAGACTCGGATACACATGTTTATGGCTTTATCTTATAGAACTCAAGGTCCCCGTGCTGGGAAAACAGGATTTGCAGCTGTTGGAGCTAAGATTTTCAAGTTATACACATAATGAAAACCTATACTTTGTTTCGGTCGAGTTCCCCATTCAAATGCATGTAACAGTGAGAAACGCACTGTCTTGGCGAAAGAAAGCGTTTTTGTACAACTTCATATAAATCGCTGTAACTTTTGATAGAAGACTCAGACAAACATGTTTATGGCTTTATCTTATAGAACTCAAGGTCCCCGTGCTGGGAAAACAGGATTTGCAGCTGTTGGAGCTAAGATTTTCAAGTTATACACATAATGAAAACCTATACTTTGTTTCGGTCGAGTTCCCCATTCAAATGCATGTAACAGTGAGAAACGCACTGTCTTGGCGAAAGAAAGCGTTTTTGTACAACTTCATATAAATAGCTGTAACTTTTGATAGAAGACTCAGACAAACATGTTTATGGCTTTATCTTATAGAACTCAAGGTCCCCCTGCTGGGAAAACAGGTTTTGCAGCTGTTTGAGCTAAGATTTCCAAGTTATACACATAATGAAAACCTATACTTTGTTTCGGTCGAGTTCCCCATTCAAATGCATGTAACAGTGAGAAACGCACTGTCTTGGCGAAAGAAAGCGTTTTTGTACAACCACTTCATATAAATCGCTGTAACTTTTGATAGAAGACTCAGACAAACATGTTTATGGCTTTATCTTATAGAACTCAAGGTCCCCGTGCTGGGAAAACAGGATTTGCAGCTGTTGGAGCTAAGATTTCCAAGTTATACACATAATGAAAACCTATACTTTGTTTCAGTCGAGTTCCCCATTCAAATGCATGTAACAGTGAGAAACGCACTGTCTTGGCGAAAGAAAGCGTTTTTGTACAACTTCATATAAATAGCTGTAACTTTTGATAGAAGACTCAGACAAACATGTTTATGGCTTTATCTTATAGAACTCAAGGTCCCCGTGCTGGGAAAACAGGTTTTGCAGCTGTTTGAGCTAAGATTTCCAAGTTATACACATAATGAAAACCTATACTTTGTTTCAGTCGAGTTCCCCATTCAAATGCATGTAACAGTGAGAAACGCACTGTCTTGGCGAAAGAAAGCGTTTTTGTACAACTTCATATAAATAGCTGTAACTTTTGATAGAAGACTCAGACAAACATGTTTATGGCTTTATCTTATTAAACTCAAGGTCCCCGTGCTGGGAAAACAGGTTTTGCAGCTGTTTGAGCTAAGATTTCCAAGTTATACACATAATGAAAACCTATACTTTGTTTCGGTCGAGTTCCCCATTCAAATGCATGTAACAGTGAGAAACGCACTGTCTTGGCGAAAGAAAGCGTTTTTGAACAACTTCATATAAATAGCTGTAACTTTTGATAGAAGACTCGGATACACATGTTTATGGCTTTATCTTATAGAACTCAAGGTCCCCGTGCTGGGAAAACAGGATTTGCAGCTGTTGGAGCTAAGATTTTCAAGTTATACACATAATGAAAACCTATACTTTGTTTCGGTCGAGTTCCCCATTCAAATGCATGTAACAGTGAGAAACGCACTGTCTTGGCGAAAGAAAGCGTTTTTGTACAACTTCATATAAATAGCTGTAACTTTTAATAGAAGACTCAGACAAACATGTTTATGGCTTTATCTTATAGAACTCAAGCTCCCCGTGCTGGGAAAACAGGTTTTGCAGCTGTTTGAGCTAAGATTTCCAAGTTATACACATAATGAAAACCTATACTTTGTTTCGGTCGAGTTCCCCATTCAAATGCATGTAACAGTGAGAAACGCACTGTCTTGGCGAAAGAAAGCGTTTTTGTACAACTTCATATAAATAGCTGTAACTTTTGATAGAAGACTCAGACAAACATGTTTATGGCTTTATCTTATAGAACTCAAGGTCCCCGTGCTGGGAAAACAGGATTTGCAGCTGTTGGAGCTAAGATTTTCAAGTTATACACATAATGAAAACCTATACTTTGTTTCGGTCGAGTTCCCCATTCAAATGCATGTAACAGTGAGAAACGCACTGTCTTGGCGAAAGAAAGCGTTTTTGTACAACTTCATATAAATAGCTGTAACTTTTGATAGAAGACTCAGACAAACATGTTTATGGCTTTATCTTATAGAACTCAAGGTCCCCCTGCTGGGAAAACAGGTTTTGCAGCTGTTTGAGCTAAGATTTCCAAGTTATACACATAATGAAAACCTATACTTTGTTTCGGTCGAGTTCCCCATTCAAATGCATGTAACAGTGAGAAACGCACTGTCTTGGCGAAAGAAAGCGTTTTTGTACAACTTCATATAAATAGCTGTAACTTTTGATAGAAGACTCAGACAAACATGTTTATGGCTTTAGCTTATAGAACTCAAGGTCCCCGTGCTGGGAAAACAGGATTTGCAGCTGTTGGAGCTAAGATTTCCAAGTTATACACATAATGAAAACCTATACTTTGTTTCAGTCGAGTTCCCCATTCAAATGCATGTAACAGTGAGAAAAGCACTGTCTTGGCGAAAGAAAGCGTTTTTGTACAACTTCATATAAATAGCTGTAACTTTTGATAGAAGACTCAGACAAACATGTTTATGGCTTTATCTTATAGAAGTCAAGGTCCCCGTGCTGGGAAAACAGGTTTTGCAGCTGTTTGAGCTAAGATTTCCAAGTTATACACATAATGAAAACCTATACTTTGTTTCGGTCGAGTTCCCCATTCAAATGCATGTAACAGTGAGAAACGCACTGTCTTGGCGAAAGAAAGCGTTTTTGTACAACTTCATATAAATAGCTGTAACTTTTAATAGAAGACTCAGACAAACATGTTTATGGCTTTATCTTATAGAACTCAAGGTCCCCGTGCTGGGCAAACAGGTTTTGCAGCTGTTTGAGCTAAGATTTCCAAGTTATACACATAATGAAAACCTATACTTTGTTTCGGTCGAGTTCCCCATTCAAATGCATGTAACAGTGAGAAACGCACTGTCTTGGCGAAAGAAAGCGTTTTTGTACAACTTCATATAAATAGCTGTAACTTTTGATAGAAGACTCAGACAAACATGTTTATGGCTTTATCTTATAGAACTCAAGGTCCCCGTGCTGGGAAAACAGGATTTGCAGCTGTTGGAGCTAAGATTTTCAAGTTATACACATAATGAAAACCTATACTTTGTTTCGGTCGAGTTCCCCATTCAAATGCATGTAACAGTGAGAAACGCACTGTCTTGGCGAAAGAAAGCGTTTTTGTACAACTTCATATAAATAGCTGTAACTTTTGATAGAAGACTCAGACAAACATGTTTATGGCTTTATCTTATAGAACTCAAGCTCCCCGTGCTGGGAAAACAGGTATTGCAGCTGTTTGAGCTAAGATTTCCAAGTTATACACATAATGAAAACCTATACTTTGTTTCGGTCGAGTTCCCCATTCAAATGCATGTAACAGTGAGAAACGCACTGTCTTGGCGAAAGAAAGCGTTTTTGTACAACTTCATATAAATAGCTGTAACTTTTGATAGAAGACTCAGACAAACATGTTTATGGCTTTATCTTATAGAACTCAAGGTCCCCGTGCTGGGAAAACAGGATTTGCAGCTGTTGGAGCTAAGATTTTCAAGTTATACACATAATGAAAACCTATACTTTGTTTCGGTCGAGTTCCCCATTCAAATGCATGTAACAGTGAGAAACGCACTGTCTTGGCGAAAGAAAGCGTTTTTGTACAACTTCATATAAATAGCTGTAACTTTTGATAGAAGACTCAGACAAACATGTTTATGGCTTTATCTTATAGAACTCAAGCTCCCCGTGCTGGGAAAACAGGTTTTGCAGCTGTTTGAGCTAAGATTTCCAAGTTATACACATAATGAAAACCTATACTTTGTTTCGGTCGAGTTCCCCATTCAAATGCATGTAACAGTGAGAAACGCACTGTCTTGGCGAAAGAAAGCGTTTTTGTACAACTTCATATAAATAGCTGTAACTTTTGATAGAAGACTCAGACAAACATGTTTATGGCTTTATCTTATAGAACTCAAGGTCCCCGTGCTGGGAAAACAGGATTTGCAGCTGTTTGAGCTAAGATTTCCAAGTTATACACATAATGAAAACCTATACTTTGTTTCGGTCGAGTTCCCCATTCAAATGCATGTAACAGTGAGAAACGCACTGTCTTGGCGAAAGAAAGCGTTTTTGAACAACTTCATATAAATAGCTGTAACTTTTGATAGAAGACTCGGATACACATGTTTATGGCTTTATCTTATAGAACTCAAGGTCCCCGTGCTGGGAAAACAGGATTTGCAGCTGTTGGAGCTAAGATTTTCAAGTTATACACATAATGAAAACCTATACTTTGTTTCGGTCAGTTCCCCATTCAAATGCATGTAACAGTGAGAAACGCACTGTCTTGGCGAAAGAAAGCGTTTTTGTACAACTTCATATAAATAGCTGTAACTTTTGATAGAAGACTCAGACAAACATGTTTATGGCTTTATCTTATTAAACTCAAGGTCCCCGTGCTGGGAAAACAGGTTTTGCAGCTGTTTGAGCTAAGATTTCCAAGTTATACACATAATGAAAACCTATACTTTGTTTCGGTCGAGTTCCCCATTCAAATGCATGTAACAGTGAGAAACGCACTGTCTTGGCGAAAGAAAGCGTTTTTGAACAACTTCATATAAATAGCTGTAACTTTTGATAGAAGACTCGGATACACATGTTTATGGCTTTATCTTATAGAACTCAAGGTCCCCGTGCTGGGAAAACAGGATTTGCAGCTGTTGGAGCTAAGATTTTCAAGTTATACACATAATGAAAACCTATACTTTGTTTCGGTCGAGTTCCCCATTCAAATGCATGTAACAGTGAGAAACGCACTGTCTTGGCGAAAGAAAGCGTTTTTGTACAACTTCATATAAATCGCTGTAACTTTTGATAGAAGACTCAGACAAACATGTTTATGGCTTTATCTTATAGAACTCAAGGTCCCCGTGCTGGGAAAACAGGATTTGCAGCTGTTGGAGCTAAGATTTTCAAGTTATACACATAATGAAAACCTATACTTTGTTTCGGTCGAGTTCCCCATTCAAATGCATGTAACAGTGAGAAACGCACTGTCTTGGCGAAAGAAAGCGTTTTTGTACAACTTCATATAAATAGCTGTAACTTTTGATAGAAGACTCAGACAAACATGTTTATGGCTTTATCTTATAGAACTCAAGGTCCCCCTGCTGGGAAAACAGGTTTTGCAGCTGTTTGAGCTAAGATTTCCAAGTTATACACATAATGAAAACCTATACTTTGTTTCGGTCGAGTTCCCCATTCAAATGCATGTAACAGTGAGAAACGCACTGTCTTGGCGAAAGAAAGCGTTTTTGTACAACCACTTCATATAAATCGCTGTAACTTTTGATAGAAGACTCAGACAAACATGTTTATGGCTTTATCTTATAGAACTCAAGGTCCCCGTGCTGGGAAAACAGGATTTGCAGCTGTTGGAGCTAAGATTTCCAAGTTATACACATAATGAAAACCTATACTTTGTTTCAGTCGAGTTCCCCATTCAAATGCATGTAACAGTGAGAAACGCACTGTCTTGGCGAAAGAAAGCGTTTTTGTACAACTTCATATAAATAGCTGTAACTTTTGATAGAAGACTCAGACAAACATGTTTATGGCTTTATCTTATAGAACTCAAGGTCCCCGTGCTGGGAAAACAGGTTTTGCAGCTGTTTGAGCTAAGATTTCCAAGTTATACACATAATGAAAACCTATACTTTGTTTCGGTCGAGTTCCCCATTCAAATGCATGTAACAGTGAGAAACGCACTGTCTTGGCGAAAGAAAGCGTTTTTGTACAACTTCATATAAATCGCTGTAACTTTTGATAGAAGACTCAGACAAACATGTTTATGGCTTTATCTTATAGAACTCAATATCCCCGTGCTGGGCAAACAGAACAGGTTTTGCAGCCGTTTGAGCTAAGATTTTCAAGTTATACACATAATGAAAACCTATACTTTGTTTCGGTCGAGTTCCCCATTCAAATGCATGTAACAGTGAGAAACGCACTGTCTTGGCGAAAGAAAGCGTTTTTGTACAACTTCATATAAATAGCTGTAACTTTTGATAGAAGACTCAGACAAACATGTTTATGGCTTTATCTTATAGAACTCAAGGTCCCCCTGCTGGGAAAACAGGATTTGCAGCTGTTGGAGCTAAGATTTTCAAGTTATACACATAATGAAAACCTATACTTTGTTTCGGTCGAGTTCCCCATTCAAATGCATGTAACAGTGAGAAACGCACTGTCTTGGCGAAAGAAAGCGTTTTTGTACAACTTCATATAAATAGCTGTAACTTTTGATAGAAGACTCAGACAAACATGTTTATGGCTTTATCTTATAGAACTCAAGGTCCCCGTGCTGGGAAAACAGGATTTGCAGCTGTTGGAGCTAAGATTTTCAAGTTATACACATAATGAAAACCTATACTTTGTTTCGGTCGAGTTCCCCATTCAAATGCATGTAACAGTGAGAAACGCACTGTCTTGGCGAAAGAAAGCGTTTTTGTACAACTTCATATAAATAGCTGTAACTTTTGATAGAAGACTCAGACAAACATGTTTATGGCTTTATCTTATAGAACTCAAGCTCCCCGTGCTGGGAAAACAGGTTTTGCAGCTGTTTGAGCTAAGATTTCCAAGTTATACACATAATGAAAACCTATACTTTGTTTCGGTCGAGTTCCCCATTCAAATGCATGTAACAGTGAGAAACGCACTGTCTTGGCGAAAGAAAGCGTTTTTGTACAACTTCATATAAATAGCTGTAACTTTTGATAGAAGACTCAGACAAACATGTTTATGGCTTTATCTTATAGAACTCAAGGTCCCCGTGCTGGGAAAACAGGATTTGCAGCTGTTGGAGCTAAGATTTTCAAGTTATACACATAATGAAAACCTATACTTTGTTTCGGTCGAGTTCCCCATTCAAATGCATGTAACAGTGAGAAACGCACTGTCTTGGCGAAAGAAAGCGTTTTTGTACAACTTCATATAAATAGCTGTAACTTTTGATAGAAGACTCGGATACACATGTTTATGGCTTTATCTTATAGAACTCAAGGTCCCCGTGCTGGGAAACAGGATTTGCAGCTGTTGGAGCTAAGATTTCCAAGTTATACACATAATGAAAACCTATACTTTGTTTCGGTCGAGTTCCCCATTCAAATACATGTAACAGTGAGAAACGCACTGTCTTGGCGAAAGAAAGCGTTTTTGTACAACTTCATATAAATAGCTGTACCTTTTGATAGAAGACTCAGACAAACATGTTTATGGCTTTATCTTATAGAACTCAAGGTCCCCGTGCTGGGAAAACAGGATTTGCAGCTGTTTGAGCTAAGATTTCCAAGTTATACACATAATGAAAACCTATACTTTGTTTCGGTCAGTTCCCCATTCAAATGCATGTAACAGTGAGAAACGCACTGTCTTGGCGAAAGAAAGCGTTTTTGTACAACTTCATATAAATAGCTGTAACTTTTGATAGAAGACTCAGACAAACATGTTTATGGCTTTATCTTATTAAACTCAAGGTCCCCGTGCTGGGAAAACAGGTTTTGCAGCTGTTGGAGCTAAGATTTCCAAGTTATACACATAATGAAAACCTATACTTTGTTTCAGTCGAGTTCCCCATTCAAATGCATGTAACAGTGAGAAACGCACTGTCTTGGCGAAAGAAAGCGTTTTTGTACAACTTCATATAAATAGCTGTAACTTTTGATAGAAGACTCAGACAAACATGTTTATGGCTTTATCTTATAGAACTCAAGATCCCCGTGCTGGGAAAACAGGTTTTGCAGCTGTTTGAGCTAAGATTTCCAAGTTATACACATAATGAAAACCTATACTTTGTTTCGGTCGAGTTCCCCATTCAAATGCATGTAACAGTGAGAAACGCACTGTCTTGGCGAAAGAAAGCGTTTTTGTACAACTTCATATAAATAGCTGTAACTTTTGATAGAAGACTCAGACAAACATGTTTATGGCTTTATCTTATAGAACTCAATATCCCCGTGCTGGGCAAACAGAACAGGTTTTGCAGCCGTTTGAGCTAAGATTTTCAAGTTATACACATAATGAAAACCTATACTTTGTTTCGGTCGAGTTCCCCATTCAAATGCATGTAACAGTGAGAAACGCACTGTCTTGGCGAAAGAAAGCGTTTTTGTACAACTTCATATAAATAGCTGTAACTTTTGATAGAAGACTCAGACAAACATGTTTATGGCTTTATCTTATAGAACTCAAGGTCCCCCTGCTGGGAAAACAGGATTTGCAGCTGTTTGAGCTAAGATTTCCAAGTTATACACATAATGAAAACCTATACTTTGTTTCGGTCGAGTTCCCCATTCAAATGCATGTAACAGTGAGAAACGCACTGTCTTGGCGAAAGAAAGCGTTTTTGTACAACTTCATATAAATAGCTGTAACTTTTGATAGAAGACTCAGACAAACATGTTTATGGCTTTATCTTATAGAACTCAAGGTCCCCGTGCTGGGAAAACAGGTTTTGCAGCTGTTTGAGCTAAGATTTCCAAGTTATACACATAATGAAAACCTATACTTTGTTTCGGTCGAGTTCCCCATTCAAATGCATGTAACAGTGAGAAACGCACTGTCTTGGCGAAAGAAAGCGTTTTTGTACAACTTCATATAAATAGCTGTAACTTTTAATAGAAGACTCAGACAAACATGTTTATGGCTTTATCTTATAGAACTCAAGGTCCCCGTGCTGGGCAAACAGGTTTTGCAGCTGTTTGAGCTAAGATTTCCAAGTTATACACATAATGAAAACCTATACTTTGTTTCGGTCGAGTTCCCCATTCAAATGCATGTAACAGTGAGAAACGCACTGTCTTGGCGAAAGAAAGCGTTTTTGTACAACTTCATATAAATAGCTGTAACTTTTGATAGAAGACTCAGACAAACATGTTTATGGCTTTATCTTATAGAACTCAAGGTCCCCGTGCTGGGAAAACAGGATTTGCAGCTGTTGGAGCTAAGATTTTCAAGTTATACACATAATGAAAACCTATACTTTGTTTCGGTCGAGTTCCCCATTCAAATGCATGTAACAGTGAGAAACGCACTGTCTTGGCGAAAGAAAGCGTTTTTGTACAACTTCATATAAATAGCTGTAACTTTTGATAGAAGACTCAGACAAACATGTTTATGGCTTTATCTTATAGAACTCAAGCTCCCCGTGCTGGGAAAACAGGTTTTGCAGCTGTTTGAGCTAAGATTTCCAAGTTATACACATAATGAAAACCTATACTTTGTTTCGGTCGAGTTCCCCATTCAAATGCATGTAACAGTGAGAAACGCACTGTCTTGGCGAAAGAAAGCGTTTTTGTACAACTTCATATAAATAGCTGTAACTTTTGATAGAAGACTCAGACAAACATGTTTATGGCTTTATCTTATAGAACTCAAGGTCCCCGTGCTGGGAAAACAGGATTTGCAGCTGTTGGAGCTAAGATTTTCAAGTTATACACATAATGAAAACCTATACTTTGTTTCGGTCGAGTTCCCCATTCAAATGCATGTAACAGTGAGAAACGCACTGTCTTGGCGAAAGAAAGCGTTTTTGTACAACTTCATATAAATAGCTGTAACTTTTGATAGAAGACTCGGATACACATGTTTATGGCTTTATCTTATAGAACTCAAGGTCCCCGTGCTGGGAAAACAGGATTTGCAGCTGTTGGAGCTAAGATTTCCAAGTTATACACATAATGAAAACCTATACTTTGTTTCGGTCGAGTTCCCCATTCAAATGCATGTAACAGTGAGAAACGCACTGTCTTGGCGAAAGAAAGCGTTTTTGTACAACTTCATATAAATAGCTGTACCTTTTGATAGAAGACTCAGACAAACATGTTTATGGCTTTATCTTATAGAACTCAAGGTCCCCGTGCTGGGAAAACAGGATTTGCAGCTGTTTGAGCTAAGATTTCCAAGTTATACACATAATGAAAACCTATACTTTGTTTCGGTCAGTTCCCCATTCAAATGCATGTAACAGTGAGAAACGCACTGTCTTGGCGAAAGAAAGCGTTTTTATACAACTTCATATAAATAGCTGTAACTTTTGATAGAAGACTCAGACAAACATGTTTATGGCTTTATCTTATTAAACTCAAGGTCCCCGTGCTGGGAAAACAGGTTTTGCAGCTGTTTGAGCTAAGATTTCCAAGTTATACACATAATGAAAACCTATACTTTGTTTCGGTCGAGTTCCCCACTCAAATGCATGTAACAGTGAGAAACGCACTGTCTTGGCGAAAGAAAGCGTTTTTGAACAACTTCATATAAATAGCTGTAACTTTTGATAGAAGACTCGGATACACATGTTTATGGCTTTATCTTATAGAACTCAAGGTCCCCGTGCTGGGAAAAAAGAACAGGTTTTGCAGCCATTTGAGCTAAGATTTTAAAATTATTCACATAATGAAAACCTATACTTTGTTTCGGGCGAGTTCCCCATTCAAATGCATGCAACAGTGAGAAACGCACTGTCTTGGCGAAAGAAAGCGTTTTTGTACAACTTCATATAAATAGCTGTAACTTTTGATAGAAGACTCAGACAAACATGTTTATGGCTTTATCTTATAGAACTCAAGGTCCCCGTGCTGGGAAAACAGGATTTGCAGCTGTTGGAGCTAAGATTTCCAAGTTATACACATAATGAAAACCTATACTTTGTTTCGGTCGAGTTCCCCATTCAAATGCATGTAACAGTGAGAAACGCACTGTCTTGGCGAAAGAAAGCGTTTTTGTACAACTTCATATAAATAGCTGTAACTTTTGATAGAAGACTCGGATACACATGTTTATGGCTTTATCTTATAGAATTCAAGGTCCCCGTGCTGGGAAAACAGGATTTGCAGCTGTTGGAGCTAAGATTTTCAAGTTATACACATAATGAAAACCTATACTTTGTTACGGTCGAGTTCCCCATTCAAATGCATGTAACAGTGAGAAACGCACTGTCTTGGCGAAAGAAAGCGTTTTTGTACAACTTCATATAAATAGCTGTAACTTTTGATGGAAGACTCAGACAAACATGTTTATGGCTTTATCTTATAGAACTCAAGCTCCCCGTGCTGGGCAAACAGGTTTTGCAGCTGTTTGAGCTAAGATTTCCAAGTTATACACATAATGAAAACCTATACTTTGTTTCGGTCGAGTTCCCCATTCAAATGCATGTAACAGTGAGAAACGCACTGTCTTGGCGAAAGAAAGCGTTTTTGTACAACTTCATATAAATTGCTGTAACTTTTGATAGAAGACTCGGATACACATGTTTATGGCTTTATCTTATAGAACTCAAGGTCCCCGTGCTGGGAAAACAGGATTTGCAGCTGTTGGAGCTAAGATTTTCAAGTTATACACATAATGAAAACCTATACTTTGTTTCGGTCGAGTTCCCCATTCAAATGCATGTAACAGTGAGAAACGCACTGTCTTGGCGAAAGAAAGCGTTTTTGTACAACTTCATATAAATAGCTGTAACTTTTGATAGAAGACTCAGACAAACATGTTTATGGCTTTATCTTATAGAACTCAAGGTCCCCGTGCTGGGAAAACAGGATTTGCAGCTGTTGGAGCTAAGATTTTCAAGTTATACACATAATGAAAACCTATACTTTGTTTCGGTCGAGTTCCCCATTCAAATGCATGTAACAGTGAGAAACGCACTGTCTTGGCGAAAGAAAGCGTTTTTGTACAACTTCATATAAATAGCTGTAACTTTTGATAGAAGACTCGGATACACATGTTTATGGCTTTATCTTATAGAACTCAAGGTCCCCGTGCTGGGAAAACAGGATTTGCAGCTGTTGGAGCTAAGATTTTCAAGTTATACACATAATGAAAACCTATACTTTGTTTCGGTCGAGTTCCCCATTCAAATACATGTAACAGTGAGAAACGCACTGTCTTGGCGAAAGAAAGCGTTTTTGTACAACTTCATATAAATAGCTGTAACTTTTGATAGAAGACTCAGACAAACATGTTTATGGCTTTATCTTATAGAAGTCAAGGTCCCCGTGCTGGGAAAACAGGATTTGCAGCTGTTGGAGCTAAGATTTTCAAGTTATACACATAATGAAAACCTATACTTTGTTTCGGTCGAGTTCCCCATTCAAATGCATGTAACAGTGAGAAACGCACTGTCTTGGCGAAAGAAAGCGTTTTTGTACAACTTCATATAAATAGCTGTAACTTTTGATAGAAGACTCGGATACACATGTTTATGGCTTTATCTTATAGAACTCAAGGTCCCCGTGCTGGGAAAACAGGATTTGCAGCTGTTGGAGCTAAGATTTTCAAGTTATACACATAATGAAAACCTATACTTTGTTTCGGTCGAGTTCCCCATTCAAATGCATGTAACAGTGAGAAACGCACTGTCTTGGCGAAAGAAAGCGTTTTTGTACAACTTCATATAAATAGCTGTAACTTTTGATAGAAGACTCAGACAAACATGTTTATGGCTTTATCTTATAGAACTCAAGGTCCCCGTGCTGGGAAAACAGGTTTTGCAGCTGTTGGAGCTAAGATTTCCAAGTTATACACAGAATGAAAACCTATACTTTGTTTCAGTCGAGTTCCCCATTCAAATGCATGTAACAGTGAGAAACGCACTGTCTTGGCGAAAGAAAGCGTTTTTGTACAACTTCATATAAATAGCTGTAACTTTTGATAGAAGACTCAGACAAACATGTTTATGGCTTTATCTTATAGAACTCAAGGTCCCCGTGCTGGGCAAACAGGATTTGCAGCTGTTGGAGCTAAGATTTTCAAGTTATACACATAATGAAAACCTATACTTTGTTTCGGTCGAGTTCCCCATTCAAATGCATGTAACAGTGAGAAACGCACTGTCTTGGCGAAAGAAAGCGTTTTTGTACAACTTCATATAAATAGCTGTAACTTTTGATAGAAGACTCAGACAAACATGTTTATGGCTTTATCTTATAGAAGTCAAGGTCCCCGTGCTGGGAAAACAGGATTTGCAGCTGTTGGAGCTAAGATTTTCAAGTTATACACATAATGAAAACCTATACTTTGTTTCGGTCGAGTTCCCCATTCAAATGCATGTAACAGTGAGAAACGCACTGTCTTGGCGAAAGAAAGCGTTTTTGTACAACTTCATATAAATAGCTGTAACTTTTGATAGAAGACTCGGATACACATGTTTATGGCTTTATCTTATAGAACTCAAGGTCCCCGTGCTGGGAAAACAGGATTTGCAGCTGTTGGAGCTAAGATTTTCAAGGTATACACATAATGAAAACCTATACTTTGTTTTTGTCGAGTTCCCCATTCAAATGCATGTAACAGTGAGAAACGCACTGTCTTGGCGAAAGAAAGCGTTTTTGTACAACTTCATATAAATAGCTGTAACTTTTGATAGAAGACTCAGACAAACATGTTTATGGCTTTATCTTATAGAACTCAAGGTCCCCCTGCTGGGAAAACAGGTTTTGCAGCTGTTTGAGCTAAGATTTCCAAGTTATACACATAATGAAAACCTATACTTTGTTTCGGTCGAGTTCCCCATTCAAATGCATGTAACAGTGAGAAACGCACTGTCTTGGCGAAAGAAAGCGTTTTTGTACAACTTCATATAAATAGCTGTAACTTTTGATAGAAGACTCAGACAAACATGTTTATGGCTTTATCTTATAGAACTCAAGGTCCCCGTGCTGGGAAAACAGGTTTTGCAGCTGTTGGAGCTACGATTTCCAAGTTATACACATAATGAAAACCTATACTTTGTTTCAGTCGAGTTCCCCATTCAAATGCATGTAACAGTGAAAAACGCACTGTCTTGGCGAAAGAAAGCGTTTTTGTACAACTTCATATAAATAGCTGTAACTTTTGATAGAAGACTCAGACAAACATGTTTATGGCTTTATCTTATAGAACTCAAGGTCCCCGTGCTGGGCAAACAGGTTTTGCAGCTGTTTGAGCTAAGATTTCCAAGTTATACACATAATGAAAACCTATACTTTGTTTCGGTCGAGTTCCCCATTCAAATGCATGTAACAGTGAGAAACGCACTGTCTTGGCGAAAGAAAGCGTTTTTGTACAACTTCATATAAATAGCTGTAACTTTTGATAGAAGACTCAGACAAACATGTTTATGGCTTTATCTTATAGAACTCAATATCCCCGTGCTGGGAAAACAGGTTTTGCAGCTGTTTGAGCTAAGATTTCCAAGTTATACACATAATGAAAACCTATATTTTGTTTCGGTCGAGTTCCCCATTCAAATGCATGTAACAGTGAGAAACGCACTGTCTTGGCGAAAGAAAGCGTTTTTGTACAACTTCATATAAATAGCTGTAACTTTTGATAGAAGACTCAGACAAACATGTTTATGGCTTTATCTTATAGAACTCAAGGTTCCCGTGCTGGGAAAACAGGTTTTGCAGCTGTCTGAGCTAAGATTTCCAAGTTATACACATAATGAAAACCTATACTTTGTTTCGGTCGAGTTCCCCATTCAAATGCATGTAACAGTGAGAAACGCACTGTCTTGGCGAAAGAAAGCGTTTTTGTACAACTTCATATAAATAGCTGTAACTTTTGATAGAAGACTCAGACAAACATGTTTATGGCTTTATCTTATAGAACTCAAGGTCCCCGTGCTGGGAAAACAGGTTTTGCAGCTGTCTGAGCTAAGATTTCCAAGTTATACACATAATGAAAACCTATACTTTGTTTCGGTCGAGTTCCCCATTCAAATGCATGTAACAGTGAGAAACGCATTGTCTTGGCGAAAGAAAGCGTTTTTGTACAACTTCATATAAATAGCTGTAACTTTTGATAGAAGACTCAGACAAACATGTTTATGGCTTTATCTTATAGAACTCAAGGTCCCCGTGCTGGGAAAACAGGTTTTGCAGCTGTTTGAGCTAAGATTTCCAAGTTATACACATAATGAAAACCTATATTTTGTTTCGGTCGAGTTCCCCATTCAAATGCATGTAACAGTGAGAAACGCACTGTCTTGGCGAAAGAAAGCGTTTTTGTACAACTTCATATAAATAGCTGTAACTTTTGATAGAAGACTCAGACAAACATGTTTATGGCTTTATCTTATAGAACTCAAGGTCCCCGTGCTGGGAAAACAGGTTTTGCAGCTGTTTGAGCTAAGAGTTCCAAGTTATACACATAATGAAAACCTATATTTTGTTTCGGTCGAGTTCCCCATTCAAATGCATGTAACAGTGAGAAACGCACTGTCTTGGCGAAAGAAAGCGTTTTTGTACAACTTCATATAAATAGCTGTAACTTTTGATAGAAGACTCAGACAAACATGTTTATGGCTTTATCTTATAGAACTCAAGGTTCCCGTGCTGGGAAAACAGGTTTTGCAGCTGTCTGAGCTAAGATTTCCAAGTTATACACATAATGAAAACCTATACTTTGTTTCGGTCGAGTTCCCCATTCAAATGCATGTAACAGTGAGAAACGCACTGTCTTGGCGAAAGAAAGCGTTTTTGTACAACTTCATATAAATAGCTGTAACTTTTGATAGAAGACTCAGACAAACATGTTTATGGCTTTATCTTATAGAACTCAAGGTCCCCGTGCTGGGAAAACAGGTTTTGCAGCTGTTTGAGCTAAGATTTCCAAGTTATACACATAATGAAAACCTATACTTTGTTTCGGTCGAGTTCCCCATTCAAATGCATGTAACAGTGAGAAACGCACTGTCTTGGCGAAAGAAAGCGTTTTTGTACAACTTCATATAAATAGCTGTAACTTTTGATAGAAGACTCAGACAAACATGTTTATGGCTTTATCTTATAGAACTCAAGGTCCCCGTGCTGGGAAAACAGGTTTTGCAGCTGTTTGAGCTAAGAGTTCCAAGTTATACACATAATGAAAACCTATATTTTGTTTCGGTCGAGTTCCCCATTCAAATGCATGTAACAGTGAGAAACGCACTGTCTTGGCGAAAGAAAGCGTTTTTGTACAACTTCATATAAATAGCTGTAACTTTTGATAGAAGACTCAGACAAACATGTTTATGGCTTTATCTTATAGAACTCAAGGTTCCCGTGCTGGGAAAACAGGTTTTGCAGCTGTCTGAGCTAAGATTTCCAAGTTATACACATAATGAAAACCTATACTTTGTTTCGGTCGAGTTCCCCATTCAAATGCATGTAACAGTGAGAAACGCACTGTCTTGGTGAAAGAAAGCGTTTTTGTACAACTTCATATAAATAGCTGTAACTTTTGATAGAAGACTCAGACAAACATGTTTATGGCTTTATCTTATAGAACTCAAGGTCCCCGTGCTGGGAAAACAGGTTTTGCAGCTGTCTGAGCTAAGATTTCCAAGTTATACACATAATGAAAACCTATACTTTGTTTCGGTCGAGTTCCCCATTCAAATGCATGTAACAGTGAGAAACGCACTGTCTTGGCGAAAGAAAGCGTTTTTGTACAACTTCATATAAATAGCTGTAACTTTTGATAGAAGACTCAGACAAACATGTTTATGGCTTTATCTTATAGAACTCAAGGTCCCCGTGCTGGGAAAACAGGATTTGCAGCTGTTGGAGCTAAGATTTTCAAGTTATACACATAATGAAAACCTATACTTTGTTTCGGTCGAGTTCCCCATTCAAATGCATGTAACAGTGAGAAACGCACTGTCTTGGCGAAAGAAAGCGTTTTTGTACAACTTCATATAAATAGCTGTAACTTTTGATAGAAGACTCAGACAAACATGTTTATGGCTTTATCTTATAGAACTCAAGGTCCCCGTGCTGGGAAAACAGGATTTGCAGCTGTTGGAGCTAAGATTTTCAAGTTATACACATAATGAAAACCTATACTTTGTTTCGGTCGAGTTCCCCATTCAAATGCATGTAACAGTGAGAAACGCACTGTCTTGGCGAAAGAAAGCGTTTTTGTACAACTTCATATAAATAGCTGTAACTTTTGATAGAAGACTCAGACAAACATGTTTATGGCTTTATCTTATAGAACTCAAGGTCCCCGTGCTGGGAAAACAGGTTTTGCAGCTGTTTGAGCTAAGATTTCCAAGTTATACACATAATGAAAACCTATATTTTGTTTCGGTCGAGTTCCCCATTCAAATGCATGTAACAGTGAGAAACGCACTGTCTTGGCGAAAGAAAGCGTTTTTGTACAACTTCATATAAATAGCTGTAACTTTTGATAGAAGACTCAGACAAACATGTTTATGGCTTTATCTTATAGAACTCAAGGTCCCCGTGCTGGGAAAACAGGTTTTGCAGCTGTTTGAGCTAAGAGTTCCAAGTTATACACATAATGAAAACCTATACTTTGTTTCGGTCGAGTTCCCCATTCAAATGCATGTAACAGTGAGAAACGCACTGTCTTGGCGAAAGAAAGCGTTTTTGTACAACTTCATATAAATAGCTGTAACTTTTGATAGAAGACTCAGACAAACATGTTTATGGCTTTATCTTATAGAACTCAAGGTCCCCCTGCTGGGAAAACAGGTTTTGCAGCTGTTTGAGCTAAGATTTCCAAGTTATACACATAATGAAAACCTATACTTTGTTTCAGTCGAGTTCCCCATTCAAATGCATGTAACAGTGAGAAACGCACTGTCTTGGCGAAAGAAAGCGTTTTTGTACAACTTCATATAAATAGCTGTAACTTTTGATAGAAGACTCAGACAAACATGTTTATGGCTTTATCTTATAGAACTCAAGGTCCCCGTGCTGGGCAAACAGGTTTTGCAGCTGTTTGAGCTAAGATTTCCAAGTTATACACATAATGAAAACCTATACTTTGTTTCGGTCGAGTTCCCCATTCAAATGCATGTAACAGTGAGAAACGCACTGTCTTGGCGAAAGAAAGCGTTTTTGTACAACTTCATATAAATAGCTGTAACTTTTGATAGAAGACTCAGACAAACATGTTTATGGCTTTATCTTATAGAACTCAAGGTTCCCGTGCTGGGAAAACAGGTTTTGCAGCTGTCTGAGCTAAGATTTCCAAGTTATACACATAATGAAAACCTATACTTTGTTTCGGTCGAGTTCCCCATTCAAATGCATGTAACAGTGAGAAACGCACTGTCTTGGCGAAAGAAAGCGTTTTTGTACAACTTCATATAAATAGCTGTAACTTTTGATAGAAGACTCAGACAAACATGTTTATGGCTTTATCTTATAGAACTCAAGGTCCCCGTGCTGGGAAAACAGGATTTGCAGCTGTTGGAGCTAAGATTTTCAAGTTATACACATAATGAAAACCTATACTTTGTTTCGGTCGAGTTCCCCATTCAAATGCATGTAACAGTGAGAAACGCACTGTCTTGGCGAAAGAAAGCGTTTTTGTACAACTTCATATAAATAGCTGTAACTTTTGATAGAAGACTCGGATACACATGTTTATGGCTTTATCTTATAGAACTCAAGGTCCCCGTGCTGGGAAAACAGGATTTGCAGCTGTTGGAGCTAAGATTTTCAAGGTATACACATAATGAAAACCTATACTTTGTTTTTGTCGAGTTCCCCATTCAAATGCATGTAACAGTGAGAAACGCACTGTCTTGGCGAAAGAAAGCGTTTTTGTACAACTTCATATAAATAGCTGTAACTTTTGATAGAAGACTCAGACAAACATGTTTATGGCTTTATCTTATAGAACTCAAGGTCCCCCTGCTGGGAAAACAGGTTTTGCAGCTGTTTGAGCTAAGATTTCCAAGTTATACACATAATGAAAACCTATACTTTGTTTCGGTCGAGTTCCCCATTCAAATGCATGTAACAGTGAGAAACGCACTGTCTTGGCGAAAGAAAGCGTTTTTGTACAACTTCATATAAATAGCTGTAACTTTTGATAGAAGACTCAGACAAACATGTTTATGGCTTTATCTTATAGAACTCAAGGTCCCCGTGCTGGGAAAACAGGTTTTGCAGCTGTTGGAGCTACGATTTCCAAGTTATACACATAATGAAAACCTATACTTTGTTTCAGTCGAGTTCCCCATTCAAATGCATGTAACAGTGAAAAACGCACTGTCTTGGCGAAAGAAAGCGTTTTTGTACAACTTCATATAAATAGCTGTAACTTTTGATAGAAGACTCAGACAAACATGTTTATGGCTTTATCTTATAGAACTCAAGGTCCCCGTGCTGGGCAAACAGGTTTTGCAGCTGTTTGAGCTAAGATTTCCAAGTTATACACATAATGAAAACCTATATTTTGTTTCGGTCGAGTTCCCCATTCAAATGCATGTAACAGTGAGAAACGCACTGTCTTGGCGAAAGAAAGCGTTTTTGTACAACTTCATATAAATAGCTGTAACTTTTGATAGAAGACTCAGACAAACATGTTTATGGCTTTATCTTATAGAACTCAAGGTTCCCGTGCTGGGAAAACAGGTTTTGCAGCTGTCTGAGCTAAGATTTCCAAGTTATACACATAATGAAAACCTATACTTTGTTTCGGTCGAGTTCCCCATTCAAATGCATGTAACAGTGAGAAACGCACTGTCTTGGCGAAAGAAAGCGTTTTTGTACAACTTCATATAAATAGCTGTAACTTTTGATAGAAGACTCAGACAAACATGTTTATGGCTTTATCTTATAGAACTCAAGGTCCCCGTGCTGGGAAAACAGGTTTTGCAGCTGTCTGAGCTAAGATTTCCAAGTTATACACATAATGAAAACCTATACTTTGTTTCGGTCGAGTTCCCCATTCAAATGCATGTAACAGTGAGAAACGCATTGTCTTGGCGAAAGAAAGCGTTTTTGTACAACTTCATATAAATAGCTGTAACTTTTGATAGAAGACTCAGACAAACATGTTTATGGCTTTATCTTATAGAACTCAAGGTCCCCGTGCTGGGAAAACAGGTTTTGCAGCTGTTTGAGCTAAGATTTCCAAGTTATACACATAATGAAAACCTATATTTTGTTTCGGTCGAGTTCCCCATTCAAATGCATGTAACAGTGAGAAACGCACTGTCTTGGCGAAAGAAAGCGTTTTTGTACAACTTCATATAAATAGCTGTAACTTTTGATAGAAGACTCAGACAAACATGTTTATGGCTTTATCTTATAGAACTCAAGGTCCCCGTGCTGGGAAAACAGGTTTTGCAGCTGTTTGAGCTAAGAGTTCCAAGTTATACACATAATGAAAACCTATATTTTGTTTCGGTCGAGTTCCCCATTCAAATGCATGTAACAGTGAGAAACGCACTGTCTTGGCGAAAGAAAGCGTTTTTGTACAACTTCATATAAATAGCTGTAACTTTTGATAGAAGACTCAGACAAACATGTTTATGGCTTTATCTTATAGAACTCAAGGTTCCCGTGCTGGGAAAACAGGTTTTGCAGCTGTCTGAGCTAAGATTTCCAAGTTATACACATAATGAAAACCTATACTTTGTTTCGGTCGAGTTCCCCATTCAAATGCATGTAACAGTGAGAAACGCACTGTCTTGGCGAAAGAAAGCGTTTTTGTACAACTTCATATAAATAGCTGTAACTTTTGATAGAAGACTCAGACAAACATGTTTATGGCTTTATCTTATAGAACTCAAGGTCCCCGTGCTGGGAAAACAGGTTTTGCAGCTGTTTGAGCTAAGATTTCCAAGTTATACACATAATGAAAACCTATACTTTGTTTCGGTCGAGTTCCCCATTCAAATGCATGTAACAGTGAGAAACGCACTGTCTTGGCGAAAGAAAGCGTTTTTGTACAACTTCATATAAATAGCTGTAACTTTTGATAGAAGACTCAGACAAACATGTTTATGGCTTTATCTTATAGAACTCAAGGTCCCCGTGCTGGGAAAACAGGTTTTGCAGCTGTTTGAGCTAAGAGTTCCAAGTTATACACATAATGAAAACCTATATTTTGTTTCGGTCGAGTTCCCCATTCAAATGCATGTAACAGTGAGAAACGCACTGTCTTGGCGAAAGAAAGCGTTTTTGTACAACTTCATATAAATAGCTGTAACTTTTGATAGAAGACTCAGACAAACATGTTTATGGCTTTATCTTATAGAACTCAAGGTTCCCGTGCTGGGAAAACAGGTTTTGCAGCTGTCTGAGCTAAGATTTCCAAGTTATACACATAATGAAAACCTATACTTTGTTTCGGTCGAGTTCCCCATTCAAATGCATGTAACAGTGAGAAACGCACTGTCTTGGTGAAAGAAAGCGTTTTTGTACAACTTCATATAAATAGCTGTAACTTTTGATAGAAGACTCAGACAAACATGTTTATGGCTTTATCTTATAGAACTCAAGGTCCCCGTGCTGGGAAAACAGGTTTTGCAGCTGTCTGAGCTAAGATTTCCAAGTTATACACATAATGAAAACCTATACTTTGTTTCGGTCGAGTTCCCCATTCAAATGCATGTAACAGTGAGAAACGCACTGTCTTGGCGAAAGAAAGCGTTTTTGTACAACTTCATATAAATAGCTGTAACTTTTGATAGAAGACTCAGACAAACATGTTTATGGCTTTATCTTATAGAACTCAAGGTCCCCGTGCTGGGAAAACAGGATTTGCAGCTGTTGGAGCTAAGATTTTCAAGTTATACACATAATGAAAACCTATACTTTGTTTCGGTCGAGTTCCCCATTCAAATGCATGTAACAGTGAGAAACGCACTGTCTTGGCGAAAGAAAGCGTTTTTGTACAACTTCATATAAATAGCTGTAACTTTTGATAGAAGACTCAGACAAACATGTTTATGGCTTTATCTTATAGAACTCAAGGTCCCCGTGCTGGGAAAACAGGATTTGCAGCTGTTGGAGCTAAGATTTTCAAGTTATACACATAATGAAAACCTATACTTTGTTTCGGTCGAGTTCCCCATTCAAATGCATGTAACAGTGAGAAACGCACTGTCTTGGCGAAAGAAAGCGTTTTTGTACAACTTCATATAAATAGCTGTAACTTTTGATAGAAGACTCAGACAAACATGTTTATGGCTTTATCTTATAGAACTCAAGGTCCCCGTGCTGGGAAAACAGGTTTTGCAGCTGTTTGAGCTAAGATTTCCAAGTTATACACATAATGAAAACCTATATTTTGTTTCGGTCGAGTTCCCCATTCAAATGCATGTAACAGTGAGAAACGCACTGTCTTGGCGAAAGAAAGCGTTTTTGTACAACTTCATATAAATAGCTGTAACTTTTGATAGAAGACTCAGACAAACATGTTTATGGCTTTATCTTATAGAACTCAAGGTCCCCGTGCTGGGAAAACAGGTTTTGCAGCTGTTTGAGCTAAGAGTTCCAAGTTATACACATAATGAAAACCTATACTTTGTTTCGGTCGAGTTCCCCATTCAAATGCATGTAACAGTGAGAAACGCACTGTCTTGGCGAAAGAAAGCGTTTTTGTACAACTTCATATAAATAGCTGTAACTTTTGATAGAAGACTCAGACAAACATGTTTATGGCTTTATCTTATAGAACTCAAGGTCCCCCTGCTGGGAAAACAGGTTTTGCAGCTGTTTGAGCTAAGATTTCCAAGTTATACACATAATGAAAACCTATACTTTGTTTCAGTCGAGTTCCCCATTCAAATGCATGTAACAGTGAGAAACGCACTGTCTTGGCGAAAGAAAGCGTTTTTGTACAACTTCATATAAATAGCTGTAACTTTTGATAGAAGACTCAGACAAACATGTTTATGGCTTTATCTTATAGAACTCAAGGTCCCCGTGCTGGGCAAACAGGTTTTGCAGCTGTTTGAGCTAAGATTTCCAAGTTATACACATAATGAAAACCTATACTTTGTTTCGGTCGAGTTCCCCATTCAAATGCATGTAACAGTGAGAAACGCACTGTCTTGGCGAAAGAAAGCGTTTTTGTACAACTTCATATAAATAGCTGTAACTTTTGATAGAAGACTCAGACAAACATGTTTATGGCTTTATCTTATAGAACTCAAGGTTCCCGTGCTGGGAAAACAGGTTTTGCAGCTGTCTGAGCTAAGATTTCCAAGTTATACACATAATGAAAACCTATACTTTGTTTCGGTCGAGTTCCCCATTCAAATGCATGTAACAGTGAGAAACGCACTGTCTTGGCGAAAGAAAGCGTTTTTGTACAACTTCATATAAATAGCTGTAACTTTTGATAGAAGACTCAGACAAACATGTTTATGGCTTTATCTTATAGAACTCAAGGTTCCCGTGCTGGGAAAACAGGTTTTGCAGCTGTCTGAGCTAAGATTTCCAAGTTATACACATAATGAAAACCTATACTTTGTTTCGGTCGAGTTCCCCATTCAAATGCATGTAACAGTGAGAAACGCACTGTCTTGGCGAAAGAAAGCGTTTTTGTACAACTTCATATAAATAGCTGTAACTTTTGATAGAAGACTCAGACAAACATGTTTATGGCTTTATCTTATAGAACTCAAGGTTCCCGTGCTGGGAAAACAGGTTTTGCAGCTGTCTGAGCTAAGATTTCCAAGTTATACACATAATGAAAACCTATACTTTGTTTCGGTCGAGTTCCCCATTCAAATGCATGTAACAGTGAGAAACGCACTGTCTTGGCGAAAGAAAGCGTTTTTGTACAACTTCATATAAATAGCTGTAACTTTTGATAGAAGACTCAGACAAACATGTTTATGGCTTTATCTTATAGAACTCAAGGTCCCCGTGCTGGGAAAACAGGTTTTGCAGCTGTCTGAGCTAAGATTTCCAAGTTATACACATAATGAAAACCTATACTTTGTTTCGGTCGAGTTCCCCATTCAAATGCATGTAACAGTGAGAAACGCACTGTCTTGGCGAAAGAAAGCGTTTTTGTACAACTTCATATAAATAGCTGTAACTTTTGATAGAAGACTCAGACAAACATGTTTATGGCTTTATCTTATAGAACTCAAGGTCCCCGTGCTGGGAAAACAGGATTTGCAGCTGTTGGAGCTAAGATTTTCAAGTTATACACATAATGAAAACCTATACTTTGTTTCGGTCGAGTTCCCCATTCAAATGCATGTAACAGTGAGAAACGCACTGTCTTGGCGAAAGAAAGCGTTTTTGTACAACTTCATATAAATAGCTGTAACTTTTGATAGAAGACTCAGACAAACATGTTTATGGCTTTATCTTATAGAACTCAAGGTCCCCGTGCTGGGAAAACAGGTTTTGCAGCTGTTTGAGCTAAGATTTCCAAGTTATACACATAATGAAAACCTATATTTTGTTTCGGTCGAGTTCCCCATTCAAATGCATGTAACAGTGAGAAACGCACTGTCTTGGCGAAAGAAAGCGTTTTTGTACAACTTCATATAAATAGCTGTAACTTTTGATAGAAGACTCAGACAAACATGTTTATGGCTTTATCTTATAGAACTCAAGGTCCCCGTGCTGGGAAAACAGGTTTTGCAGCTGTTTGAGCTAAGAGTTCCAAGTTATACACATAATGAAAACCTATATTTTGTTTCGGTCGAGTTCCCCATTCAAATGCATGTAACAGTGAGAAACGCACTGTCTTGGCGAAAGAAAGCGTTTTTGTACAACTTCATATAAATAGCTGTAACTTTTGATAGAAGACTCAGACAAACATGTTTATGGCTTTATCTTATAGAACTCAAGGTTCCCGTGCTGGGAAAACAGGTTTTGCAGCTGTCTGAGCTAAGATTTCCAAGTTATACACATAATGAAAACCTATACTTTGTTTCGGTCGAGTTCCCCATTCAAATGCATGTAACAGTGAGAAACGCACTGTCTTGGCGAAAGAAAGCGTTTTTGTACAACTTCATATAAATAGCTGTAACTTTTGATAGAAGACTCAGACAAACATGTTTATGGCTTTATCTTATAGAACTCAAGGTCCCCGTGCTGGGAAAACAGGTTTTGCAGCTGTTTGAGCTAAGATTTCCAAGTTATACACATAATGAAAACCTATACTTTGTTTCGGTCGAGTTCCCCATTCAAATGCATGTAACAGTGTGAAACGCACTGTCTTGGCGAAAGAAAGCGTTTTTGTACAACTTCATATAAATAGCTGTAACTTTTGATAGAAGACTCAGACAAACATGTTTATGGCTTTATCTTATAGAACTCAAGGTCCCCGTGCTGGGAAAACAGGTTTTGCAGCTGTTTGAGCTAAGAGTTCCAAGTTATACACATAATGAAAACCTATATTTTGTTTCGGTCGAGTTCCCCATTCAAATGCATGTAACAGTGAGAAACGCACTGTCTTGGCGAAAGAAAGCGTTTTTGTACAACTTCATATAAATAGCTGTAACTTTTGATAGAAGACTCAGACAAACATGTTTATGGCTTTATCTTATAGAACTCAAGGTTCCCGTGCTGGGAAAACAGGTTTTGCAGCTGTCTGAGCTAAGATTTCCAAGTTATACACATAATGAAAACCTATACTTTGTTTCGGTCGAGTTCCCCATTCAAATGCATGTAACAGTGAGAAACGCACTGTCTTGGCGAAAGAAAGCGTTTTTGTACAACTTCATATAAATAGCTGTAACTTTTGATAGAAGACTCAGACAAACATGTTTATGGCTTTATCTTATAGAACTCAAGGTCCCCGTGCTGGGCAAACAGGTTTTGCAGCTGTTTGAGCTAAGATTTCCAAGTTATACACATAATGAAAACCTATATTTTGTTTCGGTCGAGTTCCCCATTCAAATGCATGTAACAGTGAGAAACGCACTGTCTTGGCGAAAGAAAGCGTTTTTGTACAACTTCATATAAATAGCTGTAACTTTTGATAGAAGACTCAGACAAACATGTTTATGGCTTTATCTTATAGAACTCAAGGTCCCCGTGCTGGGAAAACAGGTTTTGCAGCTGTTTGAGCTAAGATTTCCAAGTTATACACATAATGAAAACCTATATTTTGTTTCGGTCGAGTTCCCCATTCAAATGCATGTAACAGTGAGAAACGCACTGTCTTGGCGAAAGAAAGCGTTTTTGTACAACTTCATATAAATAGCTGTAACTTTTGATAGAAGACTCAGACAAACATGTTTATGGCTTTATCTTATAGAACTCAAGGTCCCCGTGCTGGGAAAACAGGTTTTGCAGCTGTTTGAGCTAAGAGTTCCAAGTTATACACATAATGAAAACCTATATTTTGTTTCGGTCGAGTTCCCCATTCAAATGCATGTAACAGTGAGAAACGCACTGTCTTGGCGAAAGAAAGCGTTTTTGTACAACTTCATATAAATAGCTGTAACTTTTGATAGAAGACTCAGACAAACATGTTTATGGCTTTATCTTATAGAACTCAAGGTTCCCGTGCTGGGAAAACAGGTTTTGCAGCTGTCTGAGCTAAGATTTCCAAGTTATACACATAATGAAAACCTATACTTTGTTTCGGTCGAGTTCCCCATTCAAATGCATGTAACAGTGAGAAACGCACTGTCTTGGCGAAAGAAAGCGTTTTTGTACAACTTCATATAAATAGCTGTAACTTTTGATAGAAGACTCAGACAAACATGTTTATGGCTTTATCTTATAGAACTCAAGGTCCCCGTGCTGGGAAAACAGGTTTTGCAGCTGTTTGAGCTAAGATTTCCAAGTTATACACATAATGAAAACCTATACTTTGTTTCGGTCGAGTTCCCCATTCAAATGCATGTAACAGTGTGAAACGCACTGTCTTGGCGAAAGAAAGCGTTTTTGTACAACTTCATATAAATAGCTGTAACTTTTGATAGAAGACTCAGACAAACATGTTTATGGCTTTATCTTATAGAACTCAAGGTCCCCGTGCTGGGAAAACAGGTTTTGCAGCTGTTTGAGCTAAGAGTTCCAAGTTATACACATAATGAAAACCTATATTTTGTTTCGGTCGAGTTCCCCATTCAAATGCATGTAACAGTGAGAAACGCACTGTCTTGGCGAAAGAAAGCGTTTTTGTACAACTTCATATAAATAGCTGTAACTTTTGATAGAAGACTCAGACAAACATGTTTATGGCTTTATCTTATAGAACTCAAGGTTCCCGTGCTGGGAAAACAGGTTTTGCAGCTGTCTGAGCTAAGATTTCCAAGTTATACACATAATGAAAACCTATACTTTGTTTCGGTCGAGTTCCCCATTCAAATGCATGTAACAGTGAGAAACGCACTGTCTTGGCGAAAGAAAGCGTTTTTGTACAACTTCATATAAATAGCTGTAACTTTTGATAGAAGACTCAGACAAACATGTTTATGGCTTTATCTTATAGAACTCAAGGTTCCCGTGCTGGGAAAACAGGTTTTGCAGCTGTCTGAGCTAAGATTTCCAAGTTATACACATAATGAAAACCTATACTTTGTTTCGGTCGAGTTCCCCATTCAAATGCATGTAACAGTGAGAAACGCACTGTCTTGGCGAAAGAAAGCGTTTTTGTACAACTTCATATAAATAGCTGTAACTTTTGATAGAAGACTCAGACAAACATGTTTATGGCTTTATCTTATAGAACTCAAGGTCCCCGTGCTGGGCAAACAGGTTTTGCAGCTGTTTGAGCTAAGATTTCCAAGTTATACACATAATGAAAACCTATATTTTGTTTCGGTCGAGTTCCCCATTCAAATGCATGTAACAGTGAGAAACGCACTGTCTTGGCGAAAGAAAGCGTTTTTGTACAACTTCATATAAATAGCTGTAACTTTTGATAGAAGACTCAGACAAACATGTTTATGGCTTTATCTTATAGAACTCAAGGTCCCCGTGCTGGGAAAACAGGTTTTGCAGCTGTTTGAGCTAAGATTTCCAAGTTATACACATAATGAAAACCTATATTTTGTTTCGGTCGAGTTCCCCATTCAAATGCATGTAACAGTGAGAAACGCACTGTCTTGGCGAAAGAAAGCGTTTTTGTACAACTTCATATAAATAGCTGTAACTTTTGATAGAAGACTCAGACAAACATGTTTATGGCTTTATCTTATAGAACTCAAGGTCCCCGTGCTGGGAAAACAGGTTTTGCAGCTGTTTGAGCTAAGAGTTCCAAGTTATACACATAATGAAAACCTATATTTTGTTTCGGTCGAGTTCCCCATTCAAATGCATGTAACAGTGAGAAACGCACTGTCTTGGCGAAAGAAAGCGTTTTTGTACAACTTCATATAAATAGCTGTAACTTTTGATAGAAGACTCAGACAAACATGTTTATGGCTTTATCTTATAGAACTCAAGGTTCCCGTGCTGGGAAAACAGGTTTTGCAGCTGTCTGAGCTAAGATTTCCAAGTTATACACATAATGAAAACCTATACTTTGTTTCGGTCGAGTTCCCCATTCAAATGCATGTAACAGTGAGAAACGCACTGTCTTGGCGAAAGAAAGCGTTTTTGTACAACTTCATATAAATAGCTGTAACTTTTGATAGAAGACTCAGACAAACATGTTTATGGCTTTATCTTATAGAACTCAAGGTCCCCGTGCTGGGAAAACAGGTTTTGCAGCTGTTTGAGCTAAGATTTCCAAGTTATACACATAATGAAAACCTATACTTTGTTTCGGTCGAGTTCCCCATTCAAATGCATGTAACAGTGTGAAACGCACTGTCTTGGCGAAAGAAAGCGTTTTTGTACAACTTCATATAAATAGCTGTAACTTTTGATAGAAGACTCAGACAAACATGTTTATGGCTTTATCTTATAGAACTCAAGGTCCCCGTGCTGGGAAAACAGGTTTTGCAGCTGTTTGAGCTAAGAGTTCCAAGTTATACACATAATGAAAACCTATATTTTGTTTCGGTCGAGTTCCCCATTCAAATGCATGTAACAGTGAGAAACGCACTGTCTTGGCGAAAGAAAGCGTTTTTGTACAACTTCATATAAATAGCTGTAACTTTTGATAGAAGACTCAGACAAACATGTTTATGGCTTTATCTTATAGAACTCAAGGTTCCCGTGCTGGGAAAACAGGTTTTGCAGCTGTCTGAGCTAAGATTTCCAAGTTATACACATAATGAAAACCTATACTTTGTTTCGGTCGAGTTCCCCATTCAAATGCATGTAACAGTGAGAAACGCACTGTCTTGGCGAAAGAAAGCGTTTTTGTACAACTTCATATAAATAGCTGTAACTTTTGATAGAAGACTCAGACAAACATGTTTATGGCTTTATCTTATAGAACTCAAGGTCCCCGTGCTGGGCAAACAGGTTTTGCAGCTGTTTGAGCTAAGATTTCCAAGTTATACACATAATGAAAACCTATATTTTGTTTCGGTCGAGTTCCCCATTCAAATGCATGTAACAGTGAGAAACGCACTGTCTTGGCGAAAGAAAGCGTTTTTGTACAACTTCATATAAATAGCTGTAACTTTTGATAGAAGACTCAGACAAACATGTTTATGGCTTTATCTTATAGAACTCAAGGTCCCCGTGCTGGGAAAACAGGTTTTGCAGCTGTCTGAGCTAAGATTTCCAAGTTATACACATAATGAAAACCTATACTTTGTTTCGGTCGAGTTCCCCATTCAAATGCATGTAACAGTGAGAAACGCACTGTCTTGGCGAAAGAAAGCGTTTTTGTACAACTTCATATAAATAGCTGTAACTTTTGATAGAAGACTCAGACAAACATGTTTATGGCTTTATCTTATAGAACTCAAGGTTCCCGTGCTGGGAAAACAGGTTTTGCAGCTGTCTGAGCTAAGATTTCCAAGTTATACACATAATGAAAACCTATACTTTGTTTCGGTCGAGTTCCCCATTCAAATGCATGTAACAGTGAGAAACGCACTGTCTTGGCGAAAGAAAGCGTTTTTGTACAACTTCATATAAATAGCTGTAACTTTTGATAGAAGACTCAGACAAACATGTTTATGGCTTTATCTTATAGAACTCAAGGTCCCCGTGCTGGGAAAACAGGTTTTGCAGCTGTTTGAGCTAAGAGTTCCAAGTTATACACATAATGAAAACCTATATTTTGTTTCGGTCGAGTTCCCCATTCAAATGCATGTAACAGTGAGAAACGCACTGTCTTGGCGAAAGAAAGCGTTTTTGTACAACTTCATATAAATAGCTGTAACTTTTGATAGAAGACTCAGACAAACATGTTTATGGCTTTATCTTATAGAACTCAAGGTTCCCGTGCTGGGAAAACAGGTTTTGCAGCTGTCTGAGCTAAGATTTCCAAGTTATACACATAATGAAAACCTATACTTTGTTTCGGTCGAGTTCCCCATTCAAATGCATGTAACAGTGAGAAACGCACTGTCTTGGCGAAAGAAAGCGTTTTTGTACAACTTCATATAAATAGCTGTAACTTTTGATAGAAGACTCAGACAAACATGTTTATGGCTTTATCTTATAGAACTCAAGGTCCCCGTGCTGGGCAAACAGGTTTTGCAGCTGTTTGAGCTAAGATTTCCAAGTTATACACATAATGAAAACCTATATTTTGTTTCGGTCGAGTTCCCCATTCAAATGCATGTAACAGTGAGAAACGCACTGTCTTGGCGAAAGAAAGCGTTTTTGTACAACTTCATATAAATAGCTGTAACATTTGATAGAAGACTCAGACAAACATGTTTATGGCTTTATCTTATAGAACTCAAGGTCCCCGTGCTGGGAAAACAGGTTTTGCAGCTGTCTGAGCTAAGATTTCCAAGTTATACACATAATGAAAACCTATACTTTGTTTCGGTCGAGTTCCCCATTCAAATGCATGTAACAGTGAGAAACGCACTGTCTTGGCGAAAGAAAGCGTTTTTGTACAACTTCATATAAATAGCTGTAACTTTTGATAGAAGACTCAGACAAACATGTTTATGGCTTTATCTTATAGAACTCAAGGTTCCCGTGCTGGGAAAACAGGTTTTGCAGCTGTCTGAGCTAAGATTTCCAAGTTATACACATAATGAAAACCTATACTTTGTTTCGGTCGAGTTCCCCATTCAAATGCATGTAACAGTGAGAAACGCACTGTCTTGGCGAAAGAAAGCGTTTTTGTACAACTTCATATAAATAGCTGTAACTTTTGATAGAAGACTCAGACAAACATGTTTATGGCTTTATCTTATAGAACTCAAGGTCCCCGTGCTGGGCAAACAGGTTTTGCAGCTGTTTGAGCTAAGATTTCCAAGTTATACACATAATGAAAACCTATATTTTGTTTCGGTCGAGTTCCCCATTCAAATGCATGTAACAGTGAGAAACGCACTGTCTTGGCGAAAGAAAGCGTTTTTGTACAACTTCATATAAATAGCTGTAACTTTTGATAGAAGACTCAGACAAACATGTTTATGGCTTTATCTTATAGAACTCAAGGTCCCCGTGCTGGGAAAACAGGTTTTGCAGCTGTCTGAGCTAAGATTTCCAAGTTATACACATAATGAAAACCTATACTTTGTTTCGGTCGAGTTCCCCATTCAAATGCATGTAACAGTGAGAAACGCACTGTCTTGGCGAAAGAAAGCGTTTTTGTACAACTTCATATAAATAGCTGTAACTTTTGATAGAAGACTCAGACAAACATGTTTATGGCTTTATCTTATAGAACTCAAGGTTCCCGTGCTGGGAAAACAGGTTTTGCAGCTGTCTGAGCTAAGATTTCCAAGTTATACACATAATGAAAACCTATACTTTGTTTCGGTCGAGTTCCCCATTCAAATGCATGTAACAGTGAGAAACGCACTGTCTTGGCGAAAGAAAGCGTTTTTGTACAACTTCATATAAATAGCTGTAACTTTTGATAGAAGACTCAGACAAACATGTTTATGGCTTTATCTTATAGAACTCAAGGTCCCCGTGCTGGGAAAACAGGTTTTGCAGCTGTTTGAGCTAAGAGTTCCAAGTTATACACATAATGAAAACCTATATTTTGTTTCGGTCGAGTTCCCCATTCAAATGCATGTAACAGTGAGAAACGCACTGTCTTGGCGAAAGAAAGCGTTTTTGTACAACTTCATATAAATAGCTGTAACTTTTGATAGAAGACTCAGACAAACATGTTTATGGCTTTATCTTATAGAACTCAAGGTCCCCGTGCTGGGAAAACAGGATTTGCAGCTGTTGGAGCTAAGATTTCCAAGTTATACACATAATGAAAACCTATACTTTGTTTCGGTCGAGTTCCCCATTCAAATGCATGTAACAGTGAGAAACGCACTGTCTTGGCGAAAGAAAGCGTTTTTGTACAACTTCATATAAATAGCTGTAACTTTTGATAGAAGACTCAGACAAACATGTTTATGGCTTTATCTTATAGAACTCAAGGTCCCCGTGCTGGGAAAACAGGTTTTGCAGCTGTTTGAGCTAAGAGTTCCAAGTTATACACATAATGAAAACCTATATTTTGTTTCGGTCGAGTTCCCCATTCAAATGCATGTAACAGTGAGAAACGCACTGTCTTGGCGAAAGAAAGCGTTTTTGTACAACTTCATATAAATAGCTGTAACTTTTGATAGAAGACTCAGACAAACATGTTTATGGCTTTATCTTATAGAACTCAAGGTTCCCGTGCTGGGAAAACAGGTTTTGCAGCTGTCTGAGCTAAGATTTCCAAGTTATACACATAATGAAAACCTATACTTTGTTTCGGTCGAGTTCCCCATTCAAATGCATGTAACAGTGAGAAACGCACTGTCTTGGCGAAAGAAAGCGTTTTTGTACAACTTCATATAAATAGCTGTAACTTTTGATAGAAGACTCAGACAAACATGTTTATGGCTTTATCTTATAGAACTCAAGGTCCCCGTGCTGGGCAAACAGGTTTTGCAGCTGTTTGAGCTAAGATTTCCAAGTTATACACATAATGAAAACCTATATTTTGTTTCGGTCGAGTTCCCCATTCAAATGCATGTAACAGTGAGAAACGCACTGTCTTGGCGAAAGAAAGCGTTTTTGTACAACTTCATATAAATAGCTGTAACTTTTGATAGAAGACTCAGACAAACATGTTTATGGCTTTATCTTATAGAACTCAAGGTCCCCGTGCTGGGAAAACAGGTTTTGCAGCTGTTTGAGCTAAGATTTCCAAGTTATACACATAATGAAAACCTATATTTTGTTTCGGTCGAGTTCCCCATTCAAATGCATGTAACAGTGAGAAACGCACTGTCTTGGCGAAAGAAAGCGTTTTTGTACAACTTCATATAAATAGCTGTAACTTTTGATAGAAGACTCAGACAAACATGTTTATGGCTTTATCTTATAGAACTCAAGGTCCCCGTGCTGGGAAAACAGGTTTTGCAGCTGTTTGAGCTAAGAGTTCCAAGTTATACACATAATGAAAACCTATATTTTGTTTCGGTCGAGTTCCCCATTCAAATGCATGTAACAGTGAGAAACGCACTGTCTTGGCGAAAGAAAGCGTTTTTGTACAACTTCATATAAATAGCTGTAACTTTTGATAGAAGACTCAGACAAACATGTTTATGGCTTTATCTTATAGAACTCAAGGTTCCCGTGCTGGGAAAACAGGTTTTGCAGCTGTCTGAGCTAAGATTTCCAAGTTATACACATAATGAAAACCTATACTTTGTTTCGGTCGAGTTCCCCATTCAAATGCATGTAACAGTGAGAAACGCACTGTCTTGGCGAAAGAAAGCGTTTTTGTACAACTTCATATAAATAGCTGTAACTTTTGATAGAAGACTCAGACAAACATGTTTATGGCTTTATCTTATAGAACTCAAGGTCCCCGTGCTGGGAAAACAGGTTTTGCAGCTGTTTGAGCTAAGATTTCCAAGTTATACACATAATGAAAACCTATACTTTGTTTCGGTCGAGTTCCCCATTCAAATGCATGTAACAGTGTGAAACGCACTGTCTTGGCGAAAGAAAGCGTTTTTGTACAACTTCATATAAATAGCTGTAACTTTTGATAGAAGACTCAGACAAACATGTTTATGGCTTTATCTTATAGAACTCAAGGTCCCCGTGCTGGGAAAACAGGTTTTGCAGCTGTTTGAGCTAAGAGTTCCAAGTTATACACATAATGAAAACCTATATTTTGTTTCGGTCGAGTTCCCCATTCAAATGCATGTAACAGTGAGAAACGCACTGTCTTGGCGAAAGAAAGCGTTTTTGTACAACTTCATATAAATAGCTGTAACTTTTGATAGAAGACTCAGACAAACATGTTTATGGCTTTATCTTATAGAACTCAAGGTTCCCGTGCTGGGAAAACAGGTTTTGCAGCTGTCTGAGCTAAGATTTCCAAGTTATACACATAATGAAAACCTATACTTTGTTTCGGTCGAGTTCCCCATTCAAATGCATGTAACAGTGAGAAACGCACTGTCTTGGCGAAAGAAAGCGTTTTTGTACAACTTCATATAAATAGCTGTAACTTTTGATAGAAGACTCAGACAAACATGTTTATGGCTTTATCTTATAGAACTCAAGGTCCCCGTGCTGGGCAAACAGGTTTTGCAGCTGTTTGAGCTAAGATTTCCAAGTTATACACATAATGAAAACCTATATTTTGTTTCGGTCGAGTTCCCCATTCAAATGCATGTAACAGTGAGAAACGCACTGTCTTGGCGAAAGAAAGCGTTTTTGTACAACTTCATATAAATAGCTGTAACTTTTGATAGAAGACTCAGACAAACATGTTTATGGCTTTATCTTATAGAACTCAAGGTCCCCGTGCTGGGAAAACAGGTTTTGCAGCTGTCTGAGCTAAGATTTCCAAGTTATACACATAATGAAAACCTATACTTTGTTTCGGTCGAGTTCCCCATTCAAATGCATGTAACAGTGAGAAACGCACTGTCTTGGCGAAAGAAAGCGTTTTTGTACAACTTCATATAAATAGCTGTAACTTTTGATAGAAGACTCAGACAAACATGTTTATGGCTTTATCTTATAGAACTCAAGGTCCCCGTGCTGGGAAAACAGGATTTGCAGCTGTTGGAGCTAAGATTTTCAAGTTATACACATAATGAAAACCTATACTTTGTTTCGGTCGAGTTCCCCATTCAAATGCATGTAACAGTGAGAAACGCACTGTCTTGGCGAAAGAAAGCGTTTTTGTACAACTTCATATAAATAGCTGTAACTTTTGATAGAAGACTCAGACAAACATGTTTATGGCTTTATCTTATAGAACTCAAGGTCCCCGTGCTGGGCAAACAGGTTTTGCAGCTGTTTGAGCTAAGATTTCCAAGTTATACACATAATGAAAACCTATATTTTGTTTCGGTCGAGTTCCCCATTCAAATGCATGTAACAGTGAGAAACGCACTGTCTTGGCGAAAGAAAGCGTTTTTGTACAACTTCATATAAATAGCTGTAACTTTTGATAGAAGACTCAGACAAACATGTTTATGGCTTTATCTTATAGAACTCAAGGTCCCCGTGCTGGGAAAACAGGTTTTGCAGCTGTCTGAGCTAAGATTTCCAAGTTATACACATAATGAAAACCTATACTTTGTTTCGGTCGAGTTCCCCATTCAAATGCATGTAACAGTGAGAAACGCACTGTCTTGGCGAAAGAAAGCGTTTTTGTACAACTTCATATAAATAGCTGTAACTTTTGATAGAAGACTCAGACAAACATGTTTATGGCTTTATCTTATAGAACTCAAGGTTCCCGTGCTGGGAAAACAGGTTTTGCAGCTGTCTGAGCTAAGATTTCCAAGTTATACACATAATGAAAACCTATACTTTGTTTCGGTCGAGTTCCCCATTCAAATGCATGTAACAGTGAGAAACGCACTGTCTTGGCGAAAGAAAGCGTTTTTGTACAACTTCATATAAATAGCTGTAACTTTTGATAGAAGACTCAGACAAACATGTTTATGGCTTTATCTTATAGAACTCAAGGTCCCCGTGCTGGGAAAACAGGTTTTGCAGCTGTTTGAGCTAAGAGTTCCAAGTTATACACATAATGAAAACCTATATTTTGTTTCGGTCGAGTTCCCCATTCAAATGCATGTAACAGTGAGAAACGCACTGTCTTGGCGAAAGAAAGCGTTTTTGTACAACTTCATATAAATAGCTGTAACTTTTGATAGAAGACTCAGACAAACATGTTTATGGCTTTATCTTATAGAACTCAAGGTCCCCGTGCTGGGAAAACAGGATTTGCAGCTGTTGGAGCTAAGATTTCCAAGTTATACACATAATGAAAACCTATACTTTGTTTCGGTCGAGTTCCCCATTCAAATGCATGTAACAGTGAGAAACGCACTGTCTTGGCGAAAGAAAGCGTTTTTGTACAACTTCATATAAATAGCTGTAACTTTTGATAGAAGACTCAGACAAACATGTTTATGGCTTTATCTTATAGAACTCAAGGTCCCCGTGCTGGGAAAACAGGTTTTGCAGCTGTCTGAGCTAAGATTTCCAAGTTATACACATAATGAAAACCTATACTTTGTTTCGGTCGAGTTCCCCATTCAAATGCATGTAACAGTGAGAAACGCACTGTCTTGGCGAAAGAAAGCGTTTTTGTACAACTTCATATAAATAGCTGTAACTTTTGATAGAAGACTCAGACAAACATGTTTATGGCTTTATCTTATAGAACTCAAGGTCCCCGTGCTGGGAAAACAGGTTTTGCAGCTGTTTGAGCTAAGATTTCCAAGTTATACACATAATGAAAACCTATACTTTGTTTCAGTCGAGTTCCCCATTCAAATGCATGTAACAGTGAGAAACGCACTGTCTTGGCGAAAGAAAGCGTTTTTGTACAACTTCATATAAATAGCTGTAACTTTTGATAGAAGACTCAGACAAACATGTTTATGGCTTTATCTTATAGAGCTCAATATCCCCGTGCTGGGAAAACAGGTTTTGCAGCTGTTTGAGCTAAGATTTCCAAGTTATACACATAATGAAAACCTATATTTTGTTTCGGTCGAGTTCCCCATTCAAATGCATGTAACAGTGAGAAACGCACTGTCTTGGCGAAAGAAAGCGTTTTTGTACAACTTCATATAAATAGCTGTAACTTTTGATAGAAGACTCAGACAAACATGTTTATGGCTTTATCTTATAGAACTCAAGGTTCCCGTGCTGGGAAAACAGGTTTTGCAGCTGTCTGAGCTAAGATTTCCAAGTTATACACATAATGAAAACCTATACTTTGTTTCGGTCGAGTTCCCCATTCAAATGCATGTAACAGTGAGAAACGCACTGTCTTGGCGAAAGAAAGCGTTTTTGTACAACTTCATATAAATAGCTGTAACTTTTGATAGAAGACTCAGACAAACATGTTTATGGCTTTATCTTATAGAACTCAAGGTCCCCGTGCTGGGAAAACAGGATTTGCAGCTGTTGGAGCTAAGATTATCAAGTTATACACATAATGAAAACCTATACTTTGTTTCGGTCGAGTTCCCCATTCAAATGCATGTAACAGTGAGAAACGCACTGTCTTGGCGAAAGAAAGCGTTTTTGTACAACTTCATATAAATAGCTGTAACTTTTGATAGAAGACTCAGACAAACATGTTTATGGCTTTATCTTATAGAACTCAAGGTCCCCGTGCTGGGAAAACAGGTTTTGCAGCTGTTTGAGCTAAGATTTCCAAGTTATACACATAATGAAAACCTATACTTTGTTTCGGTCGAGTTCCCCATTCAAATGCATGTAACAGTGAGAAACGCACTGTCTTGGCGAAAGAAAGCGTTTTTGTACAACTTCATATAAATAGCTGTAACTTTTGATAGAAGACTCAGACAAACATGTTTATGGCTTTATCTTATAGAACTCAAGGTCCCCGTGCTGGGAAAACAGGTTTTGCAGCTGTTTGAGCTAAGATTTCCAAGTTATACACATAATGAAAACCTATATTTTGTTTCGGTCGAGTTCCCCATTCAAATGCATGTAACAGTGAGAAACGCACTGTCTTGGCGAAAGAAAGCGTTTTTGTACAACTTCATATAAATAGCTGTAACTTTTGATAGAAGACTCAGACAAACATGTTTATGGCTTTATCTTATAGAACTCAAGGTCCCCGTGCTGGGCAAACAGGATTTGCAGCTGTTGGAGCTAAGATTTTCAAGTTATACACATAATGAAAACCTATACTTTGTTTCGGTCGAGTTCCCCATTCAAATGCATGTAACAGTGAGAAACGCACTGTCTTGGCGAAAGAAAGCGTTTTTGTACAACTTCATATAAATAGCTGTAACTTTTGATAGAAGACTCAGACAAACATGTTTATGGCTTTATCTTATAGAACTCAAGGTCCCCGTGCTGGGCAAACAGGTTTTGCAGCTGTTTGAGCTAAGATTTCCAAGTTATACACATAATGAAAACCTATATTTTGTTTCGGTCGAGTTCCCCATTCAAATGCATGTAACAGTGAGAAACGCACTGTCTTGGCGAAAGAAAGCGTTTTTGTACAACTTCATATAAATAGCTGTAACTTTTGATAGAAGACTCAGACAAACATGTTTATGGCTTTATCTTATAGAACTCAAGGTCCCCGTGCTGGGAAAACAGGTTTTGCAGCTGTCTGAGCTAAGATTTCCAAGTTATACACATAATGAAAACCTATACTTTGTTTCGGTCGAGTTCCCCATTCAAATGCATGTAACAGTGAGAAACGCACTGTCTTGGCGAAAGAAAGCGTTTTTGTACAACTTCATATAAATAGCTGTAACTTTTGATAGAAGACTCAGACAAACATGTTTATGGCTTTATCTTATAGAACTCAAGGTTCCCGTGCTGGGAAAACAGGTTTTGCAGCTGTCTGAGCTAAGATTTCCAAGTTATACACATAATGAAAACCTATACTTTGTTTCGGTCGAGTTCCCCATTCAAATGCATGTAACAGTGAGAAACGCACTGTCTTGGCGAAAGAAAGCGTTTTTGTACAACTTCATATAAATAGCTGTAACTTTTGATAGAAGACTCAGACAAACATGTTTATGGCTTTATCTTATAGAACTCAAGGTCCCCGTGCTGGGAAAACAGGTTTTGCAGCTGTTTGAGCTAAGAGTTCCAAGTTATACACATAATGAAAACCTATATTTTGTTTCGGTCGAGTTCCCCATTCAAATGCATGTAACAGTGAGAAACGCACTGTCTTGGCGAAAGAAAGCGTTTTTGTACAACTTCATATAAATAGCTGTAACTTTTGATAGAAGACTCAGACAAACATGTTTATGGCTTTATCTTATAGAACTCAAGGTCCCCGTGCTGGGAAAACAGGATTTGCAGCTGTTGGAGCTAAGATTTCCAAGTTATACACATAATGAAAACCTATACTTTGTTTCGGTCGAGTTCCCCATTCAAATGCATGTAACAGTGAGAAACGCACTGTCTTGGCGAAAGAAAGCGTTTTTGTACAACTTCATATAAATAGCTGTAACTTTTGATAGAAGACTCAGACAAACATGTTTATGGCTTTATCTTATAGAACTCAAGGTCCCCGTGCTGGGAAAACAGGTTTTGCAGCTGTCTGAGCTAAGATTTCCAAGTTATACACATAATGAAAACCTATACTTTGTTTCGGTCGAGTTCCCCATTCAAATGCATGTAACAGTGAGAAACGCACTGTCTTGGCGAAAGAAAGCGTTTTTGTACAACTTCATATAAATAGCTGTAACTTTTGATAGAAGACTCAGACAAACATGTTTATGGCTTTATCTTATAGAACTCAAGGTCCCCGTGCTGGGAAAACAGGTTTTGCAGCTGTTTGAGCTAAGATTTCCAAGTTATACACATAATGAAAACCTATACTTTGTTTCAGTCGAGTTCCCCATTCAAATGCATGTAACAGTGAGAAACGCACTGTCTTGGCGAAAGAAAGCGTTTTTGTACAACTTCATATAAATAGCTGTAACTTTTGATAGAAGACTCAGACAAACATGTTTATGGCTTTATCTTATAGAACTCAATATCCCCGTGCTGGGAAAACAGGTTTTGCAGCTGTTTGAGCTAAGATTTCCAAGTTATACACATAATGAAAACCTATATTTTGTTTCGGTCGAGTTCCCCATTCAAATGCATGTAACAGTGAGAAACGCACTGTCTTGGCGAAAGAAAGCGTTTTTGTACAACTTCATATAAATAGCTGTAACTTTTGATAGAAGACTCAGACAAACATGTTTATGGCTTTATCTTATAGAACTCAAGGTTCCCGTGCTGGGAAAACAGGTTTTGCAGCTGTCTGAGCTAAGATTTCCAAGTTATACACATAATGAAAACCTATACTTTGTTTCGGTCGAGTTCCCCATTCAAATGCATGTAACAGTGAGAAACGCACTGTCTTGGCGAAAGAAAGCGTTTTTGTACAACTTCATATAAATAGCTGTAACTTTTGATAGAAGACTCAGACAAACATGTTTATGGCTTTATCTTATAGAACTCAAGGTCCCCGTGCTGGGAAAACAGGATTTGCAGCTGTTGGAGCTAAGATTATCAAGTTATACACATAATGAAAACCTATACTTTGTTTCGGTCGAGTTCCCCATTCAAATGCATGTAACAGTGAGAAACGCACTGTCTTGGCGAAAGAAAGCGTTTTTGTACAACTTCATATAAATAGCTGTAACTTTTGATAGAAGACTCAGACAAACATGTTTATGGCTTTATCTTATAGAACTCAAGGTCCCCGTGCTGGGAAAACAGGTTTTGCAGCTGTTTGAGCTAAGATTTCCAAGTTATACACATAATGAAAACCTATACTTTGTTTCGGTCGAGTTCCCCATTCAAATGCATGTAACAGTGAGAAACGCACTGTCTTGGCGAAAGAAAGCGTTTTTGTACAACTTCATATAAATAGCTGTAACTTTTGATAGAAGACTCAGACAAACATGTTTATGGCTTTATCTTATAGAACTCAAGGTCCCCGTGCTGGGAAAACAGGTTTTGCAGCTGTTTGAGCTAAGATTTCCAAGTTATACACATAATGAAAACCTATATTTTGTTTCGGTCGAGTTCCCCATTCAAATGCATGTAACAGTGAGAAACGCACTGTCTTGGCGAAAGAAAGCGTTTTTGTACAACTTCATATAAATAGCTGTAACTTTTGATAGAAGACTCAGACAAACATGTTTATGGCTTTATCTTATAGAACTCAAGGTCCCCGTGCTGGGCAAACAGGTTTTGCAGCTGTTTGAGCTAAGATTTCCAAGTTATACACATAATGAAAACCTATATTTTGTTTCGGTCGAGTTCCCCATTCAAATGCATGTAACAGTGAGAAACGCACTGTCTTGGCGAAAGAAAGCGTTTTTGTACAACTTCATATAAATAGCTGTAACTTTTGATAGAAGACTCAGACAAACATGTTTATGGCTTTATCTTATAGAACTCAAGGTCCCCGTGCTGGGAAAACAGGTTTTGCAGCTGTTTGAGCTAAGATTTCCAAGTTATACACATAATGAAAACCTATATTTTGTTTCGGTCGAGTTCCCCATTCAAATGCATGTAACAGTGAGAAACGCACTGTCTTGGCGAAAGAAAGCGTTTTTGTACAACTTCATATAAATAGCTGTAACTTTTGATAGAAGACTCAGACAAACATGTTTATGGCTTTATCTTATAGAACTCAAGGTCCCCGTGCTGGGAAAACAGGTTTTGCAGCTGTTTGAGCTAAGAGTTCCAAGTTATACACATAATGAAAACCTATATTTTGTTTCGGTCGAGTTCCCCATTCAAATGCATGTAACAGTGAGAAACGCACTGTCTTGGCGAAAGAAAGCGTTTTTGTACAACTTCATATAAATAGCTGTAACTTTTGATAGAAGACTCAGACAAACATGTTTATGGCTTTATCTTATAGAACTCAAGGTTCCCGTGCTGGGAAAACAGGTTTTGCAGCTGTCTGAGCTAAGATTTCCAAGTTATACACATAATGAAAACCTATACTTTGTTTCGGTCGAGTTCCCCTTTCAAATGCATGTAACAGTGAGAAACGCACTGTCTTGGCGAAAGAAAGCGTTTTTGTACAACTTCATATAAATAGCTGTAACTTTTGATAGAAGACTCAGACAAACATGTTTATGGCTTTATCTTATAGAACTCAAGGTCCCCGTGCTGGGAAAACAGGTTTTGCAGCTGTTTGAGCTAAGATTTCCAAGTTATACACATAATGAAAACCTATACTTTGTTTCGGTCGAGTTCCCCATTCAAATGCATGTAACAGTGAGAAACGCACTGTCTTGGCGAAAGAAAGCGTTTTTGTACAACTTCATATAAATAGCTGTAACTTTTGATAGAAGACTCAGACAAACATGTTTATGGCTTTATCTTATAGAACTCAAGGTCCCCGTGCTGGGAAAACAGGTTTTGCAGCTGTTTGAGCTAAGAGTTCCAAGTTATACACATAATGAAAACCTATATTTTGTTTCGGTCGAGTTCCCCATTCAAATGCATGTAACAGTGAGAAACGCACTGTCTTGGCGAAAGAAAGCGTTTTTGTACAACTTCATATAAATAGCTGTAACTTTTGATAGAAGACTCAGACAAACATGTTTATGGCTTTATCTTATAGAACTCAAGGTCCCCGTGCTGGGAAAACAGGTTTTGCAGCTGTCTGAGCTAAGATTTCCAAGTTATACACATAATGAAAACCTATACTTTGTTTCGGTCGAGTTCCCCATTCAAATGCATGTAACAGTGAGAAACGCACTGTCTTGGCGAAAGAAAGCGTTTTTGTACAACTTCATATAAATAGCTGTAACTTTTGATAGAAGACTCAGACAAACATGTTTATGGCTTTATCTTATAGAACTCAATATCCCCGTGCTGGGAAAACAGGTTTTGCAGCTGTTTGAGCTAAGATTTCCAAGTTATACACATAATGAAAACCTATATTTTGTTTCGGTCGAGTTCCCCATTCAAATGCATGTAACAGTGAGAAACGCACTGTCTTGGCGAAAGAAAGCGTTTTTGTACAACTTCATATAAATAGCTGTAACTTTTGATAGAAGACGCAGACAAACATGTTTATGGCTTTATCTTATAGAACTCAAGGTTCCCGTGCTGGGAAAACAGGTTTTGCAGCTGTTTGAGCTAAGAGTTCCAAGTTATACACATAATGAAAACCTATATTTTGTTTCGGTCGAGTTCCCCATTCAAATGCATGTAACAGTGAGAAACGCACTGTCTTGGCGAAAGAAAGCGTTTTTGTACAACTTCATATAAATAGCTGTAACTTTTGATAGAAGACTCAGACAAACATGTTTATGGCTTTATCTTATAGAACTCAAGGTTCCCGTGCTGGGAAAACAGGTTTTGCAGCTGTCTGAGCTAAGATTTCCAAGTTATACACATAATGAAAACCTATACTTTGTTTCGGTCGAGTTCCCCATTCAAATGCATGTAACAGTGAGAAACGCACTGTCTTGGCGAAAGAAAGCGTTTTTGTACAACTTCATATAAATAGCTGTAACTTTTGATAGAAGACTCAGACAAACATGTTTATGGCTTTATCTTATAGAACTCAAGGTCCCCGTGCTGGGAAAACAGGTTTTGCAGCTGTTTGAGCTAAGAGTTCCAAGTTATACACATAATGAAAACCTATATTTTGTTTCGGTCGAGTTCCCCATTCAAATGCATGTAACAGTGAGAAACGCACTGTCTTGGCGAAAGAAAGCGTTTTTGTACAACTTCATATAAATAGCTGTAACTTTTGATAGAAGACGCAGACAAACATGTTTATGGCTTTATCTTATAGAACTCAAGGTTCCCGTGCTGGGAAAACAGGTTTTGCAGCTGTTTGAGCTAAGAGTTCCAAGTTATACACATAATGAAAACCTATATTTTGTTTCGGTCGAGTTCCCCATTCAAATGCATGTAACAGTGAGAAACGCACTGTCTTGGCGAAAGAAAGCGTTTTTGTACAACTTCATATAAATAGCTGTAACTTTTGATAGAAGACTCAGACAAACATGTTTATGGCTTTATCTTATAGAACTCAAGGTCCCCGTGCTGGGAAAACAGGTTTTGCAGCTGTCTGAGCTAAGATTTCCAAGTTATACACATAATGAAAACCTATACTTTGTTTCGGTCGAGTTCCCCATTCAAATGCATGTAACAGTGAGAAACGCACTGTCTTGGCGAAAGAAAGCGTTTTTGTACAACTTCATATAAATAGCTGTAACTTTTGATAGAAGACTCAGACAAACATGTTTATGGCTTTATCTTATAGAACTCAAGGTCCCCGTGCTGGGAAAACAGGTTTTGCAGCTGTCTGAGCTAAGATTTCCAAGTTATACACATAATGAAAACCTATACTTTGTTTCGGTCGAGTTCCCCATTCAAATGCATGTAACAGTGAGAAACGCACTGTCTTGGCGAAAGAAAGCGTTTTTGTACAACTTCATATAAATAGCTGTAACTTTTGATAGAAGACTCAGACAAACATGTTTATGGCTTTATCTTATAGAACTCAAGGTCCCCGTGCTGGAAAAACAGGTTTTGCAGCTGTCTGAGCTAAGATTTCCAAGTTATACACATAATGAAAACCTATACTTTGTTTCGGTCGAGTTCCCCATTCAAATGCATGTAACAGTGAGAAACGCACTGTCTTGGCGAAAGAAAGCGTTTTTGTACAACTTCATATAAATAGCTGTAACTTTTGATAGAAGACTCAGACAAACATGTTTATGGCTTTATCTTATAGAACTCAATATCCCCGTGCTGGGCAAACAGGTTTTGCAGCCGTTTGAGCTAAGATTTTAAAATTATTCACATAATGAAAACCTATACTTTGTCTCAGGCGAGTTTCCCATTCAAATGCATGTAACAGTGAGAAATGCACTGTCTTGGCGAAAGAAAGCGTTTTTGTACAACTTCATATAAATCGCTGTAACTTTTGATAGAAGACTCAGACAAACATGTTTATGGCTTTATCTTATAGAACTCAAGGTCCCCGTGCTGGGCAAACAGGTTTTGCAGCTGTTTGAGCTAAGAGTTCCAAGTTATACACATAATGAAAACCTATATTTTGTTTCGGTCGAGTTCCCCATTCAAATGCATGTAACAGTGAGAAACGCACTGTCTTGGCGAAAGAAAGCGTTTTTGTACAACTTCATATAAATAGCTGTAACTTTTGATAGAAGACTCAGACAAACATGTTTATGGCTTTATCTTATAGAACTCAAGGTTCCCGTGCTGGGAAAACAGGTTTTGCAGCTGTCTGAGCTAAGATTTCCAAGTTATACACATAATGAAAACCTATACTTTGTTTCGGGCGAGTTCCCCATTCAAATGCATGTAACAGTGAGAAACGCACTGTCTTGGCGAAAGAAAGCGTTTTTGTACAACTTCATATAAATAGCTGTAACTTTTGATAGAAGACTCAGACAAACATGTTTATGGCTTTATCTTATAGAACTCAAGGTCCCCGTGCTGGGAAAACAGGTTTTGCAGCTGTTTGAGCTAAGATTTCCAAGTTATACACATAATGAAAACCTATACTTTGTTTCGGTCGAGTTCCCCATTCAAATGCATGTAACAGTGAGAAACGCACTGTCTTGGCGAAAGAAAGCGTTTTTGTACAACTTCATATAAATAGCTGTAACTTTTGATAGAAGACTCAGACAAACATGTTTATGGCTTTATCTTATAGAACTCAAGGTCCCCATGCTGGGCAAACAGGTTTTGCAGCTGTTTGAGCTAAGATTTCCAAGTTATACACATAATGAAAACCTATACTTTGTTTCGGTCGAGTTCCCCATTCAAATGCATGTAACAGTGAGAAACGCACTGTCTTGGCGAAAGAAAGCGTTTTTGTACAACTTCATATAAATAGCTGTAACTTTTGATAGAAGACTCAGACAAACATGTTTATGGCTTTATCTTATAGAACTCAAGGTCCCCGTGCTGGGCAAACATGTTTTGCAGCTGTTTGAGCTAAGATTTCCAAGTTATACACATAATGAAAACCTATACTTTGTTTCGGTCGAGTTCCCCATTCAAATGCATGTAACAGTGAGAAACGCACTGTCTTGGCGAAAGAAAGCGTTTTTGTACAACTTCATATAAATAGCTGTAACTTTTGATAGAAGACTCAGACAAACATGTTTATGGCTTTATCTTATAGAACTCAAGGTCCCCGTGCTGGGAAAACAGGATTTGCAGCTGTTTGAGCTAAGATTTCCAAGTTATACACATAATGAAAACCTATACTTTGTTTCGGTCGAGTTCCCCATTCAAATGCATGTAACAGTGAGAAACGCACTGTCTTGGCGAAAGAAAGCGTTTTTGTACAACTTCATATAAATAGCTGTAACTTTTGATAGAAGACTCAGACAAACATGTTTATGGCTTTATCTTATAGAACTCAAGGTCCCCGTGCTGGGCAAACAGGTTTTGCAGCTGTTTGAGCTAAGATTTCCAAGTTATACACATAATGAAAACCTATACTTTGTTTCGGTCGAGTTCCCCATTCAAATGCATGTAACAGTGAGAAACGCACTGTCTTGGCGAAAGAAAGCGTTTTTGTACAACTTCATATAAATAGCTGTAACTTTTGATAGAAGACTCAGACAAACATGTTTATGGCTTTATCTTATAGAACTCAAGGTCCCCGTGCTGGGCAAACAGGTTTTGCAGCTGTTTGAGCTAAGATTTCCAAGTTATACACATAATGAAAACCTATACTTTGTTTCGGTCGAGTTCACCATTCAAATGCATGTAACAGTGAGAAACGCACTGTCTTGGCGAAAGAAAGCGTTTTTGTACAACTTCATATAAATAGCTGTAACTTTTGATAGAAGACTCAGACAAACATGTTTATGGCTTTATCTTATAGAACTCAAGGTCCCCCTGCTGGGAAAACAGGTTTTGCAGCTGTTTGAGCTAAGATTTCCAAGTTATACACATAATAAAAACCTATACTTTGTTTCGGTCGAGTTCCCCATTCAAATGCATGTAACAGTGAGAAACGCACTGTCTTGGCGAAAGAAAGCGTTTTTGTACAACTTCATATAAATCGCTGTAACTTTTGATAGAAGACTCAGACAAACATGTTTATGGCTTTATCTTATAGAACTCAAGGTCCCCGTGCTGGGAAAACAGGTTTTGCAGCTGTTTGAGCTAAGAGTTCCAAGTTATACACATAATGAAAACCTATATTTTGTTTCGGTCGAGTTCCCCATTCAAATGCATGTAACAGTGAGAAACGCACTGTCTTGGCGAAAGAAAGCGTTTTTGTACAACTTCATATAAATAGCTGTAACTTTTGATAGAAGACTCAGACAAACATGTTTATGGCTTTATCTTATAGAACTCAAGGTTCCCGTGCTGGGAAAACAGGTTTTGCAGCTGTCTGAGCTAAGATTTCCAAGTTATACACATAATGAAAACCTATACTTTGTTTCGGGCGAGTTCCCCATTCAAATGCATGTAACAGTGAGAAACGCACTGTCTTGGCGAAAGAAAGCGTTTTTGTACAACTTCATATAAATAGCTGTAACTTTTGATAGAAGACTCAGACAAACATGTTTATGGCTTTATCTTATAGAACTCAAGGTCCCCGTGCTGGGAAAACAGGTTTTGCAGCTGTTTGAGCTAAGATTTCCAAGTTATACACATAATGAAAACCTATACTTTGTTTCGGTCGAGTTCCCCATTCAAATGCATGTAACAGTGAGAAACGCACTGTCTTGGCGAAAGAAAGCGTTTTTGTACAACTTCATATAAATAGCTGTAACTTTTGATAGAAGACTCAGACAAACATGTTTATGGCTTTATCTTATAGAACTCAAGGTCCCCGTGCTGGGCAAACATGTTTTGCAGCTGTTTGAGCTAAGATTTCCAAGTTATACACATAATGAAAACCTATACTTTGTTTCGGTCGAGTTCCCCATTCAAATGCATGTAACAGTGAGAAACGCACTGTCTTGGCGAAAGAAAGCGTTTTTGTACAACTTCATATAAATAGCTGTAACTTTTGATAGAAGACTCAGACAAACATGTTTATGGCTTTATCTTATAGAACTCAAGGTCCCCGTGCTGGGAAAACAGGATTTGCAGCTGTTTGAGCTAAGATTTCCAAGTTATACACATAATGAAAACCTATACTTTGTTTCGGTCGAGTTCCCCATTCAAATGCATGTAACAGTGAGAAACGCACTGTCTTGGCGAAAGAAAGCGTTTTTGTACAACTTCATATAAATAGCTGTAACTTTTGATAGAAGACTCAGACAAACATGTTTATGGCTTTATCTTATAGAACTCAATATCCCCGTGCTGGGAAAACAGGTTTTGCAGCTGTTTGAGCTAAGATTTCCAAGTTATACACATAATGAAAACCTATACTTTGTTTCGGTCGAGTTCCCCATTCAAATGCATGTAACAGTGAGAAACGCACTGTCTTGGCGAAAGAAAGCGTTTTTGTACAACTTCATATAAATAGCTGTAACTTTTGATAGAAGACTCAGACAAACATGTTTATGGCTTTATCTTATAGAACTCAAGGTCCCCGTGCTGGGCAAACATGTTTTGCAGCTGTTTGAGCTAAGATTTCCAAGTTATACACATAATGAAAACCTATACTTTGTTTCGGTCGAGTTCCCCATTCAAATGCATGTAACAGTGAGAAACGCACTGTCTTGGCGAAAGAAAGCGTTTTTGTACAACTTCATATAAATAGCTGTAACTTTTGATAGAAGACTCAGACAAACATGTTTATGGCTTTATCTTATAGAACTCAAGGTCCCCGTGCTGGGAAAACAGGATTTGCAGCTGTTTGAGCTAAGATTTCCAAGTTATACACATAATGAAAACCTATACTTTGTTTCGGTCGAGTTCCCCATTCAAATGCATGTAACAGTGAGAAACGCACTGTCTTGGCGAAAGAAAGCGTTTTTGTACAACTTCATATAAATAGCTGTAACTTTTGATAGAAGACTCAGACAAACATGTTTATGGCTTTATCTTATAGAACTCAAGGTCCCCGTGCTGGGCAAACAGGTTTTGCAGCTGTTTGAGCTAAGATTTCCAAGTTATACACATAATGAAAACCTATACTTTGTTTCGGTCGAGTTCCCCATTCAAATGCATGTAACAGTGAGAAACGCACTGTCTTGGCGAAAGAAAGCGTTTTTGTACAACTTCATATAAATAGCTGTAACTTTTGATAGAAGACTCAGACAAACATGTTTATGGCTTTATCTTATAAAACTCAAGGTCCCCGTGCTGGGAAAACAGGATTTGCAGCTGTTGGAGCTAAGATTTTCAAGTTATACACATAATGAAAACCTATACTTTGTTTCGGTCGAGTTCCCCATTCAAATGCATGTAACAGTGAGAAACGCACGGTCTTGGCGAAAGAAAGCGTTTTTGTACAACTTCATATAAATAGCTGTAACTTTTGATAGAAGACTCAGACAAACATGTTTATGGCTTTATCTTATAGAACTCAAGCTCCTCGTGCTGGGAAAACAGGTTTTGCAGCTGTTTGAGCTAAGATTTTCAAGTTATACACATAATGAAAACCTATACTTTGTTTCGGTCGAGTTCCCCATTCAAATGCATGTAACAGTGAGAAACGCACTGTCTTGGCGAAAGAAAGCGTTTTTGTACAACTTCATATAAATAGCTGTAACTTTTGATAGAAGACTCAGACAAACATGTTTATGGCTTTATCTTATAGAACTCAAGGTTCCCGTGCTGGGAAAACAGGTTTTGCAGCTGTCTGAGCTAAGATTTCCAAGTTATACACATAATGAAAACCTATACTTTGTTTCGGGCGAGTTCCCCATTCAAATGCATGTAACAGTGAGAAACGCACTGTCTTGGCGAAAGAAAGCGTTTTTGTACAACTTCATATAAATAGCTGTAACTTTTGATAGAAGACTCAGACAAACATGTTTATGGCTTTATCTTATAGAACTCAAGGTTCCCGTGCTGGGAAAACAGGTTTTGCAGCTGTCTGAGCTAAGATTTCCAAGTTATACACATAATGAAAACCTATACTTTGTTTCGGTCGAGTTCCCCATTCAAATGCATGTAACAGTGAGAAACGCACTGTCTTGGCGAAAGAAAGCGTTTTTGTACAACTTCATATAAATAGCTGTAACTTTTGATAGAAGACTCAGACAAACATGTTTATGGCTTTATCTTATAGAACTCAATATCCCCGTGCTGGGCAAACAGGTTTTGCAGCCGTTTGAGCTAAGATTTTAAAATTATTCACATAATGAAAACCTATACTTTGTCTCAGGCGAGTTTCCCATTCAAATGCATGTAACAGTGAGAAATGCACTGTCTTGGCGAAAGAAAGCGTTTTTGTACAACTTCATATAAATCGCTGTAACTTTTGATAGAAGACTCAGACAAACATGTTTATGGCTTTATCTTATAGAACTCAAGGTCCCCGTGCTGGGAAAACAGGTTTTGCAGCTGTTTGAGCTAAGAGTTCCAAGTTATACACATAATGAAAACCTATATTTTGTTTCGGTCGAGTTCCCCATTCAAATGCATGTAACAGTGAGAAACGCACTGTCTTGGCGAAAGAAAGCGTTTTTGTACAACTTCATATAAATAGCTGTAACTTTTGATAGAAGACTCAGACAAACATGTTTATGGCTTTATCTTATAGAACTCAAGGTTCCCGTGCTGGGAAAACAGGTTTTGCAGCTGTCTGAGCTAAGATTTCCAAGTTATACACATAATGAAAACCTATACTTTGTTTCGGGCGAGTTCCCCATTCAAATGCATGTAACAGTGAGAAACGCACTGTCTTGGCGAAAGAAAGCGTTTTTGTACAACTTCATATAAATAGCTGTAACTTTTGATAGAAGACTCAGACAAACATGTTTATGGCTTTATCTTATAGAACTCAAGGTCCCCGTGCTGGGAAAACAGGTTTTGCAGCTGTTTGAGCTAAGATTTCCAAGTTATACACATAATGAAAACCTATACTTTGTTTCGGTCGAGTTCCCCATTCAAATGCATGTAACAGTGAGAAACGCACTGTCTTGGCGAAAGAAAGCGTTTTTGTACAACTTCATATAAATAGCTGTAACTTTTGATAGAAGACTCAGACAAACATGTTTATGGCTTTATCTTATAGAACTCAAGGTTCCCGTGCTGGGAAAACAGGTTTTGCAGCTGTCTGAGCTAAGATTTCCAAGTTATACACATAATGAAAACCTATACTTTGTTTCGGTCGAGTTCCCCATTCAAATGCATGTAACAGTGAGAAACGCACTGTCTTGGCGAAAGAAAGCGTTTTTGTACAACTTCATATAAATAGCTGTAACTTTTGATAGAAGACTCAGACAAACATGTTTATGGCTTTATCTTATAGAACTCAATATCCCCGTGCTGGGCAAACAGGTTTTGCAGCCGTTTGAGCTAAGATTTTAAAATTATTCACATAATGAAAACCTATACTTTGTCTCAGGCGAGTTTCCCATTCAAATGCATGTAACAGTGAGAAATGCACTGTCTTGGCGAAAGAAAGCGTTTTTGTACAACTTCATATAAATAGCTGTAACTTTTGATAGAAGACTCAGACAAACATGTTTATGGCTTTATCTTATAGAACTCAAGGTTCCCGTGCTGGGAAAACAGGTTTTGCAGCTGTCTGAGCTAAGATTTCCAAGTTATACACATAATGAAAACCTATACTTTGTTTCGGGCGAGTTCCCCATTCAAATGCATGTAACAGTGAGAAACGCACTGTCTTGGCGAAAGAAAGCGTTTTTGTACAACTTCATATAAATAGCTGTAACTTTTGATAGAAGACTCAGACAAACATGTTTATGGCTTTATCTTATAGAACTCAAGGTTCCCGTGCTGGGAAAACAGGTTTTGCAGCTGTCTGAGCTAAGATTTCCAAGTTATACACATAATGAAAACCTATACTTTGTTTCGGTCGAGTTCCCCATTCAAATGCATGTAACAGTGAGAAACGCACTGTCTTGGCGAAAGAAAGCGTTTTTGTACAACTTCATATAAATAGCTGTAACTTTTGATAGAAGACTCAGACAAACATGTTTATGGCTTTATCTTATAGAACTCAATATCCCCGTGCTGGGCAAACAGGTTTTGCAGCCGTTTGAGCTAAGATTTTAAAATTATTCACATAATGAAAACCTATACTTTGTCTCAGGCGAGTTTCCCATTCAAATGCATGTAACAGTGAGAAATGCACTGTCTTGGCGAAAGAAAGCGTTTTTGTACAACTTCATATAAATCGCTGTAACTTTTGATAGAAGACTCAGACAAACATGTTTATGGCTTTATCTTATAGAACTCAAGGTCCCCGTGCTGGGAAAACAGGTTTTGCAGCTGTTTGAGCTAAGAGTTCCAAGTTATACACATAATGAAAACCTATATTTTGTTTCGGTCGAGTTCCCCATTCAAATGCATGTAACAGTGAGAAACGCACTGTCTTGGCGAAAGAAAGCGTTTTTGTACAACTTCATATAAATAGCTGTAACTTTTGATAGAAGACTCAGACAAACATGTTTATGGCTTTATCTTATAGAACTCAAGGTTCCCGTGCTGGGAAAACAGGTTTTGCAGCTGTCTGAGCTAAGATTTCCAAGTTATACACATAATGAAAACCTATACTTTGTTTCGGGCGAGTTCCCCATTCAAATGCATGTAACAGTGAGAAACGCACTGTCTTGGCGAAAGAAAGCGTTTTTGTACAACTTCATATAAATAGCTGTAACTTTTGATAGAAGACTCAGACAAACATGTTTATGGCTTTATCTTATAGAACTCAAGGTCCCCGTGCTGGGAAAACAGGTTTTGCAGCTGTTTGAGCTAAGATTTCCAAGTTATACACATAATGAAAACCTATACTTTGTTTCGGTCGAGTTCCCCATTCAAATGCATGTAACAGTGAGAAACGCACTGTCTTGGCGAAAGAAAGCGTTTTTGTACAACTTCATATAAATAGCTGTAACTTTTGATAGAAGACTCAGACAAACATGTTTATGGCTTTATCTTATAGAACTCAAGGTTCCCGTGCTGGGAAAACAGGTTTTGCAGCTGTCTGAGCTAAGATTTCCAAGTTATACACATAATGAAAACCTATACTTTGTTTCGGTCGAGTTCCCCATTCAAATGCATGTAACAGTGAGAAACGCACTGTCTTGGCGAAAGAAAGCGTTTTTGTACAACTTCATATAAATAGCTGTAACTTTTGATAGAAGACTCAGACAAACATGTTTATGGCTTTATCTTATAGAACTCAATATCCCCGTGCTGGGCAAACAGGTTTTGCAGCCGTTTGAGCTAAGATTTTAAAATTATTCACATAATGAAAACCTATACTTTGTCTCAGGCGAGTTTCCCATTCAAATGCATGTAACAGTGAGAAATGCACTGTCTTGGCGAAAGAAAGCGTTTTTGTACAACTTCATATAAATCGCTGTAACTTTTGATAGAAGACTCAGACAAACATGTTTATGGCTTTATCTTATAGAACTCAAGGTCCCCGTGCTGGGAAAACAGGTTTTGCAGCTGTTTGAGCTAAGAGTTCCAAGTTATACACATAATGAAAACCTATATTTTGTTTCGGTCGAGTTCCCCATTCAAATGCATGTAACAGTGAGAAACGCACTGTCTTGGCGAAAGAAAGCGTTTTTGTACAACTTCATATAAATAGCTGTAACTTTTGATAGAAGACTCAGACAAACATGTTTATGGCTTTATCTTATAGAACTCAAGGTTCCCGTGCTGGGAAAACAGGTTTTGCAGCTGTCTGAGCTAAGATTTCCAAGTTATACACATAATGAAAACCTATACTTTGTTTCGGGCGAGTTCCCCATTCAAATGCATGTAACAGTGAGAAACGCACTGTCTTGGCGAAAGAAAGCGTTTTTGTACAACTTCATATAAATAGCTGTAACTTTTGATAGAAGACTCAGACAAACATGTTTATGGCTTTATCTTATAGAACTCAAGGTCCCCGTGCTGGGAAAACAGGTTTTGCAGCTGTTTGAGCTAAGATTTCCAAGTTATACACATAATGAAAACCTATACTTTGTTTCGGTCGAGTTCCCCATTCAAATGCATGTAACAGTGAGAAACGCACTGTCTTGGCGAAAGAAAGCGTTTTTGTACAACTTCATATAAATAGCTGTAACTTTTGATAGAAGACTCAGACAAACATGTTTATGGCTTTATCTTATAGAACTCAAGGTCCCCATGCTGGGCAAACAGGTTTTGCAGCTGTTTGAGCTAAGATTTCCAAGTTATACACATAATGAAAACCTATACTTTGTTTCGGTCGAGTTCCCCATTCAAATGCATGTAACAGTGAGAAACGCACTGTCTTGGCGAAAGAAAGCGTTTTTGTACAACTTCATATAAATAGCTGTAACTTTTGATAGAAGACTCAGACAAACATGTTTATGGCTTTATCTTATAGAACTCAAGGTCCCCGTGCTGGGCAAACATGTTTTGCAGCTGTTTGAGCTAAGATTTCCAAGTTATACACATAATGAAAACCTATACTTTGTTTCGGTCGAGTTCCCCATTCAAATGCATGTAACAGTGAGAAACGCACTGTCTTGGCGAAAGAAAGCGTTTTTGTACAACTTCATATAAATAGCTGTAACTTTTGATAGAAGACTCAGACAAACATGTTTATGGCTTTATCTTATAGAACTCAAGGTCCCCGTGCTGGGAAAACAGGTTTTGCAGCTGTTTGAGCTAAGATTTCCAAGTTATACACATAATGAAAACCTATACTTTGTTTCGGTCGAGTTCCCCATTCAAATGCATGTAACAGTGAGAAACGCACTGTCTTGGCGAAAGAAAGCGTTTTTGTACAACTTCATATAAATAGCTGTAACTTTTGATAGAAGACTCAGACAAACATGTTTATGGCTTTATCTTATAGAACTCAAGGTCCCCGTGCTGGGCAAACATGTTTTGCAGCTGTTTGAGCTAAGATTTCCAAGTTATACACATAATGAAAACCTATACTTTGTTTCGGTCGAGTTCCCCATTCAAATGCATGTAACAGTGAGAAACGCACTGTCTTGGCGAAAGAAAGCGTTTTTGTACAACTTCATATAAATAGCTGTAACTTTTGATAGAAGACTCAGACAAACATGTTTATGGCTTTATCTTATAGAACTCAAGGTCCCCGTGCTGGGAAAACAGGATTTGCAGCTGTTTGAGCTAAGATTTCCAAGTTATACACATAATGAAAACCTATACTTTGTTTCGGTCGAGTTCCCCATTCAAATGCATGTAACAGTGAGAAACGCACTGTCTTGGCGAAAGAAAGCGTTTTTGTACAACTTCATATAAATAGCTGTAACTTTTGATAGAAGACTCAGACAAACATGTTTATGGCTTTATCTTATAGAACTCAAGGTCCCCGTGCTGGGCAAACAGGTTTTGCAGCTGTTTGAGCTAAGATTTCCAAGTTATACACATAATGAAAACCTATACTTTGTTTCGGTCGAGTTCCCCATTCAAATGCATGTAACAGTGAGAAACGCACTGTCTTGGCGAAAGAAAGCGTTTTTGTACAACTTCATATAAATAGCTGTAACTTTTGATAGAAGACTCAGACAAACATGTTTATGGCTTTATCTTATAAAACTCAAGGTCCCCGTGCTGGGAAAACAGGATTTGCAGCTGTTGGAGCTAAGATTTTCAAGTTATACACATAATGAAAACCTATACTTTGTTTCGGTCGAGTTCCCCATTCAAATGCATGTAACAGTGAGAAACGCACGGTCTTGGCGAAAGAAAGCGTTTTTGTACAACTTCATATAAATAGCTGTAACTTTTGATAGAAGACTCAGACAAACATGTTTATGGCTTTATCTTATAGAACTCAAGCTCCTCGTGCTGGGAAAACAGGTTTTGCAGCTGTTTGAGCTAAGATTTTCAAGTTATACACATAATGAAAACCTATACTTTGTTTCGGTCGAGTTCCCCATTCAAATGCATGTAACAGTGAGAAACGCACTGTCTTGGCGAAAGAAAGCGTTTTTGTACAACTTCATATAAATAGCTGTAACTTTTGATAGAAGACTCAGACAAACATGTTTATGGCTTTATCTTATAGAACTCAAGGTTCCGGTGCTGGGAAAACAGGTTTTGCAGCTGTCTGAGCTAAGATTTCCAAGTTATACACATAATGAAAACCTATACTTTGTTTCGGGCGAGTTCCCCATTCAAATGCATGTAACAGTGAGAAACGCACTGTCTTGGCGAAAGAAAGCGTTTTTGTACAACTTCATATAAATAGCTGTAACTTTTGATAGAAGACTCAGACAAACATGTTTATGGCTTTATCTTATAGAACTCAAGGTTCCCGTGCTGGGAAAACAGGTTTTGCAGCTGTCTGAGCTAAGATTTCCAAGTTATACACATAATGAAAACCTATACTTTGTTTCGGGCGAGTTCCCCATTCAAATGCATGTAACAGTGAGAAACGCACTGTCTTGGCGAAAGAAAGCGTTTTTGTACAACTTCATATAAATAGCTGTAACTTTTGATAGAAGACTCAGACAAACATGTTTATGGCTTTATCTTATAGAACTCAAGGTTCCCGTGCTGGGAAAACAGGTTTTGCAGCTGTCTGAGCTAAGATTTCCAAGTTATACACATAATGAAAACCTATACTTTGTTTCGGTCGAGTTCCCCATTCAAATGCATGTAACAGTGAGAAACGCACTGTCTTGGCGAAAGAAAGCGTTTTTGTACAACTTCATATAAATAGCTGTAACTTTTGATAGAAGACTCAGACAAACATGTTTATGGCTTTATCTTATAGAACTCAATATCCCCGTGCTGGGCAAACAGGTTTTGCAGCCGTTTGAGCTAAGATTTTAAAATTATTCACATAATGAAAACCTATACTTTGTCTCAGGCGAGTTTCCCATTCAAATGCATGTAACAGTGAGAAATGCACTGTCTTGGCGAAAGAAAGCGTTTTTGTACAACTTCATATAAATCGCTGTAACTTTTGATAGAAGACTCAGACAAACATGTTTATGGCTTTATCTTATAGAACTCAAGGTCCCCGTGCTGGGAAAACAGGTTTTGCAGCTGTTTGAGCTAAGAGTTCCAAGTTATACACATAATGAAAACCTATATTTTGTTTCGGTCGAGTTCCCCATTCAAATGCATGTAACAGTGAGAAACGCACTGTCTTGGCGAAAGAAAGCGTTTTTGTACAACTTCATATAAATAGCTGTAACTTTTGATAGAAGACTCAGACAAACATGTTTATGGCTTTATCTTATAGAACTCAAGGTTCCCGTGCTGGGAAAACAGGTTTTGCAGCTGTCTGAGCTAAGATTTCCAAGTTATACACATAATGAAAACCTATACTTTGTTTCGGGCGAGTTCCCCATTCAAATGCATGTAACAGTGAGAAACGCACTGTCTTGGCGAAAGAAAGCGTTTTTGTACAACTTCATATAAATAGCTGTAACTTTTGATAGAAGACTCAGACAAACATGTTTATGGCTTTATCTTATAGAACTCAAGGTCCCCGTGCTGGGAAAACAGGTTTTGCAGCTGTTTGAGCTAAGATTTCCAAGTTATACACATAATGAAAACCTATACTTTGTTTCGGTCGAGTTCCCCATTCAAATGCATGTAACAGTGAGAAACGCACTGTCTTGGCGAAAGAAAGCGTTTTTGTACAACTTCATATAAATAGCTGTAACTTTTGATAGAAGACTCAGACAAACATGTTTATGGCTTTATCTTATAGAACTCAAGGTCCCCATGCTGGGCAAACAGGTTTTGCAGCTGTTTGAGCTAAGATTTCCAAGTTATACACATAATGAAAACCTATACTTTGTTTCGGTCGAGTTCCCCATTCAAATGCATGTAACAGTGAGAAACGCACTGTCTTGGCGAAAGAAAGCGTTTTTGTACAACTTCATATAAATAGCTGTAACTTTTGATAGAAGACTCAGACAAACATGTTTATGGCTTTATCTTATAGAACTCAAGGTCCCCGTGCTGGGCAAACATGTTTTGCAGCTGTTTGAGCTAAGATTTCCAAGTTATACACATAATGAAAACCTATACTTTGTTTCGGTCGAGTTCCCCATTCAAATGCATGTAACAGTGAGAAACGCACTGTCTTGGCGAAAGAAAGCGTTTTTGTACAACTTCATATAAATAGCTGTAACTTTTGATAGAAGACTCAGACAAACATGTTTATGGCTTTATCTTATAGAACTCAAGGTCCCCGTGCTGGGCAAACAGGTTTTGCAGCTGTTTGAGCTAAGATTTCCAAGTTATACACATAATGAAAACCTATACTTTGTTTCGGTCGAGTTCCCCATTCAAATGCATGTAACAGTGAGAAACGCACTGTCTTGGCGAAAGAAAGCGTTTTTGTACAACTTCATATAAATAGCTGTAACTTTTGATAGAAGACTCAGACAAACATGTTTATGGCTTTATCTTATAGAACTCAAGGTCCCCCTGCTGGGAAAACAGGTTTTGCAGCTGTTTGAGCTAAGATTTCCAAGTTATACACATAATAAAAACCTATACTTTGTTTCGGTCGAGTTCCCCATTCAAATGCATGTAACAGTGAGAAACGCACTGTCTTGGCGAAAGAAAGCGTTTTTGTACAACTTCATATAAATCGCTGTAACTTTTGATAGAAGACTCAGACAAACATGTTTATGGCTTTATCTTATAGAACTCAATATCCCCGTGCTGGTCAAACAGGTTTTGCAGCTGTTTGAGCTAAGATTTCCAAGTTATACACATAATGAAAACCTATACTTTGTTTCGGTCGAGTTCCCCATTCAAATGCATGTAACAGTGAGAAACGCACTGTCTTGGCGAAAGAAAGCGTTTTTGTACAACTTCATATAAATAGCTGTAACTTTTGATAGAAGACTCAGACAAACATGTTTATGGCTTTATCTTATAGAACTCAAGGTCCCCGTGCTGGGCAAACATGTTTTGCAGCTGTTTGAGCTAAGATTTCCAAGTTATACACATAATGAAAACCTATACTTTGTTTCGGTCGAGTTCCCCATTCAAATGCATGTAACAGTGAGAAACGCACTGTCTTGGCGAAAGAAAGCGTTTTTGTACAACTTCATATAAATAGCTGTAACTTTTGATAGAAGACTCAGACAAACATGTTTATGGCTTTATCTTATAGAACTCAAGGTCCCCGTGCTGGGAAAACAGGATTTGCAGCTGTTTGAGCTAAGATTTCCAAGTTATACACATAATGAAAACCTATACTTTGTTTCGGTCGAGTTCCCCATTCAAATGCATGTAACAGTGAGAAACGCACTGTCTTGGCGAAAGAAAGCGTTTTTGTACAACTTCATATAAATAGCTGTAACTTTTGATAGAAGACTCAGACAAACATGTTTATGGCTTTATCTTATAGAACTCAAGGTCCCCGTGCTGGGCAAACAGGTTTTGCAGCTGTTTGAGCTAAGATTTCCAAGTTATACACATAATGAAAACCTATACTTTGTTTCGGTCGAGTTCCCATTCAAATGCATGTAACAGTGAGAAACGCACTGTCTTGGCGAAAGAAAGCGTTTTTGTACAACTTCATATAAATAGCTGTAACTTTTGATAGAAGACTCAGACAAACATGTTTATGGCTTTATCTTATAAAACTCAAGGTCCCCGTGCTGGGAAAACAGGATTTGCAGCTGTTGGAGCTAAGATTTTCAAGTTATACACATAATGAAAACCTATACTTTGTTTCGGTCGAGTTCCCCATTCAAATGCATGTAACAGTGAGAAACGCACTGTCTTGGCGAAAGAAAGCGTTTTTGTACAACTTCATATAAATAGCTGTAACTTTTGATAGAAGACTCAGACAAACATGTTTATGGCTTTATCTTATAGAACTCAAGCTCCTCGTGCTGGGAAAACAGGTTTTGCAGCTGTTTGAGCTAAGATTTTCAAGTTATACACATAATGAAAACCTATACTTTGTTTCGGTCGAGTTCCCCATTCAAATGCATGTAACAGTGAGAAACGCACTGTCTTGGCGAAAGAAAGCGTTTTTGTACAACTTCATATAAATAGCTGTAACTTTTGATAGAAGACTCAGACAAACATGTTTATGGCTTTATCTTATAGAACTCAAGGTTCCCGTGCTGGGAAAACAGGTTTTGCAGCTGTCTGAGCTAAGATTTCCAAGTTATACACATAATGAAAACCTATACTTTGTTTCGGGCGAGTTCCCCATTCAAATGCATGTAACAGTGAGAAACGCACTGTCTTGGCGAAAGAAAGCGTTTTTGTACAACTTCATATAAATAGCTGTAACTTTTGATAGAAGACTCAGACAAACATGTTTATGGCTTTATCTTATAGAACTCAAGGTTCCCGTGCTGGGAAAACAGGTTTTGCAGCTGTCTGAGCTAAGATTTCCAAGTTATACACATAATGAAAACCTATACTTTGTTTCGGGCGAGTTCCCCATTCAAATGCATGTAACAGTGAGAAACGCACTGTCTTGGCGAAAGAAAGCGTTTTTGTACAACTTCATATAAATAGCTGTAACTTTTGATAGAAGACTCAGACAAACATGTTTATGGCTTTATCTTATAGAACTCAAGGTTCCCGTGCTGGGAAAACAGGTTTTGCAGCTGTCTGAGCTAAGATTTCCAAGTTATACACATAATGAAAACCTATACTTTGTTTCGGTCGAGTTCCCCATTCAAATGCATGTAACAGTGAGAAACGCACTGTCTTGGCGAAAGAAAGCGTTTTTGTACAACTTCATATAAATAGCTGTAACTTTTGATAGAAGACTCAGACAAACATGTTTATGGCTTTATCTTATAGAACTCAATATCCCCGTGCTGGGCAAGCAGGTTTTGCAGCCGTTTGAGCTAAGATTTTAAAATTATTCACATAATGAAAACCTATACTTTGTCTCAGGCGAGTTTCCCATTCAAATGCATGTAACAGTGAGAAATGCACTGTCTTGGCGAAAGAAAGCGTTTTTGTACAACTTCATATAAATCGCTGTAACTTTTGATAGAAGACTCAGACAAACATGTTTATGGCTTTATCTTATAGAACTCAAGGTCCCCGTGCTGGGAAAACAGGTTTTGCAGCTGTTTGAGCTAAGAGTTCCAAGTTATACACATAATGAAAACCTATATTTTGTTTCGGTCGAGTTCCCCATTCAAATGCATGTAACAGTGAGAAACGCACTGTCTTGGCGAAAGAAAGCGTTTTTGTACAACTTCATATAAATAGCTGTAACTTTTGATAGAAGACTCAGACAAACATGTTTATGGCTTTATCTTATAGAACTCAAGGTTCCCGTGCTGGGAAAACAGGTTTTGCAGCTGTCTGAGCTAAGATTTCCAAGTTATACACATAATGAAAACCTATACTTTGTTTCGGTCGAGTTCCCCATTCAAATGCATGTAACAGTGAGAAACGCACTGTCTTGGCGAAAGAAAGCGTTTTTGTACAACTTCATATAAATAGCTGTAACTTTTGATAGAAGACTCAGACAAACATGTTTATGGCTTTATCTTATAGAACTCAAGGTCCCCGTGCTGGGCAAACAGGTTTTGCAGCTGTTTGAGCTAAGATTTCCAAGTTATACACATAATGAAAACCTATACTTTGTTTCGGTCGAGTTCCCCATTCAAATGCATGTAACAGTGAGAAACGCACTGTCTTGGCGAAAGAAAGCGTTTTTGTACAACTTCATATAAATAGCTGTAACTTTTGATAGAAGACTCAGACAAACATGTTTATGGCTTTATCTTATAGAACTCAAGGTCCCCGTGCTGGGCAAACAGGTTTTGCAGCTGTTTGAGCTAAGATTTCCAAGTTATACACATAATGAAAACCTATACTTTGTTTCGGTCGAGTTCCCCATTCAAATGCATGTAACAGTGAGAAACGCACTGTCTTGGCGAAAGAAAGCGTTTTTGTACAACTTCATATAAATAGCTGTAACTTTTGATAGAAGACTCAGACAAACATGTTTATGGCTTTATCTTATAGAACTCAAGCTCCTCGTGCTGGGAAAACAGGTTTTGCAGCTGTTTGAGCTAAGATTTTCAAGTTATACACATAATGAAAACCTATACTTTGTTTCGGTCGAGTTCACCATTCAAATGCATGTAACAGTGAGAAACGCACTGTCTTGGCGAAAGAAAGCGTTTTTGTACAACTTCATATAAATAGCTGTAACTTTTGATAGAAGACTCAGACAAACATGTTTATGGCTTTATCTTATAGAACTCAAGGTTCCCGTGCTGGGAAAACAGGTTTTGCAGCTGTCTGAGCTAAGATTTCCAAGTTATACACATAATGAAAACCTATACTTTGTTTCGGGCGAGTTCCCCATTCAAATGCATGTAACAGTGAGAAACGCACTGTCTTGGCGAAAGAAAGCGTTTTTGTACAACTTCATATAAATAGCTGTAACTTTTGATAGAAGACTCAGACAAACATGTTTATGGCTTTATCTTATAGAACTCAAGGTCCCCGTGCTGGGAAAACAGGTTTTGCAGCTGTTTGAGCTAAGATTTCCAAGTTATACACATAATGAAAACCTATACTTTGTTTCGGTCGAGTTCCCCATTCAAATGCATGTAACAGTGAGAAACGCACTGTCTTGGCGAAAGAAAGCGTTTTTGTACAACTTCATATAAATAGCTGTAACTTTTGATAGAAGACTCAGACAAACATGTTTATGGCTTTATCTTATAGAACTCAAGGTCCCCGTGCTGGGCAAACAGGTTTTGCAGCTGTTTGAGCTAAGATTTCCAAGTTATACACATAATGAAAACCTATAATTTGTTTCGGTCGAGTTCCCCATTCAAATGCATGTAACAGTGAGAAACGCACTGTCTTGGCGAAAGAAAGCGTTTTTGTACAACTTCATATAAAAAACAAAAACAAACAATGTATAGGTTTTCATTATGTGTATAACTTGAAAATCTTAGCTCCAACAGCTGCAAATCCTTTTTTCCCAGCACGGGGACCTTGAGTTCTATAAGATAAAGCCATAAACATGTTTGTCTGGGTCTTCTATCAAAAGTTACAGCTATTTATATGAAGTTGTACAAAAACGCTTTCTTTCTCCAAGACAGTGCGTTTCTCACTGTTACATGCATTTGAATGGGGAACTCGACCGAAACAAAGTATAGGTTTTCATTATGTTTATAACTTGGAAATCTTAGCTCCAACAGCTGCAAATCCTGTTTTCCCAGCACGGGGACCTTGAGTTCTATAAGATAAAGCCATAAACATGTTTGTCTGAGTCTTCTATCAAAAGTTACAGCTATTTATATGAAGTTGTACAAAAACGCTTTCTTTCGCCAAGACAGTGCGTTTCTCACTGTTACATGCATTTGAATGGGGAACTCGACCGAAACAAAGTATAGGTTTTCATTATGTGTATAACTTGAAAATCTTAGCTCAAACAGCTGCAAATCCTGTTTTCCCAGCACGGGGACCTTGAGTTCTATAAGATAAAGCCATAAACATGTGTATCCGAGTCTTCTATCAAAAGTTACAGCTATTTATATGAAGTTGTACAAAAACGCTTTATTTCGCCAAGACAGTGCGTTTCTCACTGTTACATGCATTTGAATGGGGAACTCGACCGAAACAAAGTATAGGTTTTCATTATGTGTATAACTTGGAAATCTTAGCTCAAACAGCTGCAAAACCTGTTTTCCCAGCACGGGGACCTTGAGTTCTATAAGATAAAGCCATAAACATGTTTGTCTGAGTCTTCTATCAAAAGTTACAGCTATTTATATGAAGTTGTACAAAAACGCTTTATTTCGCCAAGACAGTCCGTTTCTCACTGTTACATGCATTTGAATGGGAAACTCACCTGAAACAAAGTATAGGTTTTCATTATGTGTATAACTTGAAAATCTTAGCTCAAACAGCTGCAAATCCTGTTTTCCCAGCACGGGGACCTTGAGTTCTATAAGATAAAGCCATAAACATGTGTATCCGAGTCTTCTATCAAAAGTTACAGCTATTTATATGAAGTTGTACAAAAACGCTTTCTTTCGCCAAGACAGTGCGTTTCTCACTGTTACATGCATTTGAATGGGGAACTCGACCGAAACAAAGTATAGGTTTTCATTATGTGTATAACTTGGAAATCTTAGCTCAAACAGCTGCAAAACCTGTTTTCCCAGCACGGGGACCTTGAGTTCTATAAGATAAAGCCATAACATGTTTGTCTGAGTCTTCTATCAAAAGTTACAGCTATTTATATGAAGTTGTACAAAAACGCTTTCTTTCGCCAAGACAGTGCGTTTCTCACTGTTACATGCATTTGAATGGGAAACTCACCTGAAACAAAGTATAGGTTTTCATTATGTGTATAACTTGAAAATCTTAGCTCAAACAGCTGCAAATCCTGTTTTCCCAGCACGGGGACCTTGAGTTCTATAAGATAAAGCCATAAACATGTGTATCCGAGTCTTCTATCAAAAGTTACAGCTATTTATATGAAGTTGTACAAAAACGCTTTCTTTCGCCAAGACAGTGCGTTTCTCACTGTTACATGCATTTGAATGGGGAACTCGACCGAAACAAAGTATAGGTTTTCATTATGTGTATAACTTGAAAATCTTAGCTCCAACAGCTGCAAATCCTGTTTTCCCAGCACGGGGACCTTGAGTTCTATAAGATAAAGCCATAAACATGTTTGTCTGAGTCTTCTATCAAAAGTTACAGCTATTTATATGAAGTTGTACAAAAACGCTTTCTTTCGCCAAGACAGTGCGTTTCTCACTGTTACATGCATTTGAATGGGGAACTCGACCGAAACAAAGTATAGGTTTTCATTATGTGTATAACTTGAAAATCTTAGCTCCAACAGCTGCAAATCCTGTTTTCCCAGCACGGGGACCTTGAGTTCTATAAGATAAAGCCATAAACATGTTTGTCTGAGTCTTCTATCAAAAGTTACAGCTATTTATATGAAGTTGTACAAAAACGCTTTCTTTCGCCAAGACAGTGCGTTTCTCACTGTTACATGCATTTGAATGGGGAACTCGACCGAAACAAAGTATAGGTTTTCATTATGTGTATAACTTGGAAATCTTAGCTCAAACAGCTGCAAAACCTGTTTTCCCAGCACGGGGACCTTGAGTTCTATAAGATAAAGCCATAAACATGTTTGTCTGAGTCTTCTATCAAAAGTTACAGCTATTTATATGAAGTTGTACAAAAACGCTTTATTTCGCCAAGACAGTCCGTTTCTCACTGTTACATGCATTTGAATGGGAAACTCACCTGAAACAAAGTATAGGTTTTCATTATGTGTATAACTTGAAAATCTTAGCTCAAACAGCTGCAAATCCTGTTTTCCCAGCACGGGGACCTTGAGTTCTATAAGATAAAGCCATAAACATGTGTATCCGAGTCTTCTATCAAAAGTTACAGCTATTTATATGAAGTTGTACAAAAACGCTTTCTTTCGCCAAGACAGTGCGTTTCTCACTGTTACATGCATTTGAATGGGGAACTCGACCGAAACAAAGTATAGGTTTTCATTATGTGTATAACTTGGAAATCTTAGCTCAAACAGCTGCAAAACCTGTTTTCCCAGCACGGGGACCTTGAGTTCTATAAGATAAAGCCATAAACATGTTTGTCTGAGTCTTCTATCAAAAGTTACAGCTATTTATATGAAGTTGTACAAAAACGCTTTCTTTCGCCAAGACAGTGCGTTTCTCACTGTTACATGCATTTGAATGGGGAACTCGACCGAAACAAAGTATAGGTTTTCATTATGTGTATAACTTGAAAATCTTAGCTCCAACAGCTGCAAATCCTGTTTGCCCAGCACGGGGAGCTTGAGTTCTATAAGATAAAGCCATAAACATGTTTGTCTGAGTCTTCTATCAAAAGTTACAGCGATTTATATGAAGTTGTACAAAAACGCTTTCTTTCGCCAAGACAGTGCGTTTCTCACTGTTACATGCATTTGAATGGGGAACTCGACCGAAACAAAGTATAGGTTTTCATTATGTGTATAACTTGAAAATATTAGCTCAAACAGCTGCAAATCCTGTTTTCCCAGCACGGGGACCTTGAGTTCTATAAGATAAAGCCATAAACATGTTTGTCTGAGTCTTCTATCAAAAGTTACAGCTATTTATATGAAGTTGTACAAAAACGCTTTCTTTCGCCAAGACAGTGCGTTTCTCACTGTTACATGCATTTGAATGGGGAACTCGACCGAAACAAAGTATAGGTTTTCATTATGTGTATAACTTGGAAATCTTAGCTCCAACAGCTGCAAATCCTGTTTTCCCAGCACGGGGACCTTGAGTTCTATAAGATAAAGCCATAAACATGTTTGTCTGAGTCTTCTATCAAAAGTTACAGCTATTTATATGAAGTTGTACAAAAACGCTTTCTTTCGCCAAGACAGTGCGTTTCTCACTGTTACATGCATTTGAATGGGGAACTCGACCGAAAAAAAGTATAGGTTTTCATTATGTGTATAACTTGGAAATCTTAGCTCAAACAGCTGCAAATCCTGTTTTCCCAGCACGGGGACCTTGAGTTCTATAAGATAAAGCCATAAACATGTTTGTCTGAGTCTTCTATCAAAAGTTACAGCTATTTATATGAAGTTGTACAAAAACGCTTTCTTTCGCCAAGACAGTGCGTTTCTCACTGTTACATGCATTTGAATGGGGAACTCGACCGAAACAAAGTATAGGTTTTCATTATGTGTATAACTTGAAAATCTTAGCTCAAACAGCTGCAAATCCTGTTTTCCCAGCACGGGGACCTTGAGTTCTATAAGATAAAGCCATAAACATGTGTATCCGAGTCTTCTATCAAAAGTTACAGCTATTTATATGAAGTTGTACAAAAACGCTTTATTTCGCCAAGACAGTGCGTTTCTCACTGTTACATGCATTTGAATGGGGAACTCGACCGAAACAAAGTATAGGTTTTCATTATGTGTATAACTTGGAAATCTTAGCTCAAACAGCTGCAAAACCTGTTTTCCCAGCACGGGGACCTTGAGTTCTATAAGATAAAGCCATAAACATGTTTGTCTGAGTCTTCTATCAAAAGTTACAGCTATTTATATGAAGTTGTACAAAAACGCTTTATTTCGCCAAGACAGTCCGTTTCTCACTGTTACATGCATTTGAATGGGAAACTCACCTGAAACAAAGTATAGGTTTTCATTATGTGTATAACTTGAAAATCTTAGCTCAAACAGCTGCAAATCCTGTTTTCCCAGCACGGGGACCTTGAGTTCTATAAGATAAAGCCATAAACATGTGTATCCGAGTCTTCTATCAAAAGTTACAGCTATTTATATGAAGTTGTACAAAAACGCTTTCTTTCGCCAAGACAGTGCGTTTCTCACTGTTACATGCATTTGAATGGGGAACTCGACCGAAACAAAGTATAGGTTTTCATTATGTGTATAACTTGGAAATCTTAGCTCAAACAGCTGCAAAACCTGATTTCCCAGCACGGGGACCTTGAGTTCTATAAGATAAAGCCATAAACATGTTTGTCTGAGTCTTCTATCAAAAGTTACAGCTATTTATATGAAGTTGTACAAAAACGCTTTCTTTCGCCAAGACAGTGCGTTTCTCACTGTTACATGCATTTGAATGGGAAACTCACCTGAAACAAAGTATAGGTTTTCATTATGTGTATAACTTGAAAATCTTAGCTCAAACAGCTGCAAATCCTGTTTTCCCAGCACGGGGACCTTGAGTTCTATAAGATAAAGCCATAAACATGTGTATCCGAGTCTTCTATCAAAAGTTACAGCTATTTATATGAAGTTGTACAAAAACGCTTTCTTTCGCCAAGACAGTGCGTTTCTCACTGTTACATGCATTTGAATGGGGAACTCGACCGAAACAAAGTATAGGTTTTCATTATGTGTATAACTTGAAAATCTTAGCTCCAACAGCTGCAAATCCTGTTTTCCCAGCACGGGGACCTTGAGTTCTATAAGATAAAGCCATAAACATGTTTGTCTGAGTCTTCTATCAAAAGTTACAGCTATTTATATGAAGTTGTACAAAAACGCTTTCTTTCGCCAAGACAGTGCGTTTCTCACTGTTACATGCATTTGAATGGGGAACTCGACCGAAACAAAGTATAGGTTTTCATTATGTGTATAACTTGAAAATCTTAGCTCCAACAGCTGCAAATCCTGTTTTCCCAGCACGGGGACCTTGAGTTCTATAAGATAAAGCCATAAACATGTGTATCCGAGTCTTCTATCAAAAGTTACAGCTATTTATATGAAGTTGTACAAAAACGCTTTATTTCGCCAAGACAGTCCGTTTCTCACTGTTACTTGCATTTGAATGGGAAACTCACCTGAAACAAAGTATAGGTTTTCATTATGTGTATAACTTGAAAATCTTAGCTCAAACAGCTGCAAATCCTGTTTTCCCAGCACGGGGACCTTGAGTTCTATAAGATAAAGCCATAAACATGTTTGTCTGAGTCTTCTATCAAAAGTTACAGCTATTTATATGAAGTTGTACAAAAACGCTTTCTTTCGCCAAGACAGTGCGTTTCTCACTGTTACATGCATTTGAATGGGGAACTCGACCGAAACAAAGTATAGGTTTTCATTATGTGTATAACTTGAAAATCTTAGCTCCAACAGCTGCAAATCCTGTTTTCCCAGCACGGGGACCTTGAGTTCTATAAGATAAAGCCATAAACATGTTTGTCTGAGTCTTCTATCAAAAGTTACAGCGATTTATATGAAGTTGTTCAAAAACGCATTATTTCGCCAAGACAATGCGTTTCTCACTGTTACATGCATTTGAATGGGGAACTCGACCGAAACAAAGTATAGGTTTTCATTATGTGTATAACTTGAAAATCTTAGCTCAAACAGCTGCAAATCCTGTTTTCCCAGCACGGGGACCTTGAGTTCTATAAGATAAAGCCATAAACATGTGTATCCGAGTCTTCTATCAAAAGTTACAGCTATTTATATGAAGTTGTACAAAAACGCTTTCTTTCGCCAAGACAGTGCGTTTCTCACTGTTACATGCATTTGAATGGGGAACTCGACCGAAACAAAGTATAGGTTTTCATTATGTGTATAACTTGGAAATCTTAGCTCAAACAGCTGCAAAACCTGTTTTCCCAGCACGGGGACCTTGAGTTCTATAAGATAAAGCCATAAACATGTTTGTCTGAGTCTTCTATCAAAAGTTACAGCTATTTATATGAAGTTGTACAAAAACGCTTTATTTCGCCAAGACAGTCCGTTTCTCACTGTTACATGCATTTGAATGGGAAACTCACCTGAAACAAAGTATAGGTTTTCATTATGTGTATAACTTGAAAATCTTAGCTCAAACAGCTGCAAATCCTGTTTTCCCAGCACGGGGACCTTGAGTTCTATAAGATAAAGCCATAAACATGTTTGTCTGAGTCTTCTATCAAAAGTTACAGCTATTTATATGAAGTTGTACAAAAACGCTTTCTTTCGCCAAGACAGTGCGTTTCTCACTGTTACATGCATTTGAATGGGGAACTCGACCGAAACAAATTATAGGTTTTCATTATGTGTATAACTTGAAAATCTTAGCTCCAACAGCTGCAAATCCTGTTTTCCCAGCACGGGGACCTTGAGTTCTATAAGATAAAGCCATAAACATGTTTGTCTGAGTCTTCTATCAAAAGTTACAGCGATTTATATGAAGTTGTTCAAAAACGCATTATTTCGCCAAGACAATGCGTTTCTCACTGTTACATGCATTTGAATGGGAAACTCACCTGAAACAAAGTATAGGTTTTCATTATGTGTATAACTTGAAAATCTTAGCTCAAACAGCTGCAAATCCTGTTTTCCCAGCACGGGGACCTTGAGTTCTATAAGATAAAGCCATAAACATGTTTGTCTGAGTCTTCTATCAAAAGTTACAGCGATTTATATGAAGTTGTACAAAAACGCTTTCTTTCGCCAAGACAGTGCGTTTCTCACTGTTACATGCATTTGAATGGGGAACTCGACCGAAACAAAGTATAGGTTTTCATTATGTGTATAACTTGGAAATCTTAGCTCCAACAGCTGCAAATCCTGTTTTCCCAGCACGGGGACCTTGAGTTCTATAAGATAAAGCCATAAACATGTTTGTCTGAGTCTTCTATCAAAAGTTACAGCTATTTATATGAAGTTGTACAAAAACGCTTTCTTTCGCCAAGACAGTGCGTTTCTCACTGTTACATGCATTTGAATGGGGAACTCGACCGAAAAAAAGTATAGGTTTTCATTATGTGTATAACTTGGAAATCTTAGCTCAAACAGCTGCAAATCCTGTTTTCCCAGCACGGGGACCTTGAGTTCTATAAGATAAAGCCATAAACATGTTTGTCTGAGTCTTCTATCAAAAGTTACAGCTATTTATATGAAGTTGTACAAAAACGCTTTCTTTCGCCAAGACAGTGCGTTTCTCACTGTTACATGCATTTGAATGGGGAACTCGACCGAAACAAAGTATAGGTTTTCATTATGTGTATAACTTGAAAATCTTAGCTCAAACAGCTGCAAATCCTGTTTTCCCAGCACGGGGACCTTGAGTTCTATAAGATAAAGCCATAAACATGTGTATCCGAGTCTTCTATCAAAAGTTACAGCTATTTATATGAAGTTGTACAAAAACGCTTTATTTCGCCAAGACAGTGCGTTTCTCACTGTTACATGCATTTGAATGGGGAACTCGACCGAAACAAAGTATAGGTTTTCATTATGTGTATAACTTGGAAATCTTAGCTCAAACAGCTGCAAAACCTGTTTTCCCAGCACGGGGACCTTGAGTTCTATAAGATAAAGCCATAAACATGTTTGTCTGAGTCTTCTATCAAAAGTTACAGCTATTTATATGAAGTTGTACAAAAACGCTTTATTTCGCCAAGACAGTCCGTTTCTCACTGTTACATGCATTTGAATGGGAAACTCACCTGAAACAAAGTATAGGTTTTCATTATGTGTATAACTTGAAAATCTTAGCTCAAACAGCTGCAAATCCTGTTTTCCCAGCACGGGGACCTTGAGTTCTATAAGATAAAGCCATAAACATGTGTATCCGAGTCTTCTATCAAAAGTTACAGCTATTTATATGAAGTTGTACAAAAACGCTTTCTTTCGCCAAGACAGTGCGTTTCTCACTGTTACATGCATTTGAATGGGGAACTCGACCGAAACAAAGTATAGGTTTTCATTATGTGTATAACTTGGAAATCTTAGCTCAAACAGCTGCAAATCCTGTTTTCCCAGCACGGGGACCTTGAGTTCTATAAGATAAAGCCATAAACATGTTTGTCTGAGTCTTCTATCAAAAGTTACAGCTATTTATATGAAGTTGTACAAAAACGCTTTATTTCGCCAAGACAGTGCGTTTCTCACTGTTACATGCATTTGAATGGGGAACTCGACCGAAACAAAGTATAGGTTTTCATTATGTGTATAACTTGAAAATCTTAGCTCCAACAGCTGCAAATCCTGTTTTCCCAGCACGGGGACCTTGAGTTCTATAAGATAAAGCCATAAACATGTGTATCCGAGTCTTCTATCAAAAGTTACAGCTATTTATATGAAGTTGTACAAAAACGCTTTATTTCGCCAAGACAGTCCGTTTCTCACTGTTACATGCATTTGAATGGGAAACTCACCTGAAACAAAGTATAGGTTTTCATTATGTGTATAACTTGAAAATCTTAGCTCAAACAGCTGCAAATCCTGTTTTCCCAGCACGGGGACCTTGAGTTCTATAAGATAAAGCCATAAACATGTTTGTCTGAGTCTTCTATCAAAAGTTACAGCTATTTATATGAAGTTGTACAAAAACGCTTTCTTTCGCCAAGACAGTGCGTTTCTCACTGTTACATGCATTTGAATGGGGAACTCGACCGAAACAAAGTATAGGTTTTCATTATGTGTATAACTTGAAAATCTTAGCTCCAACAGCTGCAAATCCTGTTTTCCCAGCACGGGGACCTTGAGTTCTATAAGATAAAGCCATAAACATGTTTGTCTGAGTCTTCTATCAAAAGTTACAGCGATTTATATGAAGTTGTTCAAAAACGCATTATTTCGCCAAGACAATGCGTTTCTCACTGTTACATGCATTTGAATGGGGAACTCGACCGAAACAAAGTATAGGTTTTCATTATGTGTATAACTTGAAAATCTTAGCTCAAACAGCTGCAAATCCTGTTTTCCCAGCACGGGGACCTTGAGTTCTATAAGATAAAGCCATAAACATGTGTATCCGAGTCTTCTATCAAAAGTTACAGCTATTTATATGAAGTTGTACAAAAACGCTTTCTTTCGCCAAGACAGTGCGTTTCTCACTGTTACATGCATTTGAATGGGGAACTCGACCGAAACAAAGTATAGGTTTTCATTATGTGTATAACTTGGAAATCTTAGCTCAAACAGCTGCAAAACCTGTTTTCCCAGCACGGGGACCTTGAGTTCTATAAGATAAAGCCATAAACATGTTTGTCTGAGTCTTCTATCAAAAGTTACAGCTATTTATATGAAGTTGTACAAAAACGCTTTATTTCGCCAAGACAGTCCGTTTCTCACTGTTACATGCATTTGAATGGGAAACTCACCTGAAACAAAGTATAGGTTTTCATTATGTGTATAACTTGAAAATCTTAGCTCAAACAGCTGCAAATCCTGTTTTCCCAGCACGGGGACCTTGAGTTCTATAAGATAAAGCCATAAACATGTTTGTCTGAGTCTTCTATCAAAAGTTACAGCTATTTATATGAAGTTGTACAAAAACGCTTTCTTTCGCCAAGACAGTGCGTTTCTCACTGTTACATGCATTTGAATGGGGAACTCGACCGAAACAAATTATAGGTTTTCATTATGTGTATAACTTGAAAATCTTAGCTCCAACAGCTGCAAATCCTGTTTTCCCAGCACGGGGACCTTGAGTTCTATAAGATAAAGCCATAAACATGTTTGTCTGAGTCTTCTATCAAAAGTTACAGCGATTTATATGAAGTTGTTCAAAAACGCATTATTTCGCCAAGACAATGCGTTTCTCACTGTTACATGCATTTGAATGGGAAACTCACCTGAAACAAAGTATAGGTTTTCATTATGTGTATAACTTGAAAATCTTAGCTCAAACAGCTGCAAATCCTGTTTTCCCAGCACGGGGACCTTGAGTTCTATAAGATAAAGCCATAAACATGTGTATCCGAGTCTTCTATCAAAAGTTACAGCTATTTATATGAAGTTGTACAAAAACGCTTTCTTTCGCCAAGACAGTGCGTTTCTCACTGTTACATGCATTTGAATGGGGAACTCGACCGAAACAAAGTATAGGTTTTCATTATGTGTATAACTTGGAAATCTTAGCTCAAACAGCTGCAAAACCTGTTTTCCCAGCACGGGGACCTTGAGTTCTATAAGATAAAGCCATAAACATGTTTGTCTGAGTCTTCTATCAAAAGTTACAGCGATTTATATGAAGTTGTTCAAAAACGCATTATTTCGCCAAGACAATGCGTTTCTCACTGTTACATGCATTTGAATGGGGAACTCGACCGAAACAAAGTATAGGTTTTCATTATGTGTATAACTTGAAAATATTAGCTCAAACAGCTGCAAATCCTGTTTTCCCAGCACGGGGACCTTGAGTTCTATAAGATAAAGCCATAAACATGTTTGTCTGAGTCTTCTATCAAAAGTTACAGCTATTTATATGAAGTTGTACAAAAACGCTTTCTTTCGCCAAGACAGTGCGTTTCTCACTGTTACATGCATTTGAATGGGGAACTCGACCGAAACAAAGTATAGGTTTTCATTATGTGTATAACTTGGAAATCTTAGCTCCAACAGCTGCAAATCCTGTTTTCCCAGCACGGGGACCTTGAGTTCTATAAGATAAAGCCATAAACATGTTTGTCTGAGTCTTCTATCAAAAGTTACAGCTATTTATATGAAGTTGTACAAAAACGCTTTCTTTCGCCAAGACAGTGCGTTTCTCACTGTTACATGCATTTGAATGGGGAACTCGACCGAAACAAAGTATAGGTTTTCATTATGTGTATAACTTGAAAATCTTAGCTCCAACAGCTGCAAATCCTGTTTTCCCAGCACGGGGACCTTGAGTTCTATAAGATAAAGCCATAAACATGTTTGTCTGAGTCTTCTATCAAAAGTTACAGCTATTTATATGAAGTTGTACAAAAACGCTTTCTTTCGCCAAGACAGTGCGTTTCTCACTGTTACATGCATTTGAATGGGGAACTCGACCGAAACAAAGTATAGGTTTTCATTATGTGTATAACTTGGAAATCTTAGCTCCAACAGCTGCAAATCCTGTTTTCCCAGCACGGGGACCTTGAGTTCTATAAGATAAAGCCATAAACATGTTTGTCTGAGTCTTCTATCAAAAGTTACAGCGATTTATATGAAGTTGTTCAAAAACGCTTTATTTCGCCAAGACAATGCGTTTCTCACTGTTACATGCATTTGAATGGGGAACTCGACCGAAACAAAGTATAGGTTTTCATTATGTGTATAACTTGGAAATCTTAGCTCAAACAGCTGCAAATCCTGTTTTCCCAGCACGGGGACCTTGAGTTCTATAAGATAAAGCCATAAACATGTTTGTCTGAGTCTTCTATCAAAAGTTACAGCTATTTATATGAAGTTGTACAAAAACGCTTTCTTTCGCCAAGACAGTGCGTTTCTCACTGTTACATGCATTTGAATGGGGAACTCGACCGAAACAAATTATAGGTTTTCATTATGTGTATAACTTGAAAATCTTAGCTCCAACAGCTGCAAATCCTGTTTTCCCAGCACGGGGACCTTGAGTTCTATAAGATAAAGCCATAAACATGTTTGTCTGAGTCTTCTATCAAAAGTTACAGCGATTTATATGAAGTTGTACAAAAACGCTTTATTTCGCCAAGACAGTCCGTTTCTCACTGTTACATGCATTTGAATGGGAAACTCAACTGAAACAAAGTATAGGTTTTCATTATGTGTATAACTTGAAAATCTTAGCTCAAACAGCTGCAAATCCTGTTTTCCCAGCACGGGGACCTTGAGTTCTATAAGATAAAGCCATAAACATGTGTATCCGAGTCTTCTATCAAAAGTTACAGCTATTTATATGAAGTTGTACAAAAACGCTTTCTTTCGCCAAGACAGTGCGTTTCTCACTGTTACATGCATTTGAATGGGGAACTCGACCGAAACAAAGTATAGGTTTTCATTATGTGTATAACTTGAAAATCTTAGCTCCAACAGCTGCAAATCCTGTTTTCCCAGCACGGGGACCTTGAGTTCTATAAGATAAAGCCATAAACATGTGTATCCGAGTCTTCTATCAAAAGTTACAGCTATTTATATGAAGTTGTACAAAAACGCTTTCTTTCGCCAAGACAGTGCGTTTCTCACTGTTACATGCATTTGAATGGGGAACTCGACCGAAACAAAGTATAGGTTTTCATTATGTGTATAACTTGGAAATCTTAGCTCCAACAGCTGCAAATCCTGTTTTCCCAGCACGGGGACCTTGAGTTCTATAAGATAAAGCCATAAACATGTTTGTCTGAGTCTTCTATCAAAAGTTACAGCTATTTATATGAAGTTGTACAAAAACGCTTTCTTTCGCCAAGACAGTGCGTTTCTCACTGTTACATGCATTTGAATGGGGAACTCGACCGAAACAAAGTATAGGTTTTCATTATGTGTATAACTTGGAAATCTTAGCTCCAACAGCTGCAAATCCTGTTTTCCCAGCACGGGGACCTTGAGTTCTATAAGATAAAGCCATAAACATGTTTGTCTGAGTCTTCTATCAAAAGTTACAGCTATTTATATGAAGTTGTACAAAAACGCTTTCTTTCGCCAAGACAGTCCGTTTCTCACTGTTACATGCATTTGAATGGGGAACTCGACCGAAACAAAGTATAGGTTTTCATTATGTGTATAACTTGAAAATCTTAGCTCCAACAGCTGCAAATCCTGTTTTCCCAGCACGGGGACCTTGAGTTCTATAAGATAAAGCCATAAACATGTTTGTCTGAGTCTTCTATCAAAAGTTACAGCGATTTATATGAAGTTGTTCAAAAACGCATTATTTCGCCAAGACAATGCGTTTCTCACTGTTACATGCATTTGAATGGGGAACTCGACCGAAACAAAGTATAGGTTTTCATTATGTGTATAACTTGAAAATCTTAGCTCAAACAGCTGCAAATCCTGTTTTCCCAGCACGGGGACCTTGAGTTCTATAAGATAAAGCCATAAACATGTGTATCCGAGTCTTCTATCAAAAGTTACAGCTATTTATATGAAGTTGTACAAAAACGCTTTCTTTCGCCAAGACAGTGCGTTTCTCACTGTTACATGCATTTGAATGGGGAACTCGACCGAAACAAAGTATAGGTTTTCATTATGTGTATAACTTGGAAATCTTAGCTCAAACAGCTGCAAAACCTGTTTTCCCAGCACGGGGACCTTGAGTTCTATAAGATAAAGCCATAAACATGTTTGTCTGAGTCTTCTATCAAAAGTTACAGCTATTTATATGAAGTTGTACAAAAACGCTTTATTTCGCCAAGACAGTCCGTTTCTCACTGTTACATGCATTTGAATGGGAAACTCACCTGAAACAAAGTATAGGTTTTCATTATGTGTATAACTTGAAAATCTTAGCTCAAACAGCTGCAAATCCTGTTTTCCCAGCACGGGGACCTTGAGTTCTATAAGATAAAGCCATAAACATGTGTATCCGAGTCTTCTATCAAAAGTTACAGCTATTTATATGAAGTTGTACAAAAACGCTTTCTTTCGCCAAGACAGTGCGTTTCTCACTGTTACATGCATTTGAATGGGGAACTCGACCGAAACAAATTATAGGTTTTCATTATGTGTATAACTTGAAAATCTTAGCTCCAACAGCTGCAAATCCTGTTTTCCCAGCACGGGGACCTTGAGTTCTATAAGATAAAGCCATAAACATGTTTGTCTGAGTCTTCTATCAAAAGTTACAGCGATTTATATGAAGTTGTTCAAAAACGCATTATTTCGCCAAGACAATGCGTTTCTCACTGTTACATGCATTTGAATGGGAAACTCACCTGAAACAAAGTATAGGTTTTCATTATGTGTATAACTTGAAAATCTTAGCTCAAACAGCTGCAAATCCTGTTTTCCCAGCACGGGGACCTTGAGTTCTATAAGATAAAGCCATAAACATGTGTATCCGAGTCTTCTATCAAAAGTTACAGCTATTTATATGAAGTTGTACAAAAACGCTTTCTTTCGCCAAGACAGTGCGTTTCTCACTGTTACATGCATTTGAATGGGGAACTCGACCGAAACAAAGTATAGGTTTTCATTATGTGTATAACTTGGAAATCTTAGCTCAAACAGCTGCAAAACCTGTTTTCCCAGCACGGGGACCTTGAGTTCTATAAGATAAAGCCATAAACATGTTTGTCTGAGTCTTCTATCAAAAGTTACAGCGATTTATATGAAGTTGTTCAAAAACGCATTATTTCGCCAAGACAATGCGTTTCTCACTGTTACATGCATTTGAATGGGGAACTCGACCGAAACAAAGTATAGGTTTTCATTATGTGTATAACTTGAAAATATTAGCTCAAACAGCTGCAAATCCTGTTTTCCCAGCACGGGGACCTTGAGTTCTATAAGATAAAGCCATAAACATGTTTGTCTGAGTCTTCTATCAAAAGTTACAGCTATTTATATGAAGTTGTACAAAAACGCTTTCTTTCGCCAAGACAGTGCGTTTCTCACTGTTACATGCATTTGAATGGGGAACTCGACCGAAACAAAGTATAGGTTTTCATTATGTGTATAACTTGGAAATCTTAGCTCCAACAGCTGCAAATCCTGTTTTCCCAGCACGGGGACCTTGAGTTCTATAAGATAAAGCCATAAACATGTTTGTCTGAGTCTTCTATCAAAAGTTACAGCTATTTATATGAAGTTGTACAAAAACGCTTTCTTTCGCCAAGACAGTGCGTTTCTCACTGTTACATGCATTTGAATGGGGAACTCGACCGAAACAAAGTATAGGTTTTCATTATGTGTATAACTTGGAAATCTTAGCTCCAACAGCTGCAAATCCTGTTTTCCCAGCACGGGGACCTTGAGTTCTATAAGATAAAGCCATAAACATGTTTGTCTGAGTCTTCTATCAAAAGTTACAGCGATTTATATGAAGTTGTTCAAAAACGCTTTATTTCGCCAAGACAATGCGTTTCTCACTGTTACATGCATTTGAATGGGGAACTCGACCGAAACAAAGTATAGGTTTTCATTATGTGTATAACTTGGAAATCTTAGCTCAAACAGCTGCAAATCCTGTTTTCCCAGCACGGGGACCTTGAGTTCTATAAGATAAAGCCATAAACATGTTTGTCTGAGTCTTCTATCAAAAGTTACAGCTATTTATATGAAGTTGTACAAAAACGCTTTCTTTCGCCAAGACAGTGCGTTTCTCACTGTTACATGCATTTGAATGGGGAACTCGACCGAAACAAATTATAGGTTTTCATTATGTGTATAACTTGAAAATCTTAGCTCCAACAGCTGCAAATCCTGTTTTCCCAGCACGGGGACCTTGAGTTCTATAAGATAAAGCCATAAACATGTTTGTCTGAGTCTTCTATCAAAAGTTACAGCGATTTATATGAAGTTGTTCAAAAACGCATTATTTCGCCAAGACAATGCATTTGTTACATGCATTTGAATGGGGAACTCGACCGAAACAAAGTATAGGTTTTCATTATGTGTATAACTTGGAAATCTTAGCTCCAACAGCTGCAAATCCTGTTTTTCCAGCACGGGGACCTTGAGTTCTATAAGATAAAGCCATAAACATGTTTGTCTGAGTCTTCTATCAAAAGTTACAGCTATTTATATGAAGTTGTACAAAAACGCTTTATTTCGCCAAGACAGTCCGTTTCTCACTGTTACATGCATTTGAATGGGGAACTCGACCGAAACAAAGTATAGGTTTTCATTATGTGTATAACTTGAAAATCTTAGCTCCAACAGCTGCAAATCCTGTTTTCCCAGCACGGGGACCTTGAGTTCTATAAGATAAAGCCATAAACATGTTTGTCTGAGTCTTCTATCAAAAGTTACAGCTATTTATATGAAGTTGTTCAAAAACGCATTATTTCGCCAAGACAATGCGTTTCTCACTGTTACATGCATTTGAATGGGGAACTCGACCGAAACAAAGTATAGGTTTTTATTATGTGTATAACTTGAAAATATTAGCTCAAACAGCTGCAAATCCTGTTTTCCCAGCACGGGGACCTTGAGTTCTATAAGATAAAGCCATAAACATGTTTGTCTGAGTCTTCTATCAAAAGTTACAGCTATTTATATGAAGTTGTACAAAAACGCTTTATTTCGCCAAGACAGTCCGTTTCTCACTGTTACATGCATTTGAATGGGAAACTCACCTGAAACAAAGTATAGGTTTTCATTATGTGTATAACTTGAAAATCTTAGCTCAAACAGCTGCAAATCCTGTTTTCCCAGCACGGGGACCTTGAGTTCTATAAGATAAAGCCATAAACATGTTTGTCTGAGTCTTCTATCAAAAGTTACAGCTATTTATATGAAGTTGTACAAAAACGCTTTCTTTCGCCAAGACAGTGCGTTTCTCACTGTTACATGCATTTGAATGGGGAACTCGACCGAAACAAAGTATAGGTTTTCATTATGTGTATAACTTGGAAATCTTAGCTCCAACAGCTGCAAATCCTGTTTTCCCAGCACGGGGACCTTGAGTTCTATAAGATAAAGCCATAAACATGTTTGTCTGAGTCTTCTATCAAAAGTTACAGCTATTTATATGAAGTTGTTCAAAAACGCATTATTTCGCCAAGACAATGCGTTTCTCACTGTTACATGCATTTGAATGGGGAACTCGACCGAAACAAAGTATAGGTTTTCATTATGTGTATAACTTGAAAATATTAGCTCAAACAGCTGCAAATCCTGTTTTCCCAGCACGGGGACCTTGAGTTCTATAAGATAAAGCCATAAACATGTTTGTCTGAGTCTTCTATCAAAAGTTACAGCTATTTATATGAAGTTGTACAAAAACGCTTTCTTTCGCCAAGACAGTGCGTTTCTCACTGTTACATGCATTTGAATGGGGAACTCGACCGAAACAAAGTATAGGTTTTCATTATGTGTATACCTTGAAAATCTTAGCTCCAACAGCTGCAAATCCTGTTTGCCCAGCACGGGGACCTTGAATTCTATAAGATAAAGCCATAAACATGTTTGTCTGAGTCTTCTATCAAAAGTTACAGCGATTTATATGAAGTTTTACAAAAACGCTTTCTTTCGCCAAGACAATGCGTTTCTCACTGTTACATGCATTTGAATGGGGAACTCGACCGAAACAAAGTATAGGTTTTCATTATGTGTATAACTTGGAAATCTTAGCTCAAACAGCTGCAAATCCTGTTTTCCCAGCACGGGGACCTTGAGTTCTATAAGATAAAGCCATAAACATGTTTGTCTGAGTCTTCTATCAAAAGTTACAGCTATTTATATGAAGTTGTACAAAAACGCTTTCTTTCGCCAAGACAGTGCGTTTCTCACTGTTACATGCATTTGAATGGGGAACTCGACCGAAACAAAGTATAGGTTTTCATTATGTGTATAACTTGGAAATCTTAGCTCAAACAGCTGCAAATCCTGTTTTCCCAGCACGGGGACCTTGAGTTCTATAAGATAAAGCCATAAACATGTTTGTCTGAGTCTTCTATCAAAAGTTACAGCTATTTATATGAAGTTGTACAAAAACGCTTTCTTTCGCCAAGACAGTGCGTTTCTCACTGTTACATGCATTTGAATGGGGAACTCGACCGAAACAAAGTATAGGTTTTCATTATGTGTATAACTTGGAAATCTTAGCTCAAACAGCTGCAAAACCTGTTTGCCCAGCACGGGGACCTTGAGTTCTATAAGATAAAGCCATAAACATGTTTGTCTGAGTCTTCTATCAAAAGTTACTGCGATTTATATGAAGTTTTACAAAAACGCTTTCTTTCGCCAAGACAATGCGTTTCTCACTGTTACATGCATTTGAATGGGGAACTCGACCGAAACAAAGTATAGGTTTTCATTATGTGTATAACTTGGAAATCTTAGCTCAAACAGCTGCAAATCCTGTTTTCCCAGCACGGGGACCTTGAGTTCTATAAGATAAAGCCATAAACATGTTTGTCTGAGTCTTCTATCAAAAGTTACAGCTATTTATATGAAGTTGTACAAAAACGCTTTCTTTCGCCAAGACAGTGCGTTTCTCACTGTTACATGCATTTGAATGGGGAACTCGACCGAAACAAAGTATAGGTTTTCATTATGTGTATAACTTGGAAATCTTAGCTCAAACAGCTGCAAATCCTGTTTTCCCAGCACGGGGACCTTGAGTTCTATAAGATAAAGCCATAAACATGTTTGTCTGAGTCTTCTATCAAAAGTTACAGCTATTTATATGAAGTTGTACAAAAACGCTTTCTTTCGCCAAGACAGTGCGTTTCTCACTGTTACATGCATTTGAATGGGGAACTCGACCGAAACAAAGTATAGGTTTTCATTATGTGTATAACTTGGAAATCTTAGCTCAAACGGCTGCAAAACCTGTTTGCCCAGCACGGGGACCTTGAGTTCTATAAGATAAAGCCATAAACATGTTTGTCTGAGTCTTCTATCAAAAGTTACAGCTATTTATATGAAGTTGTACAAAAACGCTTTCTTTCGCCAAGACAGTGCGTTTCTCACTGTTACATGCATTTGAATGGGGAACTCGACCGAAACAAAGTATAGGTTTTCATTATGTGTATAACTTGGAAATCTTAGCTCCAACAGCTGCAAATCCTGTTTGCCCAGCACGGGGATATTGAGTTCTATAAGATAAAGCCATAAACATGTTTGTCTGAGTCTTCTATCAAAAGTTACAGCTATTTATATGAAGTTGTACAAAAACGCTTTCTTTCGCCAAGACAGTGCGTTTCTCACTGTTACATGCATTTGAATGGGGAACTCGACCGAAACAAAGTATAGGTTTTCATTATGTGTATAACTTGAAAATCTTAGCTCCAACAGCTGCAAATCCTGTTTTCCCAGCACGGGGATATTGAGTTCTATAAGATAAAGCCATAAACATGTTTGTCTGAGTCTTCTATCAAAAGTTACAGCTATTTATATGAAGTTGTACAAAAACGCTTTCTTTCGCCAAGACAGTGCGTTTCTCACTGTTACATGCATTTGAATGGGGAACTCGACCGAAACAAAGTATAGGTTTTCATTATGTGTATACCTTGAAAATCTTAGCTCCAACAGCTGCAAATCCTGTTTGCCCAGCACGGGGATATTGAGTTCTATAAGATAAAGCCATAAACATGTTTGTCTGAGTCTTCTATCAAAAGTTACAGCTATTTATATGAAGTTGTACAAAAACGCTTTCTTTCGCCAAGACAATGCGTTTCTCACTGTTACATGCATTTGAATGGGGAACTCGACCGAAACAAAGTATAGGTTTTCATTATGTGTATACCTTGAAAATCTTAGCTCCAACAGCTGCAAAACCTGTTTTCCCAGCACGGGGACCTTGAGTTCTATAAGATAAAGCCATAAACATGTTTGTCTGAGTCTTCTATCAAAAGTTACAGCTATTTATATGAAGTTGTACAAAAACGCTTTCTTTCGCCAAGACAGTGCGTTTCTCACTGTTACATGCATTTGAATGGGGAACTCGACCGAAACAAAGTATAGGTTTTCATTATGTGTATAACTTGAAAATCTTAGCTCCAACAGCTGCAAATCCTGTTTTCCCAGCACGGGGACCTTGAGTTCTATAAGATAAAGCCATAAACATGTTTGTCTGAGTCTTCTATCAAAAGTTACAGCTATTTATATGAAGTTGTACAAAAACGCTTTATTTCGCCAAGACAGTCCGTTTCTCACTGTTACATGCATTTGAATGGGAAACTCACCTGAAACAAAGTATAGGTTTTCATTATGTGTATAACTTGGAAATCTTAGCTCAAACAGCTGCAAAACCTGTTTTCCCAGCACGGGGACCTTGAGTTCTATAAGATAAAGCCATAAACATGTGTATCCGAGTCTTCTATCAAAAGTTACAGCTATTTATATGAAGTTGTACAAAAACGCTTTATTTCGCCAAGACAGTGCGTTTCTCACTGTTACATGCATTTGAATGGGAAACTCACCTGAAACAAAGTATAGGTTTTCATTATGTGTATAACTTGAAAATCTTAGCTCAAACAGCTGCAAATCCTGTTTTCCCAGCACGGGGACCTTGAGTTCTATAAGATAAAGCCATAAACATGTGTATCCGAGCCTTCTATCAAAAGTTACAGCTATTTATATGAAGTTGTTCAAAAACGCTTTATTTCGCCAAGACAGTGCGTTTCTCACTGTTACATGCATTTGAATGGGGAACTCGACCGAAACAAAGTATAGGTTTTCATTATGTGTATAACTTGAAAATCTTAGCTCCAACAGCTGCAAATCCTGTTTTCCCAGCACGGGGACCTTGAGTTCTATAAGATAAAGCCATAAACATGTTTGTCTGAGTCTTCTATCAAAAGTTACAGCTATTTATATGAAGTTGTTCAAAAACGCATTATTTCGCCAAGACAATGCGTTTCTCACTGTTACATGCATTTGAATGGGGAACTCGACCGAAACAAAGTATAGGTTTTCATTATGTGTATAACTTGAAAATATTAGCTCAAACAGCTGCAAATCCTGTTTTCCCAGCACGGGGACCTTGAGTTCTATAAGATAAAGCCATAAACATGTTTGTCTGAGTCTTCTATCAAAAGTTACAGCTATTTATATGAAGTTGTACAAAAACGCTTTCTTTCGCCAAGACAGTGCGTTTCTCACTGTTACATGCATTTGAATGGGGAACTCGACCGAAACAAAGTATAGGTTTTCATTATGTGTATACCTTGAAAATCTTAGCTCCAACAGCTGCAAATCCTGTTTGCCCAGCACGGGGATATTGAGTTCTATAAGATAAAGCCATAAACATGTTTGTCTGAGTCTTCTATCAAAAGTTACAGCTATTTATATGAAGTTGTACAAAAACGCTTTCTTTCGCCAAGACAGTGCGTTTCTCACTGTTACATGCATTTGAATGGGGAACTCGACCGAAACAAAGTATAGGTTTTCATTATGTGTATAACTTGGAAATCTTAGCTCCAACAGCTGCAAATCCTGTTTTCCCAGCACGGGGACCTTGAGTTCTATAAGATAAAGCCATAAACATGTTTGTCTGAGTCTTCTATCAAAAGTTACAGCTATTTATATGAAGTTGTACAAAAACGCTTTCTTTCGCCAAGACAGTGCGTTTCTCACTGTTACATGCATTTGAATGGGGAACTCGACCGAAACAAAGTATAGGTTTTCATTATGTGTATAACTTGAAAATCTTAGCTCCAACAGCTGCAAATCCTGTTTTCCCAGCACGGGGACCTTGAGTTCTATAAGATAAAGCCATAAACATGTTTGTCTGAGTCTTCTATCAAAAGTTACAGCTATTTATATGAAGTTGTACAAAAACGCTTTCTTTCGCCAAGACAGTGCGTTTCTCACTGTTACATGCATTTGAATGGGGAACTCGACCGAAACAAAGTATAGGTTTTCATTATGTGTATAACTTGAAAATCTTAGCTCCAACAGCTGCAAATCCTGTTTTCCCAGCACGGGGACCTTGAGTTCTATAAGATAAAGCCATAAACATGTTTGTCTGAGTCTTCTATCAAAAGTTACAGCTATTTATATGAAGTTGTACAAAAACGCTTTATTTCGCCAAGACAGTCCGTTTCTCACTGTTACATGCATTTGAATGGGAAACTCACCTGAAACAAAGTATAGGTTTTCATTATGTGTATAACTTGGAAATCTTAGCTCAAACAGCTGCAAAACCTGTTTTCCCAGCACGGGGACCTTGAGTTCTATAAGATAAAGCCATAAACATGTGTATCCGAGTCTTCTATCAAAAGTTACAGCTATTTATATGAAGTTGTACAAAAACGCTTTATTTCGCCAAGACAGTGCGTTTCTCACTGTTACATGCATTTGAATGGGAAACTCACCTGAAACAAAGTATAGGTTTTCATTATGTGTATAACTTGGAAATCTTAGCTCAAACAGCTGCAAAACCTGTTTTCCCAGCACGGGGACCTTGAGTTCTATAAGATAAAGCCATAAACATGTTTGTCTGAGTCTTCTATCAAAAGTTACAGCTATTTATATGAAGTTGTACAAAAACGCTTTATTTCGCCAAGACAGTCCGTTTCTCACTGTTACATGCATTTGAATGGGGAACTCGACCGAAACAAAGTATAGGTTTTCATTATGTGTATAACTTGGAAATCTTAGCTCAAACAGCTGCAAATCCTGTTTTCCCAGCACGGGGACCTTGAGTTCTATAAGATAAAGCCATAAACATGTTTGTCTGAGTCTTCTATCAAAAGTTACAGCTATTTATATGAAGTTGTACAAAAACGCTTTCTTTCGCCAAGACAGTGCGTTTCTCACTGTTACATGCATTTGAATGGGGAACTCGACCGAAACAAAGTATAGGTTTTCATTATGTGTATAACTTGGAAATCTTAGCTCAAACAGCTGCAAATCCTGTTTTCCCAGCACGGGGACCTTGAGTTCTATAAGATAAAGCCATAAACATGTTTGTCTGAGTCTTCTATCAAAAGTTACAGCTATTTATATGAAGTTGTACAAAAACGCTTTCTTTCGCCAAGACAGTGCGTTTCTCACTGTTACATGCATTTGAATGGGGAACTCGACCGAAACAAAGTATAGGTTTTCATTATGTGTATAACTTGAAAATCTTAGCTCCAACAGCTGCAAATCCTGTTTTCCCAGCACGGGGACCTTGAGTTCTATAAGATAAAGCCATAAACATGTTTGTCTGAGTCTTCTATCAAAAGTTACAGCTATTTATATGAAGTTGTACAAAAACGCTTTATTTCGCCAAGACAGTCCGTTTCTCACTGTTACATGCATTTGAATGGGGAACTCGACCGAAACAAAGTATAGGTTTTCATTATGTGTATAACTTGGAAATCTTAGCTCCAACAGCTGCAAATCCTGTTTGCCCAGCACGGGGACCTTGAGTTCTATAAGATAAAGCCATAAACATGTGTATCCGAGTCTTCTATCAAAAGTTACAGCTATTTATATGAAGTTGTACAAAAACGCTTTCTTTCGCCAAGACAGTGCGTTTCTCACTGTTACATGCATTTGAATGGGGAACTCGACCGAAACAAAGTATAGGTTTTCATTATGTGTATAACTTGAAAATCTTAGCTCCAACGGCTGCAAATCCTGTTTTCCCAGCACGGGGACCTTGAGTTCTATAAGATAAAGCCATAAACATGTTTGTCTGAGTCTTCTATCAAAAGTTACAGCTATTTATATGAAGTTGTACAAAAACGCTTTCTTTCGCCAAGACAGTGCGTTTCTCACTGTTACATGCATTTGAATGGGGAACTCGACCGAAACAAAGTATAGGTTTTCATTATGTGTATACCTTGAAAATCTTAGCTCCAACAGCTGCAAAACCTGTTTTCCCAGCACGGGGACCTTGAGTTCTATAAGATAAAGCCATAAACATGTTTGTCTGAGTCTTCTATCAAAAGTTACAGCTATTTATATGAAGTTGTACAAAAACGCTTTCTTTCGCCAAGACAGTGCGTTTCTCACTGTTACATGCATTTGAATGGGGAACTCGACCGAAACAAAGTATAGGTTTTCATTATGTGTATAACTTGAAAATCTTAGCTCCAACAGCTGCAAATCCTGTTTTCCCAGCACGGGGACCTTGAGTTCTATAAGATAAAGCCATAAACATGTTTGTCTGAGTCTTCTATCAAAAGTTACAGCTATTTATATGAAGTTGTACAAAAACGCTTTATTTCGCCAAGACAGTCCGTTTCTCACTGTTACATGCATTTGAATGGGAAACTCACCTGAAACAAAGTATAGGTTTTCATTATGTGTATAACTTGGAAATCTTAGCTCAAACAGCTGCAAAACCTGTTTTCCCAGCACGGGGACCTTGAGTTCTATAAGATAAAGCCATAAACATGTGTATCCGAGTCTTCTATCAAAAGTTACAGCTATTTATATGAAGTTGTACAAAAACGCTTTATTTCGCCAAGACAGTGCGTTTCTCACTGTTACATGCATTTGAATGGGAAACTCACCTGAAACAAAGTATAGGTTTTCATTATGTGTATAACTTGGAAATCTTAGCTCAAACAGCTGCAAAACCTGTTTTCCCAGCACGGGGACCTTGAGTTCTATAAGATAAAGCCATAAACTGGTTTGTCTGAGTCTTCTATCAAAAGTTACAGCTATTTATATGAAGTTGTACAAAAACGCTTTATTTCGCCAAGACAGTCCGTTTCTCACTGTTACATGCATTTGAATGGGGAACTCGACCGAAACAAAGTATAGGTTTTCATTATGTGTATAACTTGGAAATCTTAGCTCAAACAGCTGCAAATCCTGTTTTCCCAGCACGGGGACCTTGAGTTCTATAAGATAAAGCCATAAACATGTTTGTCTGAGTCTTCTATCAAAAGTTACAGCTATTTATATGAAGTTGTACAAAAACGCTTTCTTTCGCCAAGACAGTGCGTTTCTCACTGTTACATGCATTTGAATGGGGAACTCGACCGAAACAAAGTATAGGTTTTCATTATGTGTATAACTTGGAAATCTTAGCTCAAACAGCTGCAAATCCTGTTTTCCCAGCACGGGGACCTTGAGTTCTATAAGATAAAGCCATAAACATGTTTGTCTGAGTCTTCTATCAAAAGTTACAGCTATTTATATGAAGTTGTACAAAAACGCTTTCTTTCGCCAAGACAGTGCGTTTCTCACTGTTACATGCATTTGAATGGGGAACTCGACCGAAACAAAGTATAGGTTTTCATTATGTGTATAACTTGAAAATCTTAGCTCCAACAGCTGCAAATCCTGTTTTCCCAGCACGGGGACCTTGAGTTCTATAAGATAAAGCCATAAACATGTTTGTCTGAGTCTTCTATCAAAAGTTACAGCTATTTATATGAAGTTGTACAAAAACGCTTTATTTCGCCAAGACAGTCCGTTTCTCACTGTTACATGCATTTGAATGGGGAACTCGACCGAAACAAAGTATAGGTTTTCATTATGTGTATAACTTGGAAATCTTAGCTCCAACAGCTGCAAATCCTGTTTGCCCAGCACGGGGATATTGAGTTCTATAAGATAAAGCCATAAACATGTGTATCCGAGTCTTCTATCAAAAGTTACAGCTATTTATATGAAGTTGTACAAAAACGCTTTCTTTCGCCAAGACAGTGCGTTTCTCACTGTTACATGCATTTGAATGGGGAACTCGACCGAAACAAAGTATAGGTTTTCATTATGTGTATAACTTGAAAATCTTAGCTCCAACGGCTGCAAATCCTGTTTTCCCAGCACGGGGACCTTGAGTTCTATAAGATAAAGCCATAAACATGTTTGTCTGAGTCTTCTATCAAAAGTTACAGCGATTTATATGAAGTTGTTCAAAAACGCATTATTTCGCCAAGACAATGCGTTTCTCACTGTTACATGCATTTGAATGGGGAACTCGACCGAAACAAAGTATAGGTTTTCATTATGTGTATAACTTGGAAATCTTAGCTCAAACAGCTGCAAATCCTGTTTTCCCAGCACGGGGACCTTGAGTTCTATAAGATAAAGCCATAAACATGTTTGTCTGAGTCTTCTATCAAAAGTTACAGCTGTATATGAAGTTGTACAAAAACGCTTTCTTTCGCCAAGACAGTGCGTTTCTCACTGTTACATGCATTTGAATGGGGAACTCGACCGAAACAAAGTATAGGTTTTCATTATGTGTATAACTTGGAAATCTTAGCTCAAACAGCTGCAAATCCTGTTTTCCCAGCACGGGGACCTTGAGTTCTATAAGATAAAGCCATAAACATGTTTGTCTGAGTCTTCTATCAAAAGTTACAGCTATTTATATGAAGTTGTACAAAAACGCTTTCTTTCGCCAAGACAGTGCGTTTCTCACTGTTACATGCATTTGAATGGGGAACTCGACCGAAACAAAGTATAGGTTTTCATTATGTGTATAACTTGGAAATCTTAGCTCCAACAGCTGCAAATCCTGTTTTCCCAGCACGGGGACCTTGAGTTCTATAAGATAAAGCCATAAACATGTTTGTCTGAGTCTTCTATCAAAAGTTACAGCTATTTATATGAAGTTGTACAAAAACGCTTTCTTTCGCCAAGACAGTGCGTTTCTCACTGTTACATGCATTTGAATGGGGAACTCGACCGAAACAAAGTATAGGTTTTCATTATGTGTATAACTTGGAAATCTTAGCTCAAACAGCTGCAAAACCTGTTTGCCCAGCACGGGGACCTTGAGTTCTATAAGATAAAGCCATAAACATGTTTGTCTGAGTCTTCTATCAAAAGTTACAGCTATTTATATGAAGTTGTACAAAAACGCTTTCTTTCGCCAAGACAGTGCGTTTCTCACTGTTACATGCATTTGAATGGGGAACTCGACCGAAACAAAGTATAGGTTTTCATTATGTGTATAACTTGGAAATCTTAGCTCCAACAGCTGCTAATCCTGTTTGCCCAGCACGGGGATATTGAGTTCTATAAGATAAAGCCATAAACATGTTTGTCTGAGTCTTCTATCAAAAGTTACAGCTATTTATATGAAGTTGTACAAAAACGCTTTCTTTCGCCAAGACAGTGCGTTTCTCACTGTTACATGCATTTGAATGGGGAACTCGACCGAAACAAAGTATAGGTTTTCATTATGTGTATAACTTGAAAATCTTAGCTCCAACAGCTGCAAATCCTGTTTTCCCAGCACGGGGATATTGAGTTCTATAAGATAAAGCCATAAACATGTTTGTCTGAGTCTTCCATCAAAAGTTACAGCTATTTATATGAAGTTGTACAAAAACGCTTTCTTTCGCCAAGACAATGCGTTTCTCACTGTTACATGCATTTGAATGGGGAACTCGACCGAAACAAAGTATAGGTTTTCATTATGTGTATACCTTGAAAATCTTAGCTCCAACAGCTGCAAAACCTGTTTTCCCAGCACGGGGACCTTGAGTTCTATAAGATAAAGCCATAAACATGTTTGTCTGAGTCTTCTATCAAAAGTTACAGCTATTTATATGAAGTTGTACAAAAACGCTTTCTTTCGCCAAGACAGTGCGTTTCTCACTGTTACATGCATTTGAATGGGGAACTCGACCGAAACAAAGTATAGGTTTTCATTATGTGTATAACTTGAAAATCTTAGCTCCAACAGCTGCAAAACCTGTTTTCCCAGCACGGGGACCTTGAGTTCTATAAGATAAAGCCATAAACATGTTTGTCTGAGTCTTCTATCAAAAGTTACAGCTATTTATATGAAGTTGTACAAAAACGCTTTCTTTCGCCAAGACAGTGCGTTTCTCACTGTTACATGCATTTGAATGGGGAACTCGACCGAAACAAAGTATAGGTTTTCATTATGTGTATAACTTGAAAATCTTAGCTCCAACAGCTGCAAATCCTGTTTTCCCAGCACGGGGACCTTGAGTTCTATAAGATAAAGCCATAAACATGTTTGTCTGAGTCTTCTATCAAAAGTTACAGCGATTTATATGAAGTTGTTCAAAAACGCATTATTTCGCCAAGACAATGCGTTTCTCACTGTTACATGCATTTGAATGGGGAACTCGACCGAAACAAAGTATAGGTTTTCATTATGTGTATAACTTGAAAATATTAGCTCAAACAGCTGCAAATCCTGTTTTCCCAGCACGGGGACCTTGAGTTCTATAAGATAAAGCCATAAACATGTGTATCCGAGTCTTCTATCAAAAGTTACAGCTATTTATATGAAGTTGTACAAAAACGCTTTCTTTCGCCAAGACAGTGCGTTTCTCACTGTTACATGCATTTGAATGGGGAACTCGACCGAAACAAAGTATAGGTTTTCATTATGTGTATAACTTGGAAATCTTAGCTCCAACAGCTGCAAATCCTGTTTTCCCAGCACGGGGACCTTGAGTTCTATAAGATAAAGCCATAAACATGTGTATCCGAGTCTTCTATCAAAAGTTACAGCTATTTATATGAAGTTGTACAAAAACGCTTTCTTTCGCCAAGACAGTGCGTTTCTCACTGTTACATGCATTTGAATGGGGAACTCGACCGAAACAAAGTATAGGTTTTCATTATGTGTATAACTTGGAAATCTTAGCTCAAACAGCTGCAAATCCTGTTTTCCCAGCACGGGGACCTTGAGTTCTATAAGATAAAGCCATAAACATGTTTGTCTGAGTCTTCTATCAAAAGTTACAGCTATTTATATGAAGTTGTACAAAAACGCTTTCTTTCGCCAAGACAGTGCGTTTCTCACTGTTACATGCATTTGAATGGGGAACTCGACCGAAACAAAGTATAGGTTTTCATTATGTGTATAACTTGGAAATCTTAGCTCCAACAGCTGCAAATCCTGTTTTCCCAGCACGGGGACCTTGAGTTCTATAAGATAAAGCCATAAACATGTTTGTCTGAGTCTTCTATCAAAAGTTACAGCTATTTATATGAAGTTGTACAAAAACGCTTTCTTTCGCCAAGACAGTGCGTTTCTCACTGTTACATGCATTTGAATGGGGAACTCGACCGAAACAAAGTATAGGTTTTCATTATGTGTATAACTTGAAAATCTTAGCTCCAACGGCTGCAAATCCTGTTTTCCCAGCACGGGGACCTTGAGTTCTATAAGATAAAGCCATAAACATGTTTGTCTGAGTCTTCTATCAAAAGTTACAGCGATTTATATGAAGTTGTTCAAAAACGCATTATTTCGCCAAGACAATGCGTTTCTCACTGTTACATGCATTTGAATGGGGAACTCGACCGAAACAAAGTATAGGTTTTCATTATGTGTATAACTTGGAAATCTTAGCTCAAACAGCTGCAAATCCTGTTTTCCCAGCACGGGGACCTTGAGTTCTATAAGATAAAGCCATAAACATGTTTGTCTGAGTCTTCTATCAAAAGTTACAGCTGTATATGAAGTTGTACAAAAACGCTTTCTTTCGCCAAGACAGTGCGTTTCTCACTGTTACATGCATTTGAATGGGGAACTCGACCGAAACAAAGTATAGGTTTTCATTATGTGTATAACTTGAAAATCTTAGCTCCAACAGCTGCAAATCCTGTTTTCCCAGCACGGGGACCTTGAGTTCTATAAGATAAAGCCATAAACATGTTTGTCTGAGTCTTCTATCAAAAGTTACAGCTATTTATATGAAGTTGTACAAAAACGCTTTATTTCGCCAAGACAGTCCGTTTCTCACTGTTACATGCATTTGAATGGGAAACTCACCTGAAACAAAGTATAGGTTTTCATTATGTGTATAACTTGGAAATCTTAGCTCAAACAGCTGCAAAACCTGTTTTCCCAGCACGGGGACCTTGAGTTCTATAAGATAAAGCCATAAACATGTGTATCCGAGTCTTCTATCAAAAGTTACAGCTATTTATATGAAGTTGTACAAAAACGCTTTATTTCGCCAAGACAGTGCGTTTCTCACTGTTACATGCATTTGAATGGGAAACTCACCTGAAACAAAGTATAGGTTTTCATTATGTGTATAACTTGAAAATCTTAGCTCAAACAGCTGCAAATCCTGTTTTCCCAGCACGGGGACCTTGAGTTCTATAAGATAAAGCCATAAACATGTGTATCCGAGCCTTCTATCAAAAGTTACAGCTATTTATATGAAGTTGTTCAAAAACGCTTTATTTCGCCAAGACAGTGCGTTTCTCACTGTTACATGCATTTGAATGGGGAACTCGACCGAAACAAAGTATAGGTTTTCATTATGTGTATAACTTGGAAATCTTAGCTCAAACAGCTGCAAATCCTGTTTTCCCAGCACGGGGACCTTGAGTTCTATAAGATAAAGCCATAAACATGTTTGTCTGAGTCTTCTATCAAAAGTTACAGCTATTTATATGAAGTTGTACAAAAACGCTTTCTTTCGCCAAGACAGTGCGTTTCTCACTGTTACATGCATTTGAATGGGGAACTCGACCGAAACAAAGTATAGGTTTTCATTATGTGTATAACTTGGAAATCTTAGCTCAAACAGCTGCAAAACCTGTTTGCCCAGCACGGGGACCTTGAGTTCTATAAGATAAAGCCATAAACATGTTTGTCTGAGTCTTCTATCAAAAGTTACAGCTATTTATATGAAGTTGTACAAAAACGCTTTCTTTCGCCAAGACAGTGCGTTTCTCACTGTTACATGCATTTGAATGGGGAACTCGACCGAAACAAAGTATAGGTTTTCATTATGTGTATAACTTGGAAATCTTAGCTCCAACAGCTGCAAATCCTGTTTGCCCAGCACGGGGATATTGAGTTCTATAAGATAAAGCCATAAACATGTTTGTCTGAGTCTTCTATCAAAAGTTACAGCTATTTATATGAAGTTGTACAAAAACGCTTTCTTTCGCCAAGACAGTGCGTTTCTCACTGTTACATGCATTTGAATGGGGAACTCGACCGAAACAAAGTATAGGTTTTCATTATGTGTATAACTTGAAAATCTTAGCTCCAACAGCTGCAAATCCTGTTTTCCCAGCACGGGGATATTGAGTTCTATAAGATAAAGCCATAAACATGTTTGTCTGAGTCTTCTATCAAAAGTTACAGCTATTTATATGAAGTTGTACAAAAACGCTTTCTTTCGCCAAGACAGTGCGTTTCTCACTGTTACATGCATTTGAATGGGGAACTCGACCGAAACAAAGTATAGGTTTTCATTATGTGTATACCTTGAAAATCTTAGCTCCAACAGCTGCAAATCCTGTTTGCCCAGCACGGGGATATTGAGTTCTATAAGATAAAGCCATAAACATGTTTGTCTGAGTCTTCTATCAAAAGTTACAGCTATTTATATGAAGTTGTACAAAAACGCTTTCTTTCGCCAAGACAATGCGTTTCTCACTGTTACATGCATTTGAATGGGGAACTCGACCGAAACAAAGTATAGGTTTTCATTATGTGTATACCTTGAAAATCTTAGCTCCAACAGCTGCAAAACCTGTTTTCCCAGCACGGGGACCTTGAGTTCTATAAGATAAAGCCATAAACATGTTTGTCTGAGTCTTCTATCAAAAGTTACAGCTATTTATATGAAGTTGTACAAAAACGCTTTCTTTCGCCAAGACAGTGCGTTTCTCACTGTTACATGCATTTGAATGGGGAACTCGACCGAAACAAAGTATAGGTTTTCATTATGTGTATAACTTGAAAATCTTAGCTCCAACAGCTGCAAAACCTGTTTTCCCAGCACGGGGACCTTGAGTTCTATAAGATAAAGCCATAAACATGTTTGTCTGAGTCTTCTATCAAAAGTTACAGCTATTTATATGAAGTTGTACAAAAACGCTTTCTTTCGCCAAGACAGTGCGTTTCTCACTGTTACATGCATTTGAATGGGGAACTCGACCGAAACAAAGTATAGGTTTTCATTATGTGTATAACTTGAAAATCTTAGCTCCAACAGCTGCAAATCCTGTTTTCCCAGCACGGGGATATTGAGTTCTATAAGATAAAGCCATAAACATGTTTGTCTGAGTCTTCTATCAAAAGTTACAGCTATTTATATGAAGTTGTACAAAAACGCTTTCTTTCGCCAAGACAGTGCGTTTCTCACTGTTACATGCATTTGAATGGGGAACTCGACCGAAACAAAGTATAGGTTTTCATTATGTGTATAACTTGGAAATCTTAGCTCCAACAGCTGCAAATCCTGTTTTCCCAGCACGGGGACCTTGAGTTCTATAAGATAAAGCCATAAACATGTTTGTCTGAGTCTTCTATCAAAAGTTACAGCTATTTATATGAAGTTGTACAAAAACGCTTTCTTTCGCCAAGACAGTGCGTTTCTCACTGTTACATGCATTTGAATGGGGAACTCGACCGAAACAAAGTATAGGTTTTCATTATGTGTATAACTTGAAAATCTTAGCTCCAACAGCTGCAAATCCTGTTTTCCCAGCACGGGGATATTGAGTTCTATAAGATAAAGCCATAAACATGTTTGTCTGAGTCTTCTATCAAAAGTTACAGCGATTTATATGAAGTTGTACAAAAACTATTTCTTTCGCCAAGACAGTGCGTTTCTCACTGTTACATGCATTTGAATGGGGAACTCGACCGAAACAAAGTATAGGTTTTCATTATGTGTATAACTTGGAAATCTTAGCTCAAACAGCTGCAAAACCTGTTTTCCCAGCACGGGGACCTTGAGTTCTATAAGATAAAGCCATAAACATGTTTGTCTGAGTCTTCTATCAAAAGTTACAGCTATTTATATGAAGTTGTACAAAAACGCTTTCTTTCGCCAAGACAATGCGTTTCTCACTGTTACATGCATTTGAATGGGGAACTCGACCGAAACAAAGTATAGGTTTTCATTATGTGTATAACTTGGAAATCTTAGCTCAAACAGCTGCAAAAACTGTTTTCCCAGCACGGGGACCTTGAGTTCTATAAGATAAAGCCATAAACATGTTTGTCTGAGTCTTCTATCAAAAGTTACAGCTATTTATATGAAGTTGTACAAAAACGCTTTCTTTCGCCAAGACAGTGCGTTTCTCACTGTTACATGCATTTGAATGGGGAACTCGACCGAAACAAAGTATAGGTTTTCATTATGTGTATACCTTGAAAATCTTAGCTCCAACAGCTGCAAATCCTGTTTGCCCAGCACGGGGATATTGAGTTCTATAAGATAAAGCCATAAACATGTTTGTCTGAGTCTTCTATCAAAAGTTACAGCTATTTATATGAAGTTGTACAAAAACGCTTTCTTTCGCCAAGACAGTGCGTTTCTCACTGTTACATGCATTTGAATGGGGAACTCGACCGAAACAAAGTATAGGTTTTCATTATGTGTATACCTTGAAAATCTTAGCTCCAACAGCTGCAAAACCTGTTTTCCCAGCACGGGGACCTTGAGTTCTATAAGATAAAGCCATAAACATGTTTGTCTGAGTCTTCTATCAAAAGTTACAGCTATTTATATGAAGTTGTACAAAAACTATTTCTTTCGCCAAGACAGTGCGTTTCTCACTGTTACATGCATTTGAATGGGGAACTCGACCGAAACAAAGTATAGGTTTTCATTATGTGTATAACTTGGAAATCTTAGCTCAAACAGCTGCAAAACCTGTTTTCCCAGCACGGGGACCTTGAGTTCTATAAGATAAAGCCATAAACATGTTTGTCTGAGTCTTCTATCAAAAGTTACAGCTATTTATATGAAGTTGTACAAAAACGCTTTCTTTCGCCAAGACAATGCGTTTCTCACTGTTACATGCATTTGAATGGGGAACTCGACCGAAACAAAGTATAGGTTTTCATTATGTGTATAACTTGGAAATCTTAGCTCAAACAGCTGCAAAAACTGTTTTCCCAGCACGGGGACCTTGAGTTCTATAAGATAAAGCCATAAACATGTTTGTCTGAGTCTTCTATCAAAAGTTACAGCTATTTATATGAAGTTGTACAAAAACGCTTTCTTTCGCCAAGACAGTGCGTTTCTCACTGTTACATGCATTTGAATGGGGAACTCGACCGAAACAAAGTATAGGTTTTCATTATGTGTATACCTTGAAAATCTTAGCTCCAACAGCTGCAAATCCTGTTTGCCCAGCACGGGGATATTGAGTTCTATAAGATAAAGCCATAAACATGTTTGTCTGAGTCTTCTATCAAAAGTTACAGCTATTTATATGAAGTTGTACAAAAACGCTTTCTTTCGCCAAGACAGTGCGTTTCTCACTGTTACATGCATTTGAATGGGGAACTCGACCGAAACAAAGTATAGGTTTTCATTATGTGTATACCTTGAAAATCTTAGCTCCAACAGCTGCAAAACCTGTTTTCCCAGCACGGGGACCTTGAGTTCTATAAGATAAAGCCATAAACATGTTTGTCTGAGTCTTCTATCAAAAGTTACAGCTATTTATATGAAGTTGTACAAAAACGCTTTCTTTCGCCAAGACAGTGCGTTTCTCACTGTTACATGCATTTGAATGGGGAACTCGACCGAAACAAAGTATAGGTTTTCATTATGTGTATAACTTGAAAATCTTAGCTCCAACAGCTGCAAATCCTGTTTTCCCAGCACGGGGATATTGAGTTCTATAAGATAAAGCCATAAACATGTTTGTCTGAGTCTTCTATCAAAAGTTACAGCTATTTATATGAAGTTGTACAAAAACGCTTTCTTTCGCCAAGACAGTGCGTTTCTCACTGTTACATGCATTTGAATGGGGAACTCGACCGAAACAAAGTATAGGTTTTCATTATGTGTATAACTTGGAAATCTTAGCTCCAACAGCTGCAAATCCTGTTTTCCCAGCACGGGGACCTTGAGTTCTATAAGATAAAGCCATAAACATGTTTGTCTGAGTCTTCTATCAAAAGTTACAGCTATTTATATGAAGTTGTACAAAAACGCTTTCTTTCGCCAAGACAGTGCGTTTCTCACTGTTACATGCATTTGAATGGGGAACTCGACCGAAACAAAGTATAGGTTTTCATTATGTGTATAACTTGAAAATCTTAGCTCCAACAGCTGCAAATCCTGTTTTCCCAGCACGGGGACCTTGAGTTCTATAAGATAAAGCCATAAACATGTTTGTCTGAGTCTTCTATCAAAAGTTACAGCTATTTATATGAAGTTGTACAAAAACGCTTTCTTTCGCCAAGACAGTGCGTTTCTCACTGTTACATGCATTTGAATGGGGAACTCGACCGAAACAAAGTATAGGTTTTCATTATGTGTATAACTTGGAAATCTTAGCTCAAACAGCTGCAAAACCTGTTTTCCCAGCACGGGGACCTTGAGTTCTATAAGATAAAGCCATAAACATGTTTGTCTGAGTCTTCTATCAAAAGTTACAGCTATTTATATGAAGTTGTACAAAAACGCTTTCTTTCGCCAAGACAGTGCGTTTCTCACTGTTACATGCATTTGAATGGGGAACTCGACCGAAACAAAGTATAGGTTTTCATTATGTGTATAACTTGGAAATCTTAGCTCAAACAGCTGCAAAACCTGTTTGCCCAGCACGGGGACCTTGAGTTCTATAAGATAAAGCCATAAACATGTTTGTCTGAGTCTTCTATCAAAAGTTACAGCGATTTATATGAAGTTGTACAAAAACGCTTTCTTTCGCCAAGACAGTGCGTTTCTCACTGTTACATGCATTTGAATGGGGAACTCGACCGAAACAAAGTATAGGTTTTCATTATGTGTATAACTTGAAAATCTTAGCTCCAACAGCTGCAAATCCTGTTTGCCCAGCACGGGGACCTTGAGTTCTATAAGATAAAGCCATAAACATGTTTGTCTGAGTCTTCTATCAAAAGTTACAGCTATTTATATGAAGTTGTACAAAAACGCTTTCTTTCGCCAAGACAGTGCGTTTCTCACTGTTACATGCATTTGAATGGGGAACTCGACCGAAACAAAGTATAGGTTTTCATTATGTGTATAACTTGGAAATCTTAGCTCAAACAGCTGCAAAACCTGTTTTCCCAGCACGGGGACCTTGAGTTCTATAAGATAAAGCCATAAACATGTTTGTCTGAGTCTTCTATCAAAAGTTACAGCTATTTATATGAAGTTGTACAAAAACGCTTTCTTTCGCCAAGACAGTGCGTTTCTCACTGTTACATGCATTTGAATGGGGAACTCGACCGAAACAAAGTATAGGTTTTCATTATGTGTATACCTTGAAAATCTTAGCTCCAACAGCTGCAAATCCTGTTTGCCCAGCACGGGGATATTGAGTTCTATAAGATAAAGCCATAAACATGTTTGTCTGAGTCTTCTATCAAAAGTTACAGCTATTTATATGAAGTTGTACAAAAACGCTTTCTTTCGCCAAGACAATGCGTTTCTCACTGTTACATGCATTTGAATGGGGAACTCGACCGAAACAAAGTATAGGTTTTCATTATGTGTATACCTTGAAAATCTTAGCTCCAACAGCTGCAAAACCTGTTTTCCCAGCACGGGGACCTTGAGTTCTATAAGATAAAGCCATAAACATGTTTGTCTGAGTCGTCTATCAAAAGTTACAGCTATTTATATGAAGTTGTACAAAAACGCTTTCTTTCGCCAAGACAGTGCGTTTCTCACTGTTACATGCATTTGAATGGGGAACTCGACCGAAACAAAGTATAGGTTTTCATTATGTGTATAACTTGAAAATCTTAGCTCCAACAGCTGCAAATCCTGTTTTCCCAGCACGGGGACCTTGAGTTCTATAAGATAAAGCCATAAACATGTTTGTCTGAGTCTTCTATCAAAAGTTACAGCTATTTATATGAAGTTGTACAAAAACGCTTTCTTTTGCCAAGACAATGCGTTTCTCACTGTTACATGCATTTGAATGGGGAACTCGACCGAAACAAAGTATAGGTTTTCATTATGTGTATAACTTGGAAATCTTAGCTCAAACAGCTGCAAAACCTGTTTTCCCAGCACGGGGACCTTGAGTTCTATAAGATAAAGCCATAAACATGTTTGTCTGAGTCTTCTATCAAAAGTTACAGCTATTTATATGAAGTTGTACAAAAACGCTTTCTTTCGCCAAGACAGTGCGTTTCTCACTGTTACATGCATTTGAATGGGGAACTCGACCGAAACAAAGTATAGGTTTTCATTATGTGTATAACTTGGAAATCTTAGCTCCAACAGCTGCAAATCCTGTTTTCCCAGCACGGGGATATTGAGTTCTATAAGATAAAGCCATAAACATGTTTGTCTGAGTCTTCTATCAAAAGTTACAGCTATTTATATGAAGTTGTACAAAAACGCTTTCTTTCGCCAAGACAGTGCGTTTCTCACTGTTACATGCATTTGAATGGGGAACTCGACCGAAACAAAGTATAGGTTTTCATTATGTGTATAACTTGGAAATCTTAGCTCAAACAGCTGCAAAACCTGTTTTCCCAGCACGGGGACCTTGAGTTCTATAAGATAAAGCCATAAACATGTTTGTCTGAGTCTTCTATCAAAAGTTACAGCTATTTATATGAAGTTGTACAAAAACGCTTTCTTTCGCCAAGACAGTGCGTTTCTCACTGTTACATGCATTTGAATGGGGAACTCGACCGAAACAAAGTATAGGTTTTCATTATGTGTATACCTTGAAAATCTTAGCTCCAACAGCTGCAAATCCTGTTTGCCCAGCACGGGGATATTGAGTTCTATAAGATAAAGCCATAAACATGTTTGTCTGAGTCTTCTATCAAAAGTTACAGCTATTTATATGAAGTTGTACAAAAACGCTTTCTTTCGCCAAGACAATGCGTTTCTCACTGTTACATGCATTTGAATGGGGAACTCGACCGAAACAAAGTATAGGTTTTCATTATGTGTATACCTTGAAAATCTTAGCTCCAACAGCTGCAAAACCTGTTTTCCCAGCACGGGGACCTTGAGTTCTATAAGATAAAGCCATAAACATGTTTGTCTGAGTCTTCTATCAAAAGTTACAGCTATTTATATGAAGTTGTACAAAAACGCTTTCTTTCGCCAAGACAATGCGTTTCTCACTGTTACATGCATTTGAATGGGGAACTCGACCGAAACAAAGTATAGGTTTTCATTATGTGTATAACTTGGAAATCTTAGCTCAAACAGCTGCAAAACCTGTTTTCCCAGCACGGGGACCTTGAGTTCTATAAGATAAAGCCATAAACATGTTTGTCTGAGTCTTCTATCAAAAGTTACAGCTATTTATATGAAGTTGTACAAAAACGCTTTCTTTCGCCAAGACAGTGCGTTTCTCACTGTTACATGCATTTGAATGGGGAACTCGACCGAAACAAAGTATAGGTTTTCATTATGTGTATACCTTGAAAATCTTAGCTCCAACAGCTGCAAATCCTGTTTGCCCAGCACGGGGATATTGAGTTCTATAAGATAAAGCCATAAACATGTTTGTCTGAGTCTTCTATCAAAAGTTACAGCTATTTATATGAAGTTGTACAAAAACGCTTTCTTTCGCCAAGACAGTGCGTTTCTCACTGTTACATGCATTTGAATGGGGAACTCGACCGAAACAAAGTATAGGTTTTCATTATGTGTATAACTTGGAAATCTTAGCTCCAACAGCTGCAAATCCTGTTTTCCCAGCACGGGGACCTTGAGTTCTATAAGATAAAGCCATAAACATGTTTGTCTGAGTCTTCTATCAAAAGTTACAGCGATTTATATGAAGTTGTTCAAAAACGCATTATTTCGCCAAGACAATGCGTTTCTCACTGTTACATGCATTTGAATGGGGAACTCGACCGAAACAAAGTATAGGTTTTCATTATGTGTATAACTTGAAAATCTTAGCTCAAACAGCTGCAAAACCTGTTTTCCCAGCACGGGGACCTTGAGTTCTATAAGATAAAGCCATAAACTGGTTTGTCTGAGTCTTCTATCAAAAGTTACAGCTATTTATATGAAGTTGTACAAAAACGCTTTCTTTCGCCAAGACAATGCGTTTCTCACTGTTACATGCATTTGAATGGGGAACTCGACCGAAACAAAGTATAGGTTTTCATTATGTGTATACCTTGAAAATCTTAGCTCCAACAGCTGCAAAACCTGTTTTCCCAGCACGGGGACCTTGAGTTCTATAAGATAAAGCCATAAACATGTTTGTCTGAGTCTTCTATCAAAAGTTACAGCTATTTATATGAAGTTGTACAAAAACGCTTTCTTTCGCCAAGACAATGCGTTTCTCACTGTTACATGCATTTGAATGGGGAACTCGACCGAAACAAAGTATAGGTTTTCATTATGTGTATAACTTGGAAATCTTAGCTCAAACAGCTGCAAAACCTGTTTTCCCAGCACGGGGACCTTGAGTTCTATAAGATAAAGCCATAAACATGTTTGTCTGAGTCTTCTATCAAAAGTTACAGCTATTTATATGAAGTTGTACAAAAACGCTTTCTTTCGCCAAGACAGTGCGTTTCTCACTGTTACATGCATTTGAATGGGGAACTCGACCGAAACAAAGTATAGGTTTTCATTATGTGTATACCTTGAAAATCTTAGCTCCAACAGCTGCAAATCCTGTTTGCCCAGCACGGGGATATTGAGTTCTATAAGATAAAGCCATAAACATGTTTGTCTGAGTCTTCTATCAAAAGTTACAGCTATTTATATGAAGTTGTACAAAAACGCTTTCTTTCGCCAAGACAGTGCGTTTCTCACTGTTACATGCATTTGAATGGGGAACTCGACCGAAACAAAGTATAGGTTTTCATTATGTGTATAACTTGGAAATCTTAGCTCCAACAGCTGCAAATCCTGTTTTCCCAGCACGGGGACCTTGAGTTCTATAAGATAAAGCCATAAACATGTTTGTCTGAGTCTTCTATCAAAAGTTACAGCGATTTATATGAAGTTGTTCAAAAACGCATTATTTCGCCAAGACAATGCGTTTCTCACTGTTACATGCATTTGAATGGGGAACTCGACCGAAACAAAGTATAGGTTTTCATTATGTGTATAACTTGAAAATCTTAGCTCAAACAGCTGCAAAACCTGTTTTCCCAGCACGGGGACCTTGAGTTCTATAAGATAAAGCCATAAACTGGTTTGTCTGAGTCTTCTATCAAAAGTTACAGCTATTTATATGAAGTTGTACAAAAACGCTTTCTTTCGCCAAGACAGTGCGTTTCTCACTGTTACATGCATTTGAATGGGGAACTCGACCGAAACAAAGTATAGGTTTTCATTATGTGTATAACTTGAAAATCTTAGCTCCAACAGCTGCAAATCCTGTTTTCCCAGCACGTGGATATTGAGTTCTATAAGATAAAGCCATAAACATGTTTGTCTGAGTCTTCTATCAAAAGTTACAGCTATTTATATGAAGTTGTACAAAAACGCTTTCTTTCGCCAAGACAGTGCGTTTCTCACTGTTACATGCATTTGAATGGGGAACTCGACCGAAACAAAGTATAGGTTTTCATCATGTGTATAACTTGAAAATCTTAGCTCCAACAGCTGCAAATCCTGTTTTCCCAGCACGGGGACCTTGAGTTCTATAAGATAAAGCCATAAACATGTGTATCCGAGTCTTCTATCAAAAGTTACAGCTATTTATATGAAGTTGTACAAAAACGCTTTATTTCGCCAAGACAGTGCGTTTCTCACTGTTACATGCATTTGAATGGGAAACTCACCTGAAACAAAGTATAGGTTTTCATTATGTGTATAACTTGAAAATCTTAGCTCAAACAGCTGCAAATCCTGTTTTCCCAGCACGGGGACCTTGAGTTCTATAAGATAAAGCCATAAACATGTGTATCCGAGTCTTCTATCAAAAGTTACAGCTATTTATATGAAGTTGTACAAAAACGCTTTCTTTCGCCAAGACAGTGCGTTTCTCACTGTTACATGCATTTGAATGGGGAACTCGACCGAAACAAAGTATAGGTTTTCATTATGTGTATACCTTGGAAATCTTAGCTCCAACAGCTGCAAATCCTGTTTGCCCAGCACGGGGACCTTGAGTTCTATAAGATAAAGCCATAAACTGGTTTGTCTGAGTCTTCTATCAAAAGTTACAGCTATTTATATGAAGTTGTACAAAAACGCTTTCTTTCGCCAAGACAATGCGTTTCTCACTGTTACATGCATTTGAATGGGGAACTCGACCGAAACAAAGTATAGGTTTTCATTATGTGTATAACTTGGAAATCTTAGCTCAAACAGCTGCAAATCCTGTTTTCCCAGCACGGGGACCTTGAGTTCTATAAGATAAAGCCATAAACATGTTTGTCTGAGTCTTCTATCAAAAGTTACAGCTATTTATATGAAGTTGTACAAAAACGCTTTCTTTCGCCAAGACAGTGCGTTTCTCACTGTTACATGCATTTGAATGGGGAACTCGACCGAAACAAAGTATAGGTTTTCATTATGTGTATAACTTGAAAATCTTAGCTCCAACAGCTGCAAATCCCGTTTTCCCAGCACGGGGACCTTGAGCTCTATAAGATAAAGCCATAAACATGTTTGTCTGAGTCTTCTATCAAAAGTTACAGCGATTTATATGAAGTTGTTCAAAAACGCATTATTTCGCCAAGACAATGCGTTTCTCACTGTTACATGCATTTGAATGGGGAACTCGACCGAAACAAAGTATAGGTTTTCATTATGTGTATAACTTGAAAATCTTAGCTCAAACAGCTGCAAATCCTGTTTTCCCAGCACGGGGACCTTGAGTTCTATAAGATAAAGCCATAAACATGTGTATCCGAGTCTTCTATCAAAAGTTACAGCTATTTATATGAAGTTGTACAAAAACGCTTTCTTTCGCCAAGACAGTGCGTTTCTCACTGTTACATGCATTTGAATGGGGAACTCGACCGAAACAAAGTATAGGTTTTCATTATGTGTATACCTTGAAAATCTTAGCTCCAACAGCTGCAAATCCTGTTTGCCCAGCACGGGGACCTTGAGTTCTATAAGATAAAGCCATAAACTGGTTTGTCTGAGTCTTCTATCAAAAGTTACAGCTATTTATATGAAGTTGTACAAAAACGCTTTCTTTCGCCAAGACAGTGCGTTTCTCACTGTTACATGCATTTGAATGGGGAACTCGACCGAAACAAAGTATAGGTTTTCATTATGTGTATACCTTGAAAATCTTAGCTCCAACAGCTGCAAATCCTGTTTTCCCAGCACGGGGACCTTGAGTTCTATAAGATAAAGCCATAAACTGGTTTGTCTGAGTCTTCTATCAAAAGTTACAGCTATTTATATGAAGTTGTACAAAAACGCTTTCTTTCGCCAAGACAATGCGTTTCTCACTGTTACATGCATTTGAATGGGGAACTCGACCGAAACAAAGTATAGGTTTTCATTATGTGTATAACTTGGAAATCTTAGCTCAAACAGCTGCAAATCCTGTTTTCCCAGCACGGGGACCTTGAGTTCTATAAGATAAAGCCATAAACATGTTTGTCTGAGTCTTCTATCAAAAGTTACAGCTATTTATATGAAGTTGTACAAAAACGCTTTCTTTCGCCAAGACAGTGCGTTTCTCACTGTTACATGCATTTGAATGGGGAACTCGACCGAAACAAAGTATAGGTTTTCATTATGTGTATAACTTGAAAATCTTAGCTCCAACAGCTGCAAATCCTGTTTTCCCAGCACGGGGACCTTGAGTTCTATAAGATAAAGCCATAAACATGTTTGTCTGAGTCTTCTATCAAAAGTTACAGCGATTTATATGAAGTTGTTCAAAAACGCATTATTTCGCCAAGACAATGCGTTTCTCACTGTTACATGCATTTGAATGGGGAACTCGACCGAAACAAAGTATAGGTTTTCATTATGTGTATAACTTGAAAATCTTAGCTCAAACAGCTGCAAATCCTGTTTTCCCAGCACGGGGACCTTGAGTTCTATAAGATAAAGCCATAAACATGTGTATCCGAGTCTTCTATCAAAAGTTACAGCTATTTATATGAAGTTGTACAAAAACGCTTTCTTTCGCCAAGACAGTGCGTTTCTCACTGTTACATGCATTTGAATGGGGAACTCGCCTGAAACAAAGTATAGGTTTTCATTATGTGTATAACTTGGAAATCTTAGCTCCAACAGCTGCAAATCCTGTTTTCCCAGCACGGGGACCTTGAGTTCTATAAGATAAAGCCATAAACATGTTTGTCTGAGTCTTCTATCAAAAGTTACAGCTATTTATATGAAGTTGTACAAAAACGCTTTCTTTCGCCAAGACAGTGCGTTTCTCACTGTTACATGCATTTGAATGGGGAACTCGACCGAAACAAAGTATAGGTTTTCATTATGTGTATAACTTGAAAATCTTAGCTCCAACAGCTGCAAATCCTGTTTTCCTAGCACGGGGATATTGAGTTCTATAAGATAAAGCCATAAACATGTTTGTCTGAGTCTTCTATCAAAAGTTACAGCTATTTATATGAAGTTGTACAAAAACGCTTTCTTTCGCCAAGACAGTGCGTTTCTCACTGTTACATGCATTTGAATGGGGAACTCGACCGAAACAAAGTATAGGTTTTCATTATGTGTATAACTTGGAAATCTTAGCTCCAACAGCTGCAAAACCTGTTTTCCCAGCACGGGGACCTTGAGTTCTATAAGATAAAGCCATAAACATGTTTGTCTGAGTCTTCTATCAAAAGTTACAGCTATTTATATGAAGTTGTACAAAAACGCTTTCTTTCGCCAAGACAGTGCGTTTCTCACTGTTACATGCATTTGAATGGGAAACTCACCTGAAACAAAGTATAGGTTTTCATTATGTGTATAACTTGAAAATCTTAGCTCAAACAGCTGCAAATCCTGTTTTCCCAGCACGGGGACCTTGAGTTCTATAAGATAAAGCCATAAACATGTGTATCCGAGTCTTCTATCAAAAGTTACAGCGATTTATATGAAGTTGTACAAAAACGCTTTCTTTCGCCAAGACAGTGCGTTTCTCACTGTTACATGCATTTGAATGGGGAACTCGACCGAAACAAAGTATAGGTTTTCATTATGTGTATAACTTGAAAATCTTAGCTCCAACAGCTGCAAATCCTGTTTTCCCAGCACGGGGATATTGAGTTCTATAAGATAAAGCCATAAACATGTTTGTCTGAGTCTTCTATCAAAAGTTACAGCTATTTATATGAAGTTGTACAAAAACGCTTTCTTTCGCCAAGACAGTGCGTTTCTCACTGTTACATGCATTTGAATGGGGAACTCGACCGAAACAAAGTATAGGTTTTCATTATGTGTATAACTTGAAAATATTAGCTCAAACAGCTGCAAAACCTGTTTTCCCAGCACGGGGACCTTGAGTTCTATAAGATAAAGCCATAAACATGTGTATCCGAGTCTTCTATCAAAAGTTACAGCGATTTATATGAAGTTGTACAAAAACGCTTTCTTTCGCCAAGACAGTGCGTTTCTCACTGTTACATGCATTTGAATGGGGAACTCGACCGAAACAAAGTATAGGTTTTCATTATGTGTATAACTTGGAAATCTTAGCTCCAACAGCTGCAAAACCTGTTTTCCCAGCACGGGGACCTTGAGTTCTATAAGATAAAGCCATAAACATGTGTATCCGAGTCTTCTATCAAAAGTTACAGCGATTTATATGAAGTTGTACAAAAACGCTTTCTTTCGCCAAGACAGTGCGTTTCTCACTGTTACATGCATTTGAATGGGGAACTCGACCGAAACAAAGTATAGGTTTTCATTATGTGTATAACTTGGAAATCTTAGCTCCAACAGCTGCTAATCCTGTTTTCCCAGCACGGGGACCTTGAGTTCTATAAGATAAAGCCATAAACATGTTTGTCTGAGTCTTCTATCAAAAGTTACAGCTATTTATATGAAGTTGTACAAAAACGCTTTCTTTCGCCAAGACAGTGCGTTTCTCACTGTTACATGCATTTGAATGGGGAACTCGACCGAAACAAAGTATAGGTTTTCATTATGTGTATAACTTGAAAATCTTAGCTCAAACAGCTGCAAATCCTGTTTTCCCAGCACGGGGACCTTGAGTTCTATAAGATAAAGCCATAAACATGTGTATCCGAGTCTTCTATCAAAAGTTACAGCTATTTATATGAAGTTGTACAAAAACGCTTTCTTTAGCCAAGACAGTGCGTTTCTCACTGTTACATGCATTTGAATGGGGAACTCGACCGAAACAAAGTATAGGTTTTCATTATGTGTATACCTTGAAAATCTTAGCTCCAACAGCTGCAAATCCTGTTTGCCCAGCACGGGGACCTTGAGTTCTATAAGATAAAGCCATAAACATGTTTGTCTGAGTCTTCTATCAAAAGTTACAGCTATTTATATGAAGTTGTACAAAAACGCTTTATTTCGCCAAGACAGTGCGTTTCTCACTGTTACATGCATTTGAATGGGAAACTCACCTGAAACAAAGTATAGGTTTTCATTATGTGTATAACTTGAAAATCTTAGCTCAAACAGCTGCAAATCCTGTTTTCCCAGCACGGGGACCTTGAGTTCTATAAGATAAAGCCATAAACATGTGTATCCGAGTCTTCTATCAAAAGTTACAGCTATTTATATGAAGTTGTACAAAAACGCTTTCTTTAGCCAAGACAGTGCGTTTCTCACTGTTACATGCATTTGAATGGGGAACTCGACCGAAACAAAGTATAGGTTTTCATTATGTGTATACCTTGAAAATCTTAGCTCCAACAGCTGCAAATCCTGTTTGCCCAGCACGGGGACCTTGAGTTCTATAAGATAAAGCCATAAACATGTTTGTCTGAGTCTTCTATCAAAAGTTACAGCTATTTATATGAAGTTGTACAAAAACGCTTTCTTTCGCCAAGACAATGCGTTTCTCACTGTTACATGCATTTGAATGGGGAACTCGACCGAAACAAAGTATAGGTTTTCATTATGTGTATAACTTGGAAATCTTAGCTCAAACAGCTGCAAATCCTGTTTTCCCAGCACGGGGACCTTGAGTTCTATAAGATAAAGCCATAAACATGTTTGTCTGAGTCTTCTATCAAAAGTTACAGCTATTTATATGAAGTTGTACAAAAACGCTTTCTTTCGCCAAGACAGTGCGTTTCTCACTGTTACATGCATTTGAATGGGGAACTGACCGAAACAAAGTATAGGTTTTCATTATGTGTATAACTTGGAAATCTTAGCTCCAACAGCTGCAAATCCTGTTTTCCCAGCACGGGGACCTTGAGTTCTATAAGATAAAGCCATAAACATGTTTGTCTGAGTCTTCTATCAAAAGTTACAGCTATTTATATGAAGTTGTACAAAAACGCTTTCTTTCGCCAAGACAGTGCGTTTCTCACTGTTACATGCATTTGAATGGGGAACTCGACCGAAACAAAGTATAGGTTTTCATTATGTGTATAACTTGAAAATCTTAGCTCCAACAGCTGCAAATCCTGTTTTCCCAGCACGGGGACCTTGAGTTCTATAAGATAAAGCCATAAACATGTTTGTCTGAGTCTTCTATCAAAAGTTACAGCGATTTATATGAAGTTGTTCAAAAACGCATTATTTCGCCAAGACAATGCGTTTCTCACTGTTACATGCATTTGAATGGGGAACTCGACCGAAACAAAGTATAGGTTTTCATTATGTGAATAACTTGGAAATCTTAGCTCAAACAGCTGCAAAACCTGTTTGCCCAGCACGGGGACCTTGAGTTCTATAAGATAAAGCCATAAACATGTGTATCCGAGTCTTCTATCAAAAGTTACAGCTATTTATATGAAGTTGTACAAAAACGCTTTCTTTCGCCAAGACAGTGCGTTTCTCACTGTTACATGCATTTGAATGGGGAACTCGACCGAAACAAAGTATAGGTTTTCATTATGTGTATAACTTGGAAATCTTAGCTCACACAGCTGCAAAATCTGTTTGCCCAGCATGGGGATATTGAATTCTATAAGATAAAACCATAAATACGTAAATCTGAGCCTTCTATCAAAAGTTACAGCTGTCTTCATGAAGCTGTACAAAAACACTTTATTTCGCCGAGACAGTGCGTTTCTGACTATTACATGCATTTGAATGCAGTTCTCGCACGAAACAAAGTATAGGTTTTCATTATGTGAATAACTCGAAAATCTTAGCTCAAACCTGTTTGCTCAACAGGGGGATACTGAATATTATAAGATAAAGCCATAACTACGTAAATCTGAATCTTCTATCAAAAGTTACAGCTAACTTCATGAAGTTGTACAAAAAGGCTTTATTTTGCAAAGATAGTGCGTTTCTGACTATTACATGCGAGACATGTGTCTCTTTACTGTGTTTAAGACACTTTACAGGTCCCTCCCCTAATGAAGAGTAGTGAGCAGCTGATTGGACCATGGAACAGGTGACCACCTTCAAAAAGCCGCTCTGACAGCTCCAGAGGGGAGAGAGAGAGAGAGTGTGTGCAACGAGCGAGTAGCCTGACAGCCGTCGCGGTCCTGACCATGGTTTTCCCAGCCTGTGCTTATCTTGTGTATTTGTGTGAGGGTGAATTGTAAAAGCCGCTCCTAGTGCATTAGCTGAGAGCTTAGGCACTCGTGGGCTGAAGCGGAAGGGGTGAGCTGCCTTTTCTTTTGGAATCGTTTTCTCCTGTTTTCTTGGTCAGGGAGCGAGGGATAGCTCTGTCATTTGTTTGTTCTTTTTCTTTCCTAGGGTTTAGTTAGTCTTTTCTGGTGGGTCTTAGTTGGTTTTGTTTATTATTTTGGCCTGGGCTCACCCTGGAGCTATGCTTCTTGTCCTTAAATAAAATCACCTTTTTTTACTCACAACTGGTTTGGATGTTTGGCTTGGGAACCAGGGCGGGGATTTGTCTCTCTCTCCTCCAACCTTATGTGCGTCCCTACACGCCTAGATTAGGGGCGTAACATAAATGGAGTTCTCACACGAAACAAAGTATAGCTTTTTATTATGTGTATAACTTGAGAATCTTAGCTCAAACAGCTGCAAATCCTGTTTTCCCAGCACGGGGACCTTGAGTTCTATAAGATAAAGCCATAAATACGTATATCTGAGTTTCCTATCAAAAGTTACAGCTGTCTTCATGAAGTTGTAAACCCTTTTATTTGAATGGAGTTCTCGCACGAAACAAAGTATAGGCTTTCATTTTTTCAATAACTGGAAGCTCTTGGCTCAAACAGCTGCAAAACCTGTTTCCCCAGCACGGAGATGCTGAATTGTATAAGGCAAAGCCATATTGATGTGTGTCTGAGCCTCCTATCAAAAGTTACAGGTAACTTCATGAAGCTGTACAAAAACACTTTATTTCGCCGAGACCGTGCGTTTCTGACTATTACATGCATTTGAATGGAGTTCTCGCACGAAACAAAGTATAGGTTTTCATCTTGTGAATAACTTGAAAATCTTAGCTCACATAGCTTTAAAACTGTTTGCTCAACACGGGGATATTGAATTTGATAAGATAAAGCCATAAATACGCATATCTGAGTCTCCTATCAAAAGTTAGAGCTGTCTTCATGAAGTTGTAAACGCTTTATTTCGCCAAGACAGTGCGTTTCTGACTATTACATGCATTTGAATGGAGTTGTCGCACGAAAAAAAGTATAGGTATTCATTTTGTGAATAACTTGAAAATCTTAGATCAAACAGCTGCAAAACCTGTTTGCTCAACACGGGGATATCGAACTTTATAAGATAAAGCCATAAATATGTTTATATGCGTCTTCTATCAAAAGTTACAGCTGTCTTGAATGAAAGCATTATAGCAGCTTACCTCGATCATGTGGTAGAACAGACACATGGGCCACCTACGTGTCCTTCTACGGCAGGAGTAGTTGCCACAAACCTGCAAAACAAAAAGAAATGATCAGGTGACATGAACAGATTTATACAGCCATAAGCAAGAGATTCTTCCTGCCTGTGGGCGTCAAACTGGACCCCCCCTCCTTACTGTAACTATCAGTGCTCAATAAGACAACCTTTTTTCCTTTTTTCTTTGCTTGGGGATGTAGGAAACCACAGCCTTGCCCCCCCCCCCTAGCGACCTGGACGGGAGAGACGCTCATCGAATCTTACTGCCCGATTAATTTGCTCAAATCTCTTTTTTTTTTTTTTGACATGGTAGCATGAAACAGAAGAGCCCTGTCTCCCCATTTCACAGGCTTGTTGTCGTTTCATGTTGACACCTGTACAGGCCAGCCAGCATCACAAGCCCCATGTAAGCCTCATCTATGTCCTTCCAGTCTTTTACTGACCTGTTGCCCCTGCAGGTTGGTGAAATGCAGGATTAGCTGCCTAATGTCCTCTGCAAAAAAAAGATGGAAAGTGCTCACAGGGCTGCTGATCCTATACGAATTGCATAATGGGTTGGTCCTGGGGTTAAAATGGGGGGAGGAAAAAATGGCAGGACCTCTTCGTGTGTGGGTTGCCACATGATTTCTCCATTTTTAGATCTCCACTGGCCATCCTCCAGTCTTGTCTCTTCCTCCTGCTCTTCTTCCTCCTTCTCCTTCTCCTCCTCCGCACATGAGCTGCAAAGTTCCTCGGTGCCTGGCAAAAATTCTTCTTCGCTGTCAGAAGTATCTCCACTGCTTGTGGAGAGTGCAAAACTGCAGCAACAGCCTCCTCTAAACTGAGTGCACGCTTCATTGTGTCTGTGCAGAAATGACCACTCAGACCAGGCTGCAAAGTATTTTCATAGACTTCAAAGGTGCACCTGAATAAACATGCTATACCATACATCCAATAAGAGAGAGGAGGCACACTCTTGATCAAGAAAAAACATAAGCGCACGCCTTTGATCTCTCCCCTCCCCTCTCTCTCTCTTTCTCTCTCTCTCTCTCTCTCTCTCTCTTTCTCTCTCTCTCTCTCTCTCTCTCTCTCTCTCTCTCACACACACACACACACACACATGCACATACATACATACACACACAATACCATTTTATGGTGGTTAGCTGTTTTATTGTCATGCATTTTACAAGGTAAGATAACCATGTCCTGCATTCAAAACCACTGAAAATGTCTATGGTGGTGCTGTGCCTAATATTGTGCTGGTGTATGCTTGGGTAATCGCACAGCTAGCGACTGGGTGACTTTATTCACCCGCTTCGGCTGTTGTCAGTCCATATCCCCTAGATATGGACCATCTCCTGCTAGATTGTTCAGAAGGTTGTTATCATCCATCCAGATGGAGGATCACTAACAGGAGCGTGGGAAGACTCCAGAATCCACTCTGGCTGCAATCCGGTGGATACAGCAGTGTGTACAGGTAAGACCGTTTAAACGGACAGCATTTATAGAATGACTATTAAAAGTCAGACCAGCGAGTGTCAATAATGTTAATGTGGTTATGTTAGTAATACACCGAGTGCTAATATAACAGCTTTAAGATGCATTTGTAGATGTTATTACGTGTTTTACCGTCTTTATGGTGCTAGCTTAAAGTTACGGTGTAAACGTTAGCTTATATTGGAATAAAGCTGTTACTGTTTAAACGATGTTAGCACAGAAATATTAGCTTCTGTCATGACTGACGAAGTTACTAGTTAATAAAGTTTCCAGTAAAGTGTTTAATCGCAGCCACAGACTGACAGCAAATATCTCGATTAGCTTCAGTGCATCTGTAATAAATATGTGCAAGTTTCAGTGCTTCGTTTAAACTGTATGATACTTATACTGACCCAGGGTCAGTGTAAAATACAATCCTAGCTGTGTGAACAAAGCCTGGCTCCTTTAATCCTGCATGAAAAACCTCAGGATGCAGGCTATTATTACTCTTTCCTGCTGGCACACCTGTCACACCTGAGAGTCAGCTAGAAACTTACAGTGACGTGGACATCATGCAAAGACTGCCAGACTCTGTAATACTGCAAATGATCAGTGACTCAAGTTAACACTAAACTTTAAACGGTACCTCTGTGTCTCTGTGTGCTGAACATTTAGGATTGAGTCAGGCTGCATCTGTGTTAGTCCTCTGACAGACTGGTGACCTGTCCAGGTGTGCTCTACCTATGACTACTGGGACAGGCTCTAGCTCCTGTAATAGAAATTTTATGTTATTCTCATTTAAAGCATTTAAGTGCTTATGCATATGCTTAGTTGTGACACTGTTATAGACTGTTCAATGAAAGTTTCTAAAACTAGATGAACTTACTTCAGCAGTTTGAGAAAACAACTCCCTTTACAGGTGCTGATAACGTCAAGGGCACAAAACAGCATAACCATTGATCCGTTAGGTTTCATAGCGAGACACGTGAAGTGGCAGAGCTGACATGACTGAACTGTGATGTTTGATGTGTGTTTGCTCTCCTGTGCACAGTAATAAATAGCATGATCACAGCTCTTTCTGTGTTGCAGACTTTATTTAAAAAATTCCATGACATCTACTATAACTGAACCAACCTGGTGCTCTTCATTTATGGAGGCTGTTGAGTCTGAATGTTGGATGTTGTGTATCTCGTGTTCTCTGGGCTTTGTTGTCCTCAGTCTTTTTGCAGGATCAGAAAACAAAACCGGGAGGCGCGTAAATGTTTCTTCTCCATGATGTTTCTTCAAATGTTTCTTCTGGATGATGATATGACCGTGACACGGGATGCCACCTTTGGTCTTGTGACGAAGCAAAGCTCAGGAAGAAGTGTGATTAAATGGTACCCACATGTTGAGAAGGATGTACAGGGCACCTGCAGCCAAATCCAAGCTTCAGCTTAGTTGTAGTTGCAGAATGCTATAGGACTGAGACATCTAAGGCATCAAATGTTTGATTAAACGGATGAAAAAGAGAAGTTTTTTCCCTATAATTATCACTTCTTAAAATCTGTAGCAACTTCAAGTCTGTCAGCATGCTGAGCATGCTCAGAATGTGACAATATATTTTTGTTCAATATTTAATTTCTTTCAGTTGCAATTGTTAAATGAAAAAATATATATTCTTATAATTTAGCAAACAAATTTATCAAAAAAAAAAATACATATATCTGTATTGGTTTTAGTGAATTAATTTGACACCTGTATTGAAAATACCATATTGTATTCATACAGAATCAGTATGGTATCATTGTTTGTCTGTTCACTGATTGTTGAAGCTAAGAGCTACTTTGATCTGTTTAGATCTAAAGTATCCAAAGTTGAGTTCTAATGTTTCGTCACCCCTGTGTGTGTGATATGTGATTTCCTACATGCTGGCAGAGCAGAGCAGCAGTTTGTGCTCACAGATGGTGACGGTGTGGAGAGACGGTGGTATTTCCTCAGAAGAACCAGCAGAGTCACAAAGGACACCAGTCCATCTCACCACCTTGACTTGCTGACTGATGTTCGTCTACACTGCACAGAGGAAATCAACTGACCGAGGTTTGTCCAGTGACGTGTTATGAAATGTATATTTGTTTTATGCTTACAGATATGTTTTTCTTGACAGAGGCTCTGCAGAGGTTAGACAAAGCAGAGAAAACATGTGCTTTACATTTTACTGTGATTTATTGAGATATTTGTTGCCTGATGTTCAGCAGGAATGGAGAAATAGAATCAAAGGGAGATGTTTTTCCTGTTTTTGTAATGATGTAAGTAAATCTTCAATATTATTTATTTGCTTGGTTATATTAGGAGCGTTTCTGAGTGAGGGGGAGAGGAGTCATCATCCAGGTAAAGTGACGTGGATCAGTGGATACACTTGTCTCCCCTTTAAAGGAGACGATCCAAGTCATCCTTAAATGTTAGCGCTTTCAAATACACAAACATTTTTAAAGGACAAAAATGAACATCCAACTTTGACTGTAATACAAAATAAATCTTTGCATGTGTGTTTTCAAACTCTCAGATGGGCAGTATATCAGTCTTGGACTGTCTAACCTGCCGGAGCAGCACTGAATGACCACCGCACGAGCATGTTCCTGCAACATTCAGCATCTGATCCTTCATCTGTGTGCTTCTGCTTTTGGTAAGTAGAGTTACCCAACTCCAGTAACTCTAAACACATGCCATCCATTTCTAACGGCCTGGTTACTTCCTGTCAGTTACTTTAGAAACCATGTGGTCACCTGACCTAACACTGTTTCTTCTTCTTCTCCTTAATGTTGAAGTGTCAAATGTCAAACAGCTGGAGAGGAAACTACACCAGTGTACTGGGATGTTTCAGCAACACGTGCCAGATGCTGTTCCTTCATGGTGACATCACCAGAGACAGTCCCGCCCACCTCAGGACCCATTGATTATGATGATCTGATCCATCAAACCCCCAGCAGGTGAACTTTATTCATGACATAACACCGCAACAATGTAAAAAATTAAACAGCAACAGTCTAAATGTAAAGTGCATTCTAAAGTCCTCTTCAATAAATTGTATGCAAAGAGTCATTCAGGTCACTACAGAACCCAGAGTCTTCATCATTAAATCTCTGGTTGCTTCATTTTTTCTATCCTGTTCTGTTTGCCCAGCACGGGGATATTGAGTTCTATAAGATAAAGCCATAAACATGTTTGTCTGAGTCTTCTATCAAAAGTTACAGCGATTTATATGAAGTTGTTCAAAAACGCTTTATTTCGCCAAGACAATGCGTTTCTCACTGTTACATGCATTTGAATGGGAAACTCGCCTGAGACAAAGTATAGTTTTCATTATGTGAATAATTTTAAAATCTTAGCTCAAACGGCTGCAAAACCTGTTTGCCCAGCACGGGGACATTGAGTTCTATAAGATAAAGTCATGAATACGTATATCTGAATCTTCTATCAAAAGTTACAGCTATTTATATGAAGTTGTACAAAAACGCTTTATTTTGTCAAGACAGTGGGTTTTAGAGTCTTCATCATTAAATCTCTGGTTGCTTCATTTTTTCTATCCTATATCAGATATTTTAAAGGTTAGCTTAGGTAAAGTTCCATTCTCATGGTGAGGCAAAGTGCTTTATGTGTGTGTGTGCGTGTCATGAACGGCTATAAAAGGCCTATAATTAAAGAACAAAGCGGGGTTTGAGTTCGAGTTGCGGCAGACTGTCACTACTTGTAAATGGAACGCAGCCTTCCTACGGCGGACAGCTAATAACAGGAATCGGACGCGGTCCAGCCAAGTCCACAGCAACCACCATAGCAACCGCCTAGCATGACCTTAAAAACATATTCTGTCTTCATAACTATCAAAATCGTGAAATGATTTGCAAAGTGTGAAAGTGTTACAGCTGCAGAGAGCTATGGCGGTATCTATGGAAGCTGTTTACATAGCTAATAATATACGATGTAACCATGGAGACAGTCAGTCACTTGAGCTAGCGGTGCATGTTTACTACAGTGAATAAGGTGATTGAGTGCACAGCGTCCACACTCTGCAGGGGGTAAAGACATTACTTCAATATTGTTTTATATTGATATATATTAGCCTTCTGTTGACCATCACCTCAGGTTCACCATTACAGTTTCAGATTACAGATGCACACTGTCTAAACACATTCAAAAACTCATGTCTCAGAAATAAGCACAGCTGTTCATGTTTGTCATTAGAGTTTTATTTGTAAGAAAATTATGAACTTCATATTGTGCATTAAATAAAAGAACATTTCACAACTCTGAGTCAACAGAAACAGGTAACAGAAATGTCTCTAATGTGTACAGTGTAGTGTAAGCATTAAAAGATCATAAAGGAAAAACTAACATTTATGTGAAACTAATTGTAATAAAAAATGAGCAGGTGCTTTATAGATTTAAAAGAAAGAATCTGAAAACAACACTTTTTTGGTCTAAGTGATCAAAGTAGAAAACAGAACTGATGTTCAAGAACAAACCGTAGCTGCACTAATATTACACATCTCGATCGTTGTACTGAACAGACATGTTGCTTTTAAAACCACATGCAGTGTGTGACCATGACTGTTCACTGAGACCATGAACGCCACTTCGCTGAACATTCTTCTTCTTCTTCTTGCCATTAAATTGGAAGCAGAAGCAGCACGAGCTGATTTGATCTACTGAAAGGAAAAAGCAGAACATCTGAGTTGAAACCAGTCAGCTGAAATCATTAAGACAGGAACAAATTCAATGCAGTGTCTCAAGTGGCTTAGCCTGTTACAACTGTTGATACAAGCTAAATACGGTTAACACACAGTGTCAGGGAGCTCCAGTGTGGGAACTAGTGGCTTTAGGTTTGTAGTCATTTAACTTTCATCCATTCATTCATTTAATTCAGGAGGAAGAAATTCCAGGTTGGTGCAGGCTGGTTACATGCATTTGGTCCCATGCTGTCTTTAATTAAATGACTTGGTTCATTTTATGGCTGGGCTGTATGTGGGGTTATATCATGTTATTTGGGCAGGAGTACCTGTCCCCTGTTAGACTTAGAAAGTTTCTCCATAAGTAGAGTTTCTAACTCTTCTAGCACATCTGTGGTTGACAGCTTTTTGGTGGCTCTTTTTACCCCACACTGGTTGTGAGTGTGTAAATAGCCCCACTAGTTATTTTGGGTTGCAGTTAACTAGGGAGGAAGGGGTGGGTATGCCATGATTAGGTGAATAACAATTATATGTGATACATAAATTTCACAATGCATGCATATATCTCTATCAATTAAACCTGGCCTGAGGGCTGCCATTTTTTACATTCAGTTATTTCTCTTAGAAATGTTGGAACTAAATAATGAATGTGTTACAGTTAAAGTGAAACACTGGTCAGTGTAAATGGCTCATTGGGACACAGAAACCTTTAAATTAAACCTGATATCTAGTGTCAAACAATATCAAAGCTGTAAAAGATGTTTACATTCAGAATTTATAAAACTATGATTGTAAATAAATTCAAACAAGTGAGCTTTTCTCTTTGTGCTGAATATCAACACTGTGGTTTCTTAGACTGTAAGCTTTACTTTAGTGCAACCAGTTGCAGAAGCTGCCACTCCAAATGTCTTTTGATAACAAGAAAAAAATACCTTTTCAGTACACGGCCTGAAGTTCTTCTCCGACATCTTCTGCAATCGGCTTTGTCTGCTGGTTTGAAGACAATAAACCACAAAAAAGATGATTTAGTCACTTTGTCTGCGTCATGCAGCTCGAATGTGTCGTGTAACGATGTTGAATAGCCGTCGTTATCCCTCTGCTTTGAGCCTTTTATCAAAAGTTACAGCTAACTTCATGAAGTTGTACAAAAAGGCTTCATTTCGCCGAGACAGTGCGTTTCTGACTATTACATGCATTTGAATGGAGTTCTTGCACGAAACAAAGTATAAGTTTTCATTATGTGAATAACTTGTATTTTACACTGACCCTGGGTCAGTATCAACTTCATGAAGACAGCTGTAACTTTTGATAGAGGACTCACACACACACATATTTATGGCTTTGCCTTATAGAATTCAGCATCTCCGTGCTGAGGAAATAGGTTTTGAGCTAAGATTTTCAAGTTATTCACAAATTGAAAACCTATACTTTGTGTCGGGCGAGAACTCCATTCAAATGCATGTAATAGCGAGAAACGCACTAACGTGGTGAAATAAAGCGTTTTTCCATAAACTTCATAAAGACAGCTGTAAATTTTGAGAGAAGACTCACACACACATTGGGGGGATATTGAAGTCTATAAGATAAAGCCATGAATATGTTTGTCTGAGTCTTCTATCAAAAGTTACAGCAAGCTCTATGAAGTTGATGAGAAACGCGTTTCTCACTGTTACATGCATTTGAATTTGGTTCTTGCCCGACACAAAGTATAGGTTTTAATTTGTGAATAACTTGAAAATCTTAGCTCAAACAGCTGCAAAACCTATTTCCTGAGCACTGAGATGCTGAATTCTATAAGGCAAAGCCATAAATATGTGTGTGTGATTCTTCTATCAACAGTTACAGCTGTCTTCTTGAAGTTGATACTGACCCAGGGTCAGTGTAAAATACAATCCTAGCTGTGTGAACAAAGCTTGGCTCCTTTAATCCTGCATGACAAACCTCAGGATGCAGGTTATTATTACTCTTTCCTGCTGGCACACCTGAGAGTCAGCTAGAAACTTACAGTGACGTGGACATCATGCAAAGACTGCCAGACTCTGTAATACTGTGAATGATCAGTGACTCAAGTTAACACTAAACTTTAAACAGTACCTCTGTGTCTCTGTGTGCTGAACATTTAGGATTGAGTCTGCATTGACTTTATTTATTGAGACTTTAATGTGCTAAAAGCAGGTTGAAGACAGCTCAGAAACATTTGAAGATTAAAATTTAGCATTATGGCTGCTGGTGGTTTGTAAAGCCTATACTCAGCTGTAGTTTTTGTTACTAATTTATGTTTGTTGTTGTTTAACACAGATTTCAGAAGAGCAAATATGCTTAATAGTTTAACTAGATTTCATTTGTCAGTGTGGGACTGCTGAGTCACCTGAAGAACTCATTTCATTCATTCTCCACATGATGTTCATATACAGAAATGTTTCACAGGAACTGGTTCCTCCCAAACTGTGAACTAGTGTGTTTCCATAGATTATCTCTGTATGAATGTACTTTTAAATGAAGGCAAGTGTTTGTCCTTTTTTGTTCCTCAGTTACAGTACGTGATATCTTGATATCAGGCGGTCAACACTGGGGGAAGACAAGAAGCAGACGTACTTCCAAGAGGGAGCTGCAGTGACGACACAGCCAGGTCACTGAGGTCAGAGGTCAGAATCTGAAACAGCTCAGGTTTATATTTTAGGGGTTATAAAAAATCAAAATGTATTTATGAAGAAACCTTTAAATAATAGTCATAATTATGATTATTATAAGAAATATCAAACATTTAAGTGGATTTTCTGTTACACATATTGTATTAGCCCTGCAATAAACTGGCAGCCTGTCTTTGTCCTGTATCAGCTGGGATAGGCTTCATCCTCCCGCAACCCTGAATTGTATTCCAATTATGTAATCTGATCATTTACAAACTCAAGGTATCTAATCAAAATGTAAGTAATAATTATAAAATGGGAAAGCAGAAATAAGTGTGACATAAATGTAAATGTGTTAGCTGACATAGAGGACAGCTACATGTAGTCTGAAAAACCTTTGTTGTCAAGTTTGCAGGTATATCAGCACGAGACATTCTTACATAGAAGAGTCTGTTAAAGTCTCTAACTCAGCGAAGCATTATTGGTCCCGTCTGTTTGGATAAATATAGTAAGTTGATGTTTGTCCATTTATTGACACATTTTCTTAAGTGCTTATCCAGTTCAGGATCACAGTGGAGCTGCAGCTGGATATGTTCATTAAATAAACCTTACAACAGTTAACAATAAACCTGCATCCATGTACGTTTTTGTCCACAGGATAAGAAAATCAAACTGGAACACTGTGGAACATGTTAATAAATGTTTGTGTGTTTATGCCTGTGTCTTTCACAGGAGGCGCTGGAAGGTTTCCCTAATAGTTCCTGGTGAATCAAAGCAGAACCATAAAGGTTGCTGGATTGCATGATGGCCTTACCCCTGAGCAGTCATCCTGTTAAAGGAGGAACCAGTTAGAAGCTGTTTTCAAAGTAGCTGAGCAGATTTCATCTCAAGTAAGCGATTAACTGTTTGTTCATCTGTTCTGCCACTTAAAGAGCATTTAAGGACGTCTTTTGAGCGTCCAGCTGAATTAATTCTACTGGCTCTCATGGTCATTTGTTATTATAGACATATTTTTCATGTTCATCCAGCTATTTAGTAAATTCTATCTATTTAGTAATATCCGTCAGCTATAAAATGTAATATAAATATAAAAAATATCTAAATATCTCCTGCACTTTATATTTTAATGATGTAAGTCTGTTATCGTGTTACATTAGCATTCCTCACATATCAATGAGATGCTGTACAGTACAATCCTACTGACGCAGCAGAGGGATAACGACGGCTATTCAACATCGTTACACGACACATTCGAGCTGCATGACACAGACAAAGTGACTAAATCATCTTTTTTATGGTTTATTGTCTTCAAACCAGCAGACAAAGCCGATTGCAGAAGATTTCGGAGAAGAACTTCAGGCCGTGTACTGAAAAGGTATTTTTTTCTTGTTATCAAAAGACATTTGGAGTGGCAGCTTCTGCAACTGGTTGCACTAAAGTAAAGCTTACAGTCTAAGAAACCACAGTGTTGATATTCAGCACAAAGAGAAAAGCTCACTTGTTTGAATTTATTTACAATCATAGTTTTATAAATTCTGAATGTAAACATCTTTTACAGCTTTGATATTGTTTGACACTAGATATCAGGTTTAATTTAAAGGTTTCTGTGTCCCAATGAGCCATTTACACTGACCAGTGTTTCACTTTAACTGTAACACATTCATTATTTAGTTCCAACATTTCTAAGAGAAATAACTGAATGTAAAAAATGGCAGCCCTCAGGCCAGGTTTAATTGATAGAGATATATGCATGCATTGTGAAATTTATGTATCACATATAATTGTTATTCACCTAATCATGGCATACCCACCCCTTCCTCCCTAGTTAACTGCAACCCAAAATAACTAGTGGGGCTATTTACACACTCACAACCAGTGTGGGGTAAAAAGAGCCACCAAAAAGCTGTCAGCCACAGATGTGCTAGAAGAGTTAGAAACTCTACTTATGGAGAAACTTTCTAAGTCTAACAGGGGACAGGTACTCCTGCCCAAATAACATGATATAACCCCACATACAGCCCAGCCATAAAATGAACCAAGTCATTTAATTAAAGACAGCATGGGACCAAATGCATGTAACCAGCCTGCACCAACCTGGAATTTCTTCCTCCTGAATTAAATGAATGAATGGATGAAAGTTAAATGACTACAAACCTAAAGCCACTAGTTCCCACACTGGAGCTCCCTGACACTGTGTGTTAACCGTATTTAGCTTGTATCAACAGTTGTAACAGGCTAAGCCACTTGAGACACTGCATTGAATTTGTTCCTGTCTTAATGATTTCAGCTGACTGGTTTCAACTCAGATGTTCTGCTTTTTCCTTTCAGTAGATCAAATCAGCTCGTGCTGCTTCTGCTTCCAATTTAATGGCAAGAAGAAGAAGAAGAATGTTCAGCGAAGTGGCGTTCATGGTCTCAGTGAACAGTCATGGTCACACACTGCATGTGGTTTTAAAAGCAACATGTCTGTTCAGTACAACGATCGAGATGTGTAATATTAGTGCAGCTACGGTTTGTTCTTGAACATCAGTTCTGTTTTCTACTTTGATCACTTAGACCAAAAAAGTGCTGTTTTCAGATTCTTTCTTTTAAATCTATAAAGCACCTGCTCATTTTTTATTACAATTAGTTTCACATAAATGTTAGTTTTTCCTTTATGATCTTTTAATGCTTACACTACACTGTACACATTAGAGACATTTCTGTTACCTGTTTCTGTTGACTCAGAGTTGTGAAATGTTCTTTTATTTAATGCACAATATGAAGTTCATAATTTTCTTACAAATAAAACTCTAATGACAAACATGAACAGCTGTGCTTATTTCTGAGACATGAGTTTTTGAATGTGTTTAGACAGTGTGCATCTGTAATCTGAAACTGTAATGGTGAACCTGAGGTGATGGTCAACAGAAGGCTAATATATATCAATATAAAACAATATTGAAGTAATGTCTTTACCCCCTGCAGAGTGTGGACGCTGTGCACTCAATCACCTTATTCACTGTAGTAAACATGCACCGCTAGCTCAAGTGACTGACTGTCTCCATGGTTACATCGTATATTATTAGCTATGTAAACAGCTTCCATAGATACCGCCATAGCTCTCTGCAGCTGTAACACTTTCACACTTTGCAAATCATTTCACGATTTTGATAGTTATGAAGACAGAATATGTTTTTAAGGTCATGCTAGGCGGTTGCTATGGTGGTTGCTGTGGACTTGGCTGGACCGCGTCCGATTCCTGTTATTAGCTGTCCGCCGTAGGAAGGCTGCGTTCCATTTACAAGTAGTGACAGTCTGCCGCAACTCGAACTCAAACCCCGCTTTGTTCTTTAATTATAGGCCTTTTATAGCCGTTCATGACACGCACACACACACATAAAGCACTTTGCCTCACCATGAGAATGGAACTTTACCTAAGCTAACCTTTAAAATATCTGATATAGGATAGAAAAAATGAAGCAACCAGAGATTTAATGATGAAGACTCTAAAACCCACTGTCTTGACAAAATAAAATTATTCACATAATGAAAACCTATACTTTGTCTCAGGCGAGTTTCCCATTCAAATGCATGTAACAGTGAGAAATGCACTGTCTTGGCGAAATAAAGCGTTTTTGAACAACTTCATATAAATAGCTGTAACTTTTGATAGAAGACTCGGATACACATGTTTATGGCTTTATCTTATAGAACTCAAGGTCCCCGTGCTGGGAAAACAGGATTTGCAGCTGTTGGAGCTAAGATTTTCAAGTTATACACATAATGAAAACCTATACTTTGTTTCGGTCGAGTTCCCCATTCAAATGCATGTAACAGTGAGAAACGCACTGTCTTGGCGAAAGAAAGCGTTTTTGTACAACTTCATATAAATCGCTGTAACTTTTGATAGAAGACTCAGACAAACATGTTTATGGCTTTATCTTATAGAACTCAATATCCCCGTGCTGGGCAAACAGGTTTTGCAGCCGTTTGAGCTAAGATTTTAAAATTATTCACATAATGAAAACCTATACTTTGTTTCAGGCGAGTTTCCCATTCAAATGCATGTAACAGTGAGAAACGCATTGTCTTGGCGAAATAAAGCGTTTTTGAACAACTTCATATAAATCGCTGTAACTTTTGATAGAAGACTCAGACAAACATGTTTATGGCTTTATCTTATAGAACTCAATATCCCCGTGCTGGGCAAACAGGTTTTGCAGCCGTTTGAGCTAAGATTTTAAAATTATTCACATAATGAAAACCTATACTTTGTTTCAGGCGAGTTTCCCATTCAAATGCATGTAACAGTGAGAAACGCATTGTCTTGGCGAAATAAAGCGTTTTTGAACAACTTCATATAAATCGCTGTAACTTTTGATAGAAGACTCAGACAAACATGTTTATGGCTTTATCTTATAGAACTCAATATCCCCGTGCTGGGCAAACAGGTTTTGCAGCCGTTTGAGCTAAGATTTTAAAATTATTCACATAATGAAAACCTATACTTTGTCTCAGGCGAGTTTCCCATTCAAATGCATGTAACAGTGAGAAATGCACTGTCTTGGCGAAATAAAGCGTTTTTGAACAACTTCATATAAATCGCTGTAACTTTTGATAGAAGACTCAGACAAACATGTTTATGGCTTTATCTTATAGAACTCAATATCCCCGTGCTGGGCAAACAGGTTTTGCAGCCGTTTGAGCTAAGATTTTAAAATTATTCACATAATGAAAACCTATACTTTGTCTCGGGCGAGTTTCCCATTCAAATGCATGTAACAGTGAGAAATGCACTGTCTTGGCGAAATAAAGCGTTTTTGAACAACTTCATATAAATCGCTGTAACTTTTGATAGAAGACTCAGACAAACATGTTTATGGCTTTATCTTATAGAACTCAATATCCCCGTGCTGGGCAAACAGAACAGGTTTTGCAGCCGTTTGAGCTAAGATTTTAAAATTATTCACATAATGAAAACCTATACTTTGTCTCAGGCGAGTTTCCCATTCAAATGCATGTAACAGTGAGAAACGCATTGTCTTGGCGAAAGAAAGCGTTTTTGAACAACTTCATATAAATCGCTGTAACTTTTGATAGAAGACTCAGACAAACATGTTTATGGCTTTATCTTATAGAACTCAATATCCCCGTGCTGGGCAAACAGAACAGGTTTTGCAGCCGTTTGAGCTAAGATTTTAAAATTATTCACATAATGAAAACCTATACTTTGTCTCAGGCGAGTTTCCCATTCAAATGCATGTAACAGTGAGAAATGCACTGTCTTGGCGAAATAAAGTTTTTTTGAACAACTTCATATAAATAGCTGTAACTTTTGATAGAAGACTCGGATACACATGTTTATGGCTTTATCTTATAGAACTCAAGGTCCCCGTGCTGGGAAAACAGGATTTGCAGCTGTTGGAGCTAAGATTTTCAAGTTATACACATAATGAAAACCTATACTTTGTTTCGGTCGAGTTCCCCATTCAAATGCATGTAACAGTGAGAAACGCACTGTCTTGGCGAAAGAAAGCGTTTTTGTACAACTTCATATAAATCGCTGTAACTTTTGATAGAAGACTCAGACAAACATGTTTATGGCTTTATCTTATAGAACTCAATATCCCCGTGCTGGGCAAACAGAACAGGTTTTGCAGCCGTTTGAGCTAAGATTTTAAAATTATTCACATAATGAAAACCTATACTTTGTCTCAGGCGAGTTTCCCATTCAAATGCATGTAACAGTGAGAAATGCACTGTCTTGGCGAAATAAAGCGTTTTTGAACAACTTCATATAAATCGCTGTAACTTTTGATAGAAGACTCAGACAAACATGTTTATGGCTTTATCTTATAGAACTCAATATCCCCGTGCTGGGCAAACAGAACAGGTTTTGCAGCCGTTTGAGCTAAGATTTTAAAATTATTCACATAATGAAAACCTATACTTTGTCTCAGGCGAGTTTCCCATTCAAATGCATGTAACAGTGAGAAATGCACTGTCTTGGCGAAAGAAAGCGTTTTTGTACAACTTCATATAAATCGCTGTAACTTTTGATAGAAGACTCAGACAAACATGTTTATGGCTTTATCTTATAGAACTCAATATCCCCGTGCTGGGCAAACAGGTTTTGCAGCCGTTTGAGCTAAGATTTTAAAATTATTCACATAATGAAAACCTATACTTTGTGTCAGGCGAGTTTCCCATTCAAATGCATGTAACAGTGAGAAACGCATTGTCTTGGCGAAAGAAAGCGTTTTTGAACAACTTCATATAAATCGCTGTAACTTTTGATAGAAGACTCAGACAAACATGTTTATGGCTTTATCTTATAGAACTCAATATCCCCGTGCTGGGCAAACAGAACAGGTTTTGCAGCCGTTTGAGCTAAGATTTTAAAATTATTCACATAATGAAAACCTATACTTTGTTTCAGGCGAGTTTCCCATTCAAATGCATGTAACAGTGAGAAACGCATTGTCTTGGCGAAATAAAGCGTTTTTGAACAACTTCATATAAATCGCTGTAACTTTTGATAGAAGACTCAGACAAACATGTTTATGGCTTTATCTTATAGAACTCAATATCCCCGTGCTGGGCAAACAGGTTTTGCAGCCGTTTGAGCTAAGATTTTAAAATTATTCACATAATGAAAACCTATACTTTGTCTCAGGCGAGTTTCCCATTCAAATGCATGTAACAGTGAGAAATGCACTGTCTTGGCGAAAGAAAGCGTTTTTGTACAACTTCATATAAATCGCTGTAACTTTTGATAGAAGACTCAGACAAACATGTTTATGGCTTTATCTTATAGAACTCAATATCCCCGTGCTGGGCAAACAGAACAGGTTTTGCAGCCGTTTGAGCTAAGATTTTAAAATTATTCACATAATGAAAACCTATACTTTGTTTCAGGCGAGTTTCCCATTCAAATGCATGTAACAGTGAGAAACGCATTGTCTTGGCGAAATAAAGCGTTTTTGAACAACTTCATATAAATCGCTGTAACTTTTGATAGAAGACTCAGACAAACATGTTTATGGCTTTATCTTATAGAACTCAATATCCCCGTGCTGGGCAAACAGGTTTTGCAGCCGTTTGAGCTAAGATTTTAAAATTATTCACATAATGAAAACCTATACTTTGTGTCAGGCGAGTTTCCCATTCAAATGCATGTAACAGTGAGAAATGCACTGTCTTGGCGAAATAAAGCGTTTTTGAACAACTTCATATAAATCGCTGTAACTTTTGATAGAAGACTCAGACAAACATGTTTATGGCTTTATCTTATAGAACTCAATATCCCCGTGCTGGGCAAACAGAACAGGTTTTGCAGCCGTTTGAGCTAAGATTTTAAAATTATTCACATAATGAAAACCTATACTTTGTCTCAGGCGAGTTTCCCATTCAAATGCATGTAACAGTGAGAAATGCACTGTCTTGGCGAAAGAAAGCGTTTTTGTACAACTTCATATAAATCGCTGTAACTTTTGATAGAAGACTCAGACAAACATGTTTATGGCTTTATCTTATAGAACTCAATATCCCCGTGCTGGGCAAACAGAACAGGTTTTGCAGCCGTTTGAGCTAAGATTTTAAAATTATTCACATAATGAAAACCTATACTTTGTTTCAGGCGAGTTTCCCATTCAAATGCATGTAACAGTGAGAAACGCATTGTCTTGGCGAAATAAAGCGTTTTTGAACAACTTCATATAAATCGCTGTAACTTTTGATAGAAGACTCAGACAAACATGTTTATGGCTTTATCTTATAGAACTCAATATCCCCGTGCTGGGCAAACAGGTTTTGCAGCCGTTTGAGCTAAGATTTTAAAATTATTCACATAATGAAAACCTATACTTTGTGTCAGGCGAGTTTCCCATTCAAATGCATGTAACAGTGAGAAACGCATTGTCTTGGCGAAAGAAAGCGTTTTTGAACAACTTCATATAAATCGCTGTAACTTTTGATAGAAGACTCAGACAAACATGTTTATGGCTTTATCTTATAGAACTCAATATCCCCGTGCTGGGCAAACAGAACAGGTTTTGCAGCCGTTTGAGCTAAGATTTTAAAATTATTCACATAATGAAAACCTATACTTTGTTTCAGGCGAGTTTCCCATTCAAATGCATGTAACAGTGAGAAACGCATTGTCTTGGCGAAATAAAGCGTTTTTGAACAACTTCATATAAATCGCTGTAACTTTTGATAGAAGACTCAGACAAACATGTTTATGGCTTTATCTTATAGAACTCAATATCCCCGTGCTGGGCAAACAGGTTTTGCAGCCGTTTGAGCTAAGATTTTAAAATTATTCACATAATGAAAACCTATACTTTGTGTCAGGCGAGTTTCCCATTCAAATGCATGTAACAGTGAGAAACGCATTGTCTTGGCGAAATAAAGCGTTTTTGAACAACTTCATATAAATCGCTGTAACTTTTGATAGAAGACTCAGACAAACATGTTTATGGCTATATCTTATAGAACTCAATATCCCCGTGCTGGGCAAACAGGTTTTGCAGCCGTTTGAGCTAAGATTTTAAAATTATTCACATAATGAAAACCTATACTTTGTTTCGGTCGAGTTCCCCATTCAAATGCATGTAACAGTGAGAAACGCATTGTCTTGGCGAAATAAAGCGTTTTTGAACAACTTCATATAAATCGCTGTAACTTTTGATAGAAGACTCAGACAAACATGTTTATGGCTTTATCTTATAGAACTCAATATCCCCGTGCTGGGCAAACAGGTTTTGCAGCCGTTTGAGCTAAGATTTTAAAATTATTCACATAATGAAAACCTATACTTTGTTTCAGGCGAGTTTCCCATTCAAATGCATGTAACAGTGAGAAACGCATTGTCTTGGCGAAATAAAGCGTTTTTGAACAACTTCATATAAATCGCTGTAACTTTTGATAGAAGACTCAGACAAACATGTTTATGGCTTTATCTTATAGAACTCAATATCCCCGTGCTGGGCAAACAGAACAGGTTTTGCAGCCGTTTGAGCTAAGATTTTAAAATTATTCACATAATGAAAACCTATACTTTGTCTCAGGCGAGTTTCCCATTCAAATGCATGTAACAGTGAGAAACGCATTGTCTTGGCGAAATAAAGCGTTTTTGAACAACTTCATATAAATCGCTGTAACTTTTGATAGAAGACTCAGACAAACATGTTTATGGCTTTATCTTATAGAACTCAATATCCCCGTGCTGGGCAAACAGGTTTTGCAGCCGTTTGAGCTAAGATTTTAAAATTATTCACATAATGAAAACCTATACTTTGTGTCAGGCGAGTTTCCCATTCAAATGCATGTAACAGTGAGAAATGCACTGTCTTGGCGAAAGAAAGCGTTTTTGTACAACTTCATATAAATCACTGTAACTTTTGATAGAAGACTCAGACAAACATGTTTATGGCTTTATCTTATAGAACTCAATATCCCCGTGCTGGGCAAACAGAACAGGTTTTGCAGCCGTTTGAGCTAAGATTTTAAAATTATTCACATAATGAAAACCTATACTTTGTTTCAGGCGAGTTTCCCATTCAAATGCATGTAACAGTGAGAAACGCATTGTCTTGGCGAAATAAAGCGTTTTTGAACAACTTCATATAAATCGCTGTAACTTTTGATAGAAGACTCAGACAAACATGTTTATGGCTTTATCTTATAGAACTCAATATCCCCGTGCTGGGCAAACAGGTTTTGCAGCCATTTGAGCTAAGATTTTAAAATTATTCACATAATGAAAACCTATACTTTGTCTCGGGCGAGTTTCCCATTCAAATGCATGTAACAGTGAGAAACGCATTGTCTTGGCGACAGAAAGCGTTTTTGAACAACTTCATATAAATCGCTGTAACTTTTGATAGAAGACTCAGACAAACATGTTTATGGCTTTATCTTATAGAACTCAATATCCCCGTGCTGGGCAAACAGGTTTTGCAGCCGTTTGAGCTAAGATTTTAAAATTATTCACATAATGAAAACCTATACTTTGTGTCAGGCGAGTTTCCCATTCAAATGCATGTAACAGTGAGAAACGCATTGTCTTGGCGAAATAAAGCGTTTTTGAACAACTTCATATAAATCGCTGTAACTTTTGATAGAAGACTCAGACAAACATGTTTATGGCTATATCTTATAGAACTCAATATCCCAGTGCTGGGCAAACAGGTTTTGCAGCCGTTTGAGCTAAGATTTTAAAATTATTCACATAATGAAAACCTATACTTTGTCTCGGGCGAGTTTCCCATTCAAATGCATGTAACAGTGAGAAACGCATTGTCTTGGCGAAATAAAGCGTTTTTGAACAACTTCATATAAATCGCTGTAACTTTTGATAGAAGACTCAGACAAACATGTTTATGGCTTTATCTTATAGAACTCAATATCCCCGTGCTGGGCAAACAGGTTTTGCAGCCGTTTGAGCTAAGATTTTAAAATTATTCACATAATGAAAACCTATACTTTGTGTCAGGCGAGTTTCCCATTCAAATGCATGTAACAGTGAGAAACGCATTGTCTTGGCGAAATAAAGCGTTTTTGAACAACTTCATATAAATCGCTGTAACTTTTGATAGAAGACTCAGACAAACATGTTTATGGCTTTATCTTATAGAACTCAATATCCCCGTGCTGGGCAAACAGAACAGGTTTTGCAGCCGTTTGAGCTAAGATTTTAAAATTATTCACATAATGAAAACCTATACTTTGTCTCAGGCGAGTTTCCCATTCAAATGCATGTAACAGTGAGAAACGCATTGTCTTGGCGAAATAAAGCGTTTTTGAACAACTTCATATAAATCGCTGTAACTTTTGATAGAAGACTCAGACAAACATGTTTATGGCTTTATCTTATAGAACTCAATATCCCCGTGCTGGGCAAACAGGTTTTGCAGCCGTTTGAGCTAAGATTTTAAAATTATTCACATAATGAAAACCTATACTTTGTGTCAGGCGAGTTTCCCATTCAAATGCATGTAACAGTGAGAAATGCACTGTCTTGGCGAAAGAAAGCGTTTTTGTACAACTTCATATAAATCACTGTAACTTTTGATAGAAGACTCAGACAAACATGTTTATGGCTTTATCTTATAGAACTCAATATCCCCGTGCTGGGCAAACAGAACAGGTTTTGCAGCCGTTTGAGCTAAGATTTTAAAATTATTCACATAATGAAAACCTATACTTTGTTTCAGGCGAGTTTCCCATTCAAATGCATGTAACAGTGAGAAACGCATTGTCTTGGCGAAATAAAGCGTTTTTGAACAACTTCATATAAATCGCTGTAACTTTTGATAGAAGACTCAGACAAACATGTTTATGGCTTTATCTTATAGAACTCAATATCCCCGTGCTGGGCAAACAGGTTTTGCAGCCATTTGAGCTAAGATTTTAAAATTATTCACATAATGAAAACCTATACTTTGTCTCGGGCGAGTTTCCCATTCAAATGCATGTAACAGTGAGAAACGCATTGTCTTGGCGACAGAAAGCGTTTTTGAACAACTTCATATAAATCGCTGTAACTTTTGATAGAAGACTCAGACAAACATGTTTATGGCTTTATCTTATAGAACTCAATATCCCCGTGCTGGGCAAACAGGTTTTGCAGCCATTTGAGCTAAGATTTTAAAATTATTCACATAATGAAAACCTATACTTTGTCTCGGGCGAGTTTCCCATTCAAATGCATGTAACAGTGAGAAACGCATTGTCTTGGCGAAATAAAGCGTTTTTGAACAACTTCATATAAATCGCTGTAACTTTTGATAGAAGACTCAGACAAACATGTTTATGGCTTTATCTTATAGAACTCAATATCCCCGTGCTGGGCAAACAGGTTTTGCAGCCGTTTGAGCTAAGATTTTAAAATTATTCACATAATGAAAACCTATACTTTGTTTCAGGCGAGTTTCCCATTCAAATGCATGTAACAGTGAGAAAGGCATTGTCTTGGCGAAATAAAGCGTTTTTGAACAACTTCATATAAATCGCTGTAACTTTTGATAGAAGACTCAGACAAACATGTTTATGGCTTTATCTTATAGAACTCAATATCCCCGTGCTGGGCAAACAGAACAGGTTTTGCAGCCGTTTGAGCTAAGATTTTAAAATTATTCACATAATGAAAACCTATACTTTGTTTCAGGCGAGTTTCCCATTCAAATGCATGTAACAGTGAGAAACGCATTGTCTTGGCGAAATAAAGCGTTTTTGAACAACTTCATATAAATCGCTGTAACTTTTGATAGAAGACTCAGACAAACATGTTTATGGCTTTATCTTATAGAACTCAATATCCCCGTGCTGGGCAAACAGGTTTTGCAGCCGTTTGAGCTAAGATTTTAAAATTATTCACATAATGAAAACCTATACTTTGTTTCAGGCGAGTTTCCCATTCAAATGCATGTAACAGTGAGAAACGCATTGTCTTGGCGAAATAAAGCGTTTTTGAACAACTTCATATAAATCGCTGTAACTTTTGATAGAAGACTCAGACAAACATGTTTATGGCTTTATCTTATAGAACTCAATATCCCCGTGCTGGGCAAACAGGTTTTGCAGCCGTTTGAGCTAAGATTTTAAAATTATTCACATAATGAAAACCTATACTTTGTGTCAGGCGAGTTTCCCATTCAAATGCATGTAACAGTGAGAAACGCATTGTCTTGGCGAAATAAAGCGTTTTTGAACAACTTCATATAAATCGCTGTAACTTTTGATAGAAGACTCAGACAAACATGTTTATGGCTTTATCTTATAGAACTCAATATCCCCGTGCTGGGCAAACAGAACAGGTTTTGCAGCCGTTTGAGCTAAGATTTTAAAATTATTCACATAATGAAAACCTATACTTTGTTTCAAGCGAGTTTCCCATTCAAATGCATGTAACAGTGAGAAACGCATTGTCTTGGCGAAATAAAGCGTTTTTGAACAACTTCATATAAATCGCTGTAACTTTTGATAGAAGACTCAGACAAACATGTTTATGGCTTTATCTTATAGAACTCAATATCCCCGTGCTGGGCAAACAGGTTTTGCAGCCGTTTGAGCTAAGATTTTAAAATTATTCACATAATGAAAACCTATACTTTGTTTCAGGCGAGTTTCCCATTCAAATGCATGTAACAGTGAGAAACGCATTGTCTTGGCGAAATAAAGCGTTTTTGAACAACTTCATATAAATCGCTGTAACTTTTGATAGAAGACTCAGACAAACATGTTTATGGCTTTATCTTATAGAACTCAATATCCCCGTGCTGGGCAAACAGAACAGGTTTTGCAGCCGTTTGAGCTAAGATTTTAAAATTATTCACATAATGAAAACCTATACTTTGTCTCAGGCGAGTTTCCCATTCAAATGCATGTAACAGTGAGAAACGCATTGTCTTGGCGAAATAAAGCGTTTTTGAACAACTTCATATAAATCGCTGTAACTTTTGATAGAAGACTCAGACAAACATGTTTATGGCTTTATCTTATAGAACTCAATATCCCCGTGCTGGGCAAACAGGTTTTGCAGCCGTTTGAGCTAAGATTTTAAAATTATTCACATAATGAAAACCTATACTTTGTTTCAGGCGAGTTTCCCATTCAAATGCATGTAACAGTGAGAAACGCATTGTCTTGGCGAAATAAAGCGTTTTTGAACAACTTCATATAAATCGCTGTAACTTTTGATAGAAGACTCAGACAAACATGTTTATGGCTTTATCTTATAGAACTCAATATCCCCGTGCTGGGCAAACAGGTTTTGCAGCCGTTTGAGCTAAGATTTTAAAATTATTCACATAATGAAAACCTATACTTTGTCTCAGGCGAGTTTCCCATTCAAATGCATGTAACAGTGAGAAATGCACTGTCTTGGCGAAAGAAAGCGTTTTTGTACAACTTCATATAAATCACTGTAACTTTTGATAGAAGACTCAGACAAACATGTTTATGGCTTTATCTTATAGAACTCAATATCCCCGTGCTGGGCAAACAGGTTTTGCAGCCGTTTGAGCTAAGATTTTAAAATTATTCACATAATGAAAACCTATACTTTGTGTCAGGCGAGTTTCCCATTCAAATGCATGTAACAGTGAGAAACGCATTGTCTTGGCGAAATAAAGCGTTTTTGAACAACTTCATATAAATCGCTGTAACTTTTGATAGAAGACTCAGACAAACATGTTTATGGCTTTATCTTATAGAACTCAATATCCCCGTGCTGGGCAAACAGAACAGGTTTTGCAGCCGTTTGAGCTAAGATTTTAAAATTATTCACATAATGAAAACCTATACTTTGTTTCAGGCGAGTTTCCCATTCAAATGCATGTAACAGTGAGAAACGCATTGTCTTGGCGAAATAAAGCGTTTTTGAACAACTTCATATAAATCGCTGTAACTTTTGATAGAAGACTCAGACAAACATGTTTATGGCTTTATCTTATAGAACTCAATATCCCCGTGCTGGGCAAACAGGTTTTGCAGCCATTTGAGCTAAGATTTTAAAATTATTCACATAATGAAAACCTATACTTTGTCTCGGGCGAGTTTCCCATTCAAATGCATGTAACAGTGAGAAACGCATTGTCTTGGCGACAGAAAGCGTTTTTGAACAACTTCATATAAATCGCTGTAACTTTTGATAGAAGACTCAGACAAACATGTTTATGGCTTTATCTTATAGAACTCAATATCCCCGTGCTGGGCAAACAGGTTTTGCAGCCGTTTGAGCTAAGATTTTAAAATTATTCACATAATGAAAACCTATACTTTGTGTCAGGCGAGTTTCCCATTCAAATGCATGTAACAGTGAGAAACGCATTGTCTTGGCGAAATAAAGCGTTTTTGAACAACTTCATATAAATCGCTGTAACTTTTGATAGAAGACTCAGACAAACATGTTTATGGCTATATCTTATAGAACTCAATATCCCAGTGCTGGGCAAACAGGTTTTGCAGCCGTTTGAGCTAAGATTTTAAAATTATTCACATAATGAAAACCTATACTTTGTCTCGGGCGAGTTTCCCATTCAAATGCATGTAACAGTGAGAAACGCATTGTCTTGGCGAAATAAAGCGTTTTTGAACAACTTCATATAAATCGCTGTAACTTTTGATAGAAGACTCAGACAAACATGTTTATGGCTTTATCTTATAGAACTCAATATCCCCGTGCTGGGCAAACAGGTTTTGCAGCCGTTTGAGCTAAGATTTTAAAATTATTCACATAATGAAAACCTATACTTTGTGTCAGGCGAGTTTCCCATTCAAATGCATGTAACAGTGAGAAACGCATTGTCTTGGCGAAATAAAGCGTTTTTGAACAACTTCATATAAATCGCTGTAACTTTTGATAGAAGACTCAGACAAACATGTTTATGGCTTTATCTTATAGAACTCAATATCCCCGTGCTGGGCAAACAGAACAGGTTTTGCAGCCGTTTGAGCTAAGATTTTAAAATTATTCACATAATGAAAACCTATACTTTGTCTCAGGCGAGTTTCCCATTCAAATGCATGTAACAGTGAGAAACGCATTGTCTTGGCGAAATAAAGCGTTTTTGAACAACTTCATATAAATCGCTGTAACTTTTGATAGAAGACTCAGACAAACATGTTTATGGCTTTATCTTATAGAACTCAATATCCCCGTGCTGGGCAAACAGGTTTTGCAGCCGTTTGAGCTAAGATTTTAAAATTATTCACATAATGAAAACCTATACTTTGTGTCAGGCGAGTTTCCCATTCAAATGCATGTAACAGTGAGAAATGCACTGTCTTGGCGAAAGAAAGCGTTTTTGTACAACTTCATATAAATCACTGTAACTTTTGATAGAAGACTCAGACAAACATGTTTATGGCTTTATCTTATAGAACTCAATATCCCCGTGCTGGGCAAACAGAACAGGTTTTGCAGCCGTTTGAGCTAAGATTTTAAAATTATTCACATAATGAAAACCTATACTTTGTTTCAGGCGAGTTTCCCATTCAAATGCATGTAACAGTGAGAAACGCATTGTCTTGGCGAAATAAAGCGTTTTTGAACAACTTCATATAAATCGCTGTAACTTTTGATAGAAGACTCAGACAAACATGTTTATGGCTTTATCTTATAGAACTCAATATCCCCGTGCTGGGCAAACAGGTTTTGCAGCCATTTGAGCTAAGATTTTAAAATTATTCACATAATGAAAACCTATACTTTGTCTCGGGCGAGTTTCCCATTCAAATGCATGTAACAGTGAGAAACGCATTGTCTTGGCGACAGAAAGCGTTTTTGAACAACTTCATATAAATCGCTGTAACTTTTGATAGAAGACTCAGACAAACATGTTTATGGCTTTATCTTATAGAACTCAATATCCCCGTGCTGGGCAAACAGGTTTTGCAGCCATTTGAGCTAAGATTTTAAAATTATTCACATAATGAAAACCTATACTTTGTCTCGGGCGAGTTTCCCATTCAAATGCATGTAACAGTGAGAAACGCATTGTCTTGGCGAAATAAAGCGTTTTTGAACAACTTCATATAAATCGCTGTAACTTTTGATAGAAGACTCAGACAAACATGTTTATGGCTTTATCTTATAGAACTCAATATCCCCGTGCTGGGCAAACAGGTTTTGCAGCCGTTTGAGCTAAGATTTTAAAATTATTCACATAATGAAAACCTATACTTTGTTTCAGGCGAGTTTCCCATTCAAATGCATGTAACAGTGAGAAAGGCATTGTCTTGGCGAAATAAAGCGTTTTTGAACAACTTCATATAAATCGCTGTAACTTTTGATAGAAGACTCAGACAAACATGTTTATGGCTTTATCTTATAGAACTCAATATCCCCGTGCTGGGCAAACAGAACAGGTTTTGCAGCCGTTTGAGCTAAGATTTTAAAATTATTCACATAATGAAAACCTATACTTTGTTTCAGGCGAGTTTCCCATTCAAATGCATGTAACAGTGAGAAACGCATTGTCTTGGCGAAATAAAGCGTTTTTGAACAACTTCATATAAATCGCTGTAACTTTTGATAGAAGACTCAGACAAACATGTTTATGGCTTTATCTTATAGAACTCAATATCCCCGTGCTGGGCAAACAGGTTTTGCAGCCGTTTGAGCTAAGATTTTAAAATTATTCACATAATGAAAACCTATACTTTGTTTCAGGCGAGTTTCCCATTCAAATGCATGTAACAGTGAGAAACGCATTGTCTTGGCGAAATAAAGCGTTTTTGAACAACTTCATATAAATCGCTGTAACTTTTGATAGAAGACTCAGACAAACATGTTTATGGCTTTATCTTATAGAACTCAATATCCCCGTGCTGGGCAAACAGGTTTTGCAGCCGTTTGAGCTAAGATTTTAAAATTATTCACATAATGAAAACCTATACTTTGTGTCAGGCGAGTTTCCCATTCAAATGCATGTAACAGTGAGAAACGCATTGTCTTGGCGAAATAAAGCGTTTTTGAACAACTTCATATAAATCGCTGTAACTTTTGATAGAAGACTCAGACAAACATGTTTATGGCTTTATCTTATAGAACTCAATATCCCCGTGCTGGGCAAACAGAACAGGTTTTGCAGCCGTTTGAGCTAAGATTTTAAAATTATTCACATAATGAAAACCTATACTTTGTTTCAAGCGAGTTTCCCATTCAAATGCATGTAACAGTGAGAAACGCATTGTCTTGGCGAAATAAAGCGTTTTTGAACAACTTCATATAAATCGCTGTAACTTTTGATAGAAGACTCAGACAAACATGTTTATGGCTTTATCTTATAGAACTCAATATCCCCGTGCTGGGCAAACAGGTTTTGCAGCCGTTTGAGCTAAGATTTTAAAATTATTCACATAATGAAAACCTATACTTTGTTTCAGGCGAGTTTCCCATTCAAATGCATGTAACAGTGAGAAACGCATTGTCTTGGCGAAATAAAGCGTTTTTGAACAACTTCATATAAATCGCTGTAACTTTTGATAGAAGACTCAGACAAACATGTTTATGGCTTTATCTTATAGAACTCAATATCCCCGTGCTGGGCAAACAGAACAGGTTTTGCAGCCGTTTGAGCTAAGATTTTAAAATTATTCACATAATGAAAACCTATACTTTGTCTCAGGCGAGTTTCCCATTCAAATGCATGTAACAGTGAGAAACGCATTGTCTTGGCGAAATAAAGCGTTTTTGAACAACTTCATATAAATCGCTGTAACTTTTGATAGAAGACTCAGACAAACATGTTTATGGCTTTATCTTATAGAACTCAATATCCCCGTGCTGGGCAAACAGGTTTTGCAGCCGTTTGAGCTAAGATTTTAAAATTATTCACATAATGAAAACCTATACTTTGTTTCAGGCGAGTTTCCCATTCAAATGCATGTAACAGTGAGAAACGCATTGTCTTGGCGAAATAAAGCGTTTTTGAACAACTTCATATAAATCGCTGTAACTTTTGATAGAAGACTCAGACAAACATGTTTATGGCTTTATCTTATAGAACTCAATATCCCCGTGCTGGGCAAACAGGTTTTGCAGCCGTTTGAGCTAAGATTTTAAAATTATTCACATAATGAAAACCTATACTTTGTCTCAGGCGAGTTTCCCATTCAAATGCATGTAACAGTGAGAAATGCACTGTCTTGGCGAAAGAAAGCGTTTTTGTACAACTTCATATAAATCACTGTAACTTTTGATAGAAGACTCAGACAAACATGTTTATGGCTTTATCTTATAGAACTCAATATCCCCGTGCTGGGCAAACAGGTTTTGCAGCCGTTTGAGCTAAGATTTTAAAATTATTCACATAATGAAAACCTATACTTTGTGTCAGGCGAGTTTCCCATTCAAATGCATGTAACAGTGAGAAACGCATTGTCTTGGCGAAATAAAGCGTTTTTGAACAACTTCATATAAATCGCTGTAACTTTTGATAGAAGACTCAGACAAACATGTTTATGGCTTTATCTTATAGAACTCAATATCCCCGTGCTGGGCAAACAGAACAGGTTTTGCAGCCGTTTGAGCTAAGATTTTAAAATTATTCACATAATGAAAACCTATACTTTGTTTCAGGCGAGTTTCCCATTCAAATGCATGTAACAGTGAGAAACGCATTGTCTTGGCGAAATAAAGCGTTTTTGAACAACTTCATATAAATCGCTGTAACTTTTGATAGAAGACTCAGACAAACATGTTTATGGCTTTATCTTATAGAACTCAATATCCCCGTGCTGGGCAAACAGGTTTTGCAGCCATTTGAGCTAAGATTTTAAAATTATTCACATAATGAAAACCTATACTTTGTCTCGGGCGAGTTTCCCATTCAAATGCATGTAACAGTGAGAAACGCATTGTCTTGGCGACAGAAAGCGTTTTTGAACAACTTCATATAAATCGCTGTAACTTTTGATAGAAGACTCAGACAAACATGTTTATGGCTTTATCTTATAGAACTCAATATCCCCGTGCTGGGCAAACAGGTTTTGCAGCCGTTTGAGCTAAGATTTTAAAATTATTCACATAATGAAAACCTATACTTTGTGTCAGGCGAGTTTCCCATTCAAATGCATGTAACAGTGAGAAACGCATTGTCTTGGCGAAATAAAGCGTTTTTGAACAACTTCATATAAATCGCTGTAACTTTTGATAGAAGACTCAGACAAACATGTTTATGGCTATATCTTATAGAACTCAATATCCCAGTGCTGGGCAAACAGGTTTTGCAGCCGTTTGAGCTAAGATTTTAAAATTATTCACATAATGAAAACCTATACTTTGTCTCGGGCGAGTTTCCCATTCAAATGCATGTAACAGTGAGAAACGCATTGTCTTGGCGAAATAAAGCGTTTTTGAACAACTTCATATAAATCGCTGTAACTTTTGATAGAAGACTCAGACAAACATGTTTATGGCTTTATCTTATAGAACTCAATATCCCCGTGCTGGGCAAACAGGTTTTGCAGCCGTTTGAGCTAAGATTTTAAAATTATTCACATAATGAAAACCTATACTTTGTGTCAGGCGAGTTTCCCATTCAAATGCATGTAACAGTGAGAAACGCATTGTCTTGGCGAAATAAAGCGTTTTTGAACAACTTCATATAAATCGCTGTAACTTTTGATAGAAGACTCAGACAAACATGTTTATGGCTTTATCTTATAGAACTCAATATCCCCGTGCTGGGCAAACAGAACAGGTTTTGCAGCCGTTTGAGCTAAGATTTTAAAATTATTCACATAATGAAAACCTATACTTTGTCTCAGGCGAGTTTCCCATTCAAATGCATGTAACAGTGAGAAACGCATTGTCTTGGCGAAATAAAGCGTTTTTGAACAACTTCATATAAATCGCTGTAACTTTTGATAGAAGACTCAGACAAACATGTTTATGGCTTTATCTTATAGAACTCAATATCCCCGTGCTGGGCAAACAGGTTTTGCAGCCGTTTGAGCTAAGATTTTAAAATTATTCACATAATGAAAACCTATACTTTGTGTCAGGCGAGTTTCCCATTCAAATGCATGTAACAGTGAGAAATGCACTGTCTTGGCGAAAGAAAGCGTTTTTGTACAACTTCATATAAATCACTGTAACTTTTGATAGAAGACTCAGACAAACATGTTTATGGCTTTATCTTATAGAACTCAATATCCCCGTGCTGGGCAAACAGAACAGGTTTTGCAGCCGTTTGAGCTAAGATTTTAAAATTATTCACATAATGAAAACCTATACTTTGTTTCAGGCGAGTTTCCCATTCAAATGCATGTAACAGTGAGAAACGCATTGTCTTGGCGAAATAAAGCGTTTTTGAACAACTTCATATAAATCGCTGTAACTTTTGATAGAAGACTCAGACAAACATGTTTATGGCTTTATCTTATAGAACTCAATATCCCCGTGCTGGGCAAACAGGTTTTGCAGCCATTTGAGCTAAGATTTTAAAATTATTCACATAATGAAAACCTATACTTTGTCTCGGGCGAGTTTCCCATTCAAATGCATGTAACAGTGAGAAACGCATTGTCTTGGCGACAGAAAGCGTTTTTGAACAACTTCATATAAATCGCTGTAACTTTTGATAGAAGACTCAGACAAACATGTTTATGGCTTTATCTTATAGAACTCAATATCCCCGTGCTGGGCAAACAGGTTTTGCAGCCATTTGAGCTAAGATTTTAAAATTATTCACATAATGAAAACCTATACTTTGTCTCGGGCGAGTTTCCCATTCAAATGCATGTAACAGTGAGAAACGCATTGTCTTGGCGAAATAAAGCGTTTTTGAACAACTTCATATAAATCGCTGTAACTTTTGATAGAAGACTCAGACAAACATGTTTATGGCTTTATCTTATAGAACTCAATATCCCCGTGCTGGGCAAACAGGTTTTGCAGCCGTTTGAGCTAAGATTTTAAAATTATTCACATAATGAAAACCTATACTTTGTTTCAGGCGAGTTTCCCATTCAAATGCATGTAACAGTGAGAAAGGCATTGTCTTGGCGAAATAAAGCGTTTTTGAACAACTTCATATAAATCGCTGTAACTTTTGATAGAAGACTCAGACAAACATGTTTATGGCTTTATCTTATAGAACTCAATATCCCCGTGCTGGGCAAACAGAACAGGTTTTGCAGCCGTTTGAGCTAAGATTTTAAAATTATTCACATAATGAAAACCTATACTTTGTTTCAGGCGAGTTTCCCATTCAAATGCATGTAACAGTGAGAAACGCATTGTCTTGGCGAAATAAAGCGTTTTTGAACAACTTCATATAAATCGCTGTAACTTTTGATAGAAGACTCAGACAAACATGTTTATGGCTTTATCTTATAGAACTCAATATCCCCGTGCTGGGCAAACAGGTTTTGCAGCCGTTTGAGCTAAGATTTTAAAATTATTCACATAATGAAAACCTATACTTTGTTTCAGGCGAGTTTCCCATTCAAATGCATGTAACAGTGAGAAACGCATTGTCTTGGCGAAATAAAGCGTTTTTGAACAACTTCATATAAATCGCTGTAACTTTTGATAGAAGACTCAGACAAACATGTTTATGGCTTTATCTTATAGAACTCAATATCCCCGTGCTGGGCAAACAGGTTTTGCAGCCGTTTGAGCTAAGATTTTAAAATTATTCACATAATGAAAACCTATACTTTGTGTCAGGCGAGTTTCCCATTCAAATGCATGTAACAGTGAGAAACGCATTGTCTTGGCGAAATAAAGCGTTTTTGAACAACTTCATATAAATCGCTGTAACTTTTGATAGAAGACTCAGACAAACATGTTTATGGCTTTATCTTATAGAACTCAATATCCCCGTGCTGGGCAAACAGAACAGGTTTTGCAGCCGTTTGAGCTAAGATTTTAAAATTATTCACATAATGAAAACCTATACTTTGTTTCAAGCGAGTTTCCCATTCAAATGCATGTAACAGTGAGAAACGCATTGTCTTGGCGAAATAAAGCGTTTTTGAACAACTTCATATAAATCGCTGTAACTTTTGATAGAAGACTCAGACAAACATGTTTATGGCTTTATCTTATAGAACTCAATATCCCCGTGCTGGGCAAACAGGTTTTGCAGCCGTTTGAGCTAAGATTTTAAAATTATTCACATAATGAAAACCTATACTTTGTTTCAGGCGAGTTTCCCATTCAAATGCATGTAACAGTGAGAAACGCATTGTCTTGGCGAAATAAAGCGTTTTTGAACAACTTCATATAAATCGCTGTAACTTTTGATAGAAGACTCAGACAAACATGTTTATGGCTTTATCTTATAGAACTCAATATCCCCGTGCTGGGCAAACAGAACAGGTTTTGCAGCCGTTTGAGCTAAGATTTTAAAATTATTCACATAATGAAAACCTATACTTTGTCTCAGGCGAGTTTCCCATTCAAATGCATGTAACAGTGAGAAACGCATTGTCTTGGCGAAATAAAGCGTTTTTGAACAACTTCATATAAATCGCTGTAACTTTTGATAGAAGACTCAGACAAACATGTTTATGGCTTTATCTTATAGAACTCAATATCCCCGTGCTGGGCAAACAGGTTTTGCAGCCGTTTGAGCTAAGATTTTAAAATTATTCACATAATGAAAACCTATACTTTGTTTCAGGCGAGTTTCCCATTCAAATGCATGTAACAGTGAGAAACGCATTGTCTTGGCGAAATAAAGCGTTTTTGAACAACTTCATATAAATCGCTGTAACTTTTGATAGAAGACTCAGACAAACATGTTTATGGCTTTATCTTATAGAACTCAATATCCCCGTGCTGGGCAAACAGAACAGGTTTTGCAGCCGTTTGAGCTAAGATTTTAAAATTATTCACATAATGAAAACCTATACTTTGTCTCAGGCGAGTTTCCCATTCAAATGCATGTAACAGTGAGAAATGCACTGTCTTGGCGAAAGAAAGCGTTTTTGTACAACTTCATATAAATCACTGTAACTTTTGATAGAAGACTCAGACAAACATGTTTATGGCTTTATCTTATAGAACTCAATATCCCCGTGCTGGGCAAACAGGTTTTGCAGCCGTTTGAGCTAAGATTTTAAAATTATTCACATAATGAAAACCTATACTTTGTGTCAGGCGAGTTTCCCATTCAAATGCATGTAACAGTGAGAAACGCATTGTCTTGGCGAAATAAAGCGTTTTTGAACAACTTCATATAAATCGCTGTAACTTTTGATAGAAGACTCAGACAAACATGTTTATGGCTTTATCTTATAGAACTCAATATCCCCGTGCTGGGCAAACAGGTTTTGCAGCCGTTTGAGCTAAGATTTTAAAATTATTCACATAATGAAAACCTATACTTTGTTTCAAGCGAGTTTCCCATTCAAATGCATGTAACAGTGAGAAACGCATTGTCTTGGCGAAATAAAGCGTTTTTGAACAACTTCATATAAATCGCTGTAACTTTTGATAGAAGACTCAGACAAACATGTTTATGGCTTTATCTTATAGAACTCAATATCCCCGTGCTGGGCAAACAGGTTTTGCAGCCGTTTGAGCTAAGATTTTAAAATTATTCACATAATGAAAACCTATACTTTGTTTCAGGCGAGTTTCCCATTCAAATGCATGTAACAGTGAGAAACGCATTGTCTTGGCGAAATAAAGCGTTTTTGAACAACTTCATATAAATCGCTGTAACTTTTGATAGAAGACTCAGACAAACATGTTTATGGCTTTATCTTATAGAACTCAATATCCCCGTGCTGGGCAAACAGAACAGGTTTTGCAGCCGTTTGAGCTAAGATTTTAAAATTATTCACATAATGAAAACCTATACTTTGTCTCAGGCGAGTTTCCCATTCAAATGCATGTAACAGTGAGAAACGCATTGTCTTGGCGAAATAAAGCGTTTTTGAACAACTTCATATAAATCGCTGTAACTTTTGATAGAAGACTCAGACAAACATGTTTATGGCTTTATCTTATAGAACTCAATATCCCCGTGCTGGGCAAACAGGTTTTGCAGCCGTTTGAGCTAAGATTTTAAAATTATTCACATAATGAAAACCTATACTTTGTTTCAGGCGAGTTTCCCATTCAAATGCATGTAACAGTGAGAAACGCATTGTCTTGGCGAAATAAAGCGTTTTTGAACAACTTCATATAAATCGCTGTAACTTTTGATAGAAGACTCAGACAAACATGTTTATGGCTTTATCTTATAGAACTCAATATCCCCGTGCTGGGCAAACAGGTTTTGCAGCCGTTTGAGCTAAGATTTTAAAATTATTCACATAATGAAAACCTATACTTTGTCTCAGGCGAGTTTCCCATTCAAATGCATGTAACAGTGAGAAACGCATTGTCTTGGCGAAAGAAAGCGTTTTTGAACAACTTCATATAAATCGCTGTAACTTTTGATAGAAGACTCAGACAAACATGTTTATGGCTTTATCTTATAGAACTCAATATCCCCGTGCTGGGCAAACAGAACAGGTTTTGCAGCCGTTTGAGCTAAGATTTTAAAATTATTCACATAATGAAAACCTATACTTTGTTTCAGGCGAGTTTCCCATTCAAATGCATGTAACAGTGAGAAACGCATTGTCTTGGCGAAATAAAGCGTTTTTGAACAACTTCATATAAATCGCTGTAACTTTTGATAGAAGACTCAGACAAACATGTTTATGGCTTTATCTTATAGAACTCAATATCCCCGTGCTGGGCAAACAGGTTTTGCAGCCGTTTGAGCTAAGATTTTAAAATTATTCACATAATGAAAACCTATACTTTGTGTCAGGCGAGTTTCCCATTCAAATGCATGTAACAGTGAGAAACGCATTGTCTTGGCGAAATAAAGCGTTTTTGAACAACTTCATATAAATCGCTGTAACTTTTGATAGAAGACTCAGACAAACATGTTTATGGCTTTATCTTATAGAACTCAATATCCCCGTGCTGGGCAAACAGGTTTTGCAGCCGTTTGAGCTAAGATTTTAAAATTATTCACATAATGAAAACCTATACTTTGTTTCAAGCGAGTTTCCCATTCAAATGCATGTAACAGTGAGAAACGCATTGTCTTGGCGAAATAAAGCGTTTTTGAACAACTTCATATAAATCGCTGTAACTTTTGATAGAAGACTCAGACAAACATGTTTATGGCTTTATCTTATAGAACTCAATATCCCCGTGCTGGGCAAACAGGTTTTGCAGCCGTTTGAGCTAAGATTTTAAAATTATTCACATAATGAAAACCTATACTTTGTGTCAGGCGAGTTTCCCATTCAAATGCATGTAACAGTGAGAAACGCATTGTCTTGGCGAAATAAAGCGTTTTTGAACAACTTCATATAAATCGCTGTAACTTTTGATAGAAGACTCAGACAAACATGTTTATGGCTTTATCTTATAGAACTCAATATCCCCGTGCTGGGCAAACAGAACAGGTTTTGCAGCCGTTTGAGCTAAGATTTTAAAATTATTCACATAATGAAAACCTATACTTTGTTTCAGGCGAGTTTCCCATTCAAATGCATGTAACAGTGAGAAACGCATTGTCTTGGCGAAATAAAGCGTTTTTGAACAACTTCATATAAATCGCTGTAACTTTTGATAGAAGACTCAGACAAACATGTTTATGGCTTTATCTTATAGAACTCAATATCCCCGTGCTGGGCAAACAGGTTTTGCAGCCGTTTGAGCTAAGATTTTAAAATTATTCACATAATGAAAACCTATACTTTGTGTCAGGCGAGTTTCTCATTCAAATGCATGTAACAGTGAGAAACGCATTGTCTTGGCGAAATAAAGCGTTTTTGAACAACTTCATATAAATCGCTGTAACTTTTGATAGAAGACTCAGACAAACATGTTTATGGCTTTATCTTATAGAACTCAATATCCCCGTGCTGGGCAAACAGGTTTTGCAGCCGTTTGAGCTAAGATTTTAAAATTATTCACATAATGAAAACCTATACTTTGTGTCAGGCGAGTTTCCCATTCAAATGCATGTAACAGTGAGAAACGCATTGTCTTGGCGAAATAAAGCGTTTTTGAACAACTTCATATAAATCGCTGTAACTTTTGATAGAAGACTCAGACAAACATGTTTATGGCTTTATCTTATAGAACTCAATATCCCCGTGCTGGGCAAACAGGTTTTGCAGCCGTTTGAGCTAAGATTTTAAAATTATTCACATAATGAAAACCTATACTTTGTTTCAAGCGAGTTTCCCATTCAAATGCATGTAACAGTGAGAAACGCATTGTCTTGGCGAAATAAAGCGTTTTTGAACAACTTCATATAAATCGCTGTAACTTTTGATAGAAGACTCAGACAAACATGTTTATGGCTTTATCTTATAGAACTCAATATCCCCGTGCTGGGCAAACAGGTTTTGCAGCCGTTTGAGCTAAGATTTTAAAATTATTCACATAATGAAAACCTATACTTTGTGTCAGGCGAGTTTCCCATTCAAATGCATGTAACAGTGAGAAACGCATTGTCTTGGCGAAATAAAGCGTTTTTGAACAACTTCATATAAATCGCTGTAACTTTTGATAGAAGACTCAGACAAACATGTTTATGGCTTTATCTTATAGAACTCAATATCCCCGTGCTGGGCAAACAGAACAGGTTTTGCAGCCGTTTGAGCTAAGATTTTAAAATTATTCACATAATGAAAACCTATACTTTGTCTCAGGCGAGTTTCCCATTCAAATGCATGTAACAGTGAGAAACGCATTGTCTTGGCGAAATAAAGAGTTTTTGAACAACTTCATATAAATCGCTGTAACTTTTGATAGAAGACTCAGACAAACATGTTTATGGCTTTATCTTATAGAACTCAATATCCCCGTGCTGGGCAAACAGGTTTTGCAGCCGTTTGAGCTAAGATTTTAAAATTATTCACATAATGAAAACCTATACTTTGTTTCAAGCGAGTTTCCCATTCAAATGCATGTAACAGTGAGAAACGCATTGTCTTGGCGAAATAAAGCGTTTTTGAACAACTTCATATAAATCGCTGTAACTTTTGATAGAAGACTCAGACAAACATGTTTATGGCTTTATCTTATAGAACTCAATATCCCCGTGCTGGGCAAACAGGTTTTGCAGCCGTTTGAGCTAAGATTTTAAAATTATTCACATAATGAAAACCTATACTTTGTGTCAGGCGAGTTTCCCATTCAAATGCATGTAACAGTGAGAAACGCATTGTCTTGGCGAAATAAAGCGTTTTTGAACAACTTCATATAAATCGCTGTAACTTTTGATAGAAGACTCAGACAAACATGTTTATGGCTTTATCTTATAGAACTCAATATCCCCGTGCTGGGCAAACAGAACAGGTTTTGCAGCCGTTTGAGCTAAGATTTTAAAATTATTCACATAATGAAAACCTATACTTTGTCTCAGGCGAGTTTCCCATTCAAATGCATGTAACAGTGAGAAACGCATTGTCTTGGCGAAATAAAGAGTTTTTGAACAACTTCGTATAAATCGCTGTAACTTTTGATAGAAGACTCAGACAAACATGTTTATGGCTTTATCTTATAGAACTCAATATCCCCGTGCTGGGCAAACAGGTTTTGCAGCCGTTTGAGCTAAGATTGTAAAATTATTCACATAATGAAAACCTATACTTTGTTTCAGGCGAGTTTCCCATTCAAATGCATGTAACAGTGAGAAACGCATTGTCTTGGCGAAATAAAGCGTTTTTGAACAACTTCATATAAATCGCTGTAACTTTTGATAGAAGACTCAGACAAACATGTTTATGGCTTTATCTTATAGAACTCAATATCCCCGTGCTGGGCAAACAGGTTTTGCAGCCGTTTGAGCTAAGATTTTAAAATTATTCACATAATGAAAACCTATACTTTGTGTCAGGCGAGTTTCCCATTCAAATGCATGTAACAGTGAGAAACGCATTGTCTTGGCGAAATAAAGCGTTTTTGAACAACTTCATATAAATCGCTGTAACTTTTGATAGAAGACTCAGACAAACATGTTTATGGCTTTATCTTATAGAACTCAATATCCCCGTGCTGGGCAAACAGAACAGGTTTTGCAGCCGTTTGAGCTAAGATTTTAAAATTATTCACATAATGAAAACCTATACTTTGTGTCAGGCGAGTTTCCCATTCAAATGCATGTAACAGTGAGAAACGCATTGTCTTGGCGAAATAAAGCGTTTTTGAACAACTTCATATAAATCGCTGTAACTTTTGATAGAAGACTCAGACAAACATGTTTATGGCTTTATCTTATAGAACTCAATATCCCCGTGCTGGGCAAACAGGTTTTGCAGCCGTTTGAGCTAAGATTTTAAAATTATTCACATAATGAAAACCTATACTTTGTTTCAGGCGAGTTTCCCATTCAAATGCATGTAACAGTGAGAAATGCACTGTCTTGGCGAAAGAAAGCGTTTTTGTACAACTTCATATAAATCGCTGTAACTTTTGATAGAAGACTCAGACAAACATGTTTATGGCTTTATCTTATAGAACTCAATATCCCCGTGCTGGGCAAACAGAACAGGTTTTGCAGCCGTTTGAGCTAAGATTTTAAAATTATTCACATAATGAAAACCTATACTTTGTTTCAGGCGAGTTTCCCATTCAAATGCATGTAACAGTGAGAAACGCATTGTCTTGGCGAAATAAAGCGTTTTTGAACAACTTCATATAAATCGCTGTAACTTTTGATAGAAGACTCAGACAAACATGTTTATGGCTTTATCTTATAGAACTCAATATCCCCGTGCTGGGCAAACAGGTTTTGCAGCCATTTGAGCTAAGATTTTAAAATTATTCACATAATGAAAACCTATACTTTGTCTCGGGCGAGTTTCCCATTCAAATGCATGTAACAGTGAGAAACGCATTGTCTTGGCGACAGAAAGCGTTTTTGAACAACTTCATATAAATCGCTGTAACTTTTGATAGAAGACTCAGACAAACATGTTTATGGCTTTATCTTATAGAACTCAATATCCCCGTGCTGGGCAAACAGGTTTTGCAGCCATTTGAGCTAAGATTTTAAAATTATTCACATAATGAAAACCTATACTTTGTCTCGGGCGAGTTTCCCATTCAAATGCATGTAACAGTGAGAAACGCATTGTCTTGGCGAAATAAAGCGTTTTTGAACAACTTCATATAAATCGCTGTAACTTTTGATAGAAGACTCAGACAAACATGTTTATGGCTTTATCTTATAGAACTCAATATCCCCGTGCTGGGCAAACAGGTTTTGCAGCCGTTTGAGCTAAGATTGTAAAATTATTCACATAATGAAAACCTATACTTTGTCTCAGGCGAGTTTCCCATTCAAATGCATGTAACAGTGAGAAATGCACTGTCTTGGCGAAATAAAGCGTTTTTGAACAACTTCATATAAATCGCTGTAACTTTTGATAGAAGACTCAGACAAACATGTTTATGGCTTTATCTTATAGAACTCAATATCCCCGTGCTGGGCAAACAGGTTTTGCAGCCGTTTGAGCTAAGATTGTAAAATTATTCACATAATGAAAACCTATACTTTGTCTCAGGCGAGTTTCCCATTCAAATGCATGTAACAGTGAGAAATGCACTGTCTTGGCGAAATAAAGCGTTTTTGAACAACTTCATATAAATCGCTGTAACTTTTGATAGAAGACTCAGACAAACATGTTTATGGCTTTATCTTATAGAACTCAATATCCCCGTGCTGGGCAAACAGAACAGGTTTTGCAGCCGTTTGAGCTAAGATTTTAAAATTATTCACATAATGAAAACCTATACTTTGTTTCAGGCGAGTTTCCCATTCAAATGCATGTAACAGTGAGAAACGCATTGTCTTGGCGAAATAAAGCGTTTTTGAACAACTTCATATAAATCGCTGTAACTTTTGATAGAAGACTCAGACAAACATGTTTATGGCTTTATCTTATAGAACTCAATATCCCCGTGCTGGGCAAAAAGGTTTTGCAGCCGTTTGAGCTAAGATTTTAAAATTATTCACATAATGAAAACCTATACTTTGTCTCAGGCGAGTTTCCCATTCAAATGCATGTAACAGTGAGAAATGCACTGTCTTGGCGAAATAAAGCGTTTTTGAACAACTTCATATAAATCGCTGTAACTTTTGATAGAAGACTCAGACAAACATGTTTATGGCTTTATCTTATAGAACTCAATATCCCCGTGCTGGGCAAACAGGTTTTGCAGCCGTTTGAGCTAAGATTTTAAAATTATTCACATAATGAAAACCTATACTTTGTGTCAGGCGAGTTTCCCATTCAAATGCATGTAACAGTGAGAAACGCATTGTCTTGGCGAAATAAAGCGTTTTTGAACAACTTCATATAAATCGCTGTAACTTTTGATAGAAGACTCAGACAAACATGTTTATGGCTTTATCTTATAGAACTCAATATCCCCGTGCTGGGCAAACAGAACAGGTTTTGCAGCCGTTTGAGCTAAGATTTTAAAATTATTCACATAATGAAAACCTATACTTTGTCTCAGGCGAGTTTCCCATTCAAATGCATGTAACAGTGAGAAAGGCATTGTCTTGGCGAAATAAAGCGTTTTTGTACAACTTCATATAAATCGCTGTAACTTTTGATAGAAGACTCAGACAAACATGTTTATGGCTTTATCTTATAGAACTCAATATCCCTGTGCTGGGCAAACAGGTTTTGCAGCCGTTTGAGCTAAGATTTTAAAATTATTCACATAATGAAAACCTATACTTTGTCTCAGGCGAGTTTCCCATTCAAATGCATGTAACAGTGAGAAATGCACTGTCTTGGCGAAAGAAATCGTTTTTGTACAACTTCATATAAATCGCTGTAACTTTTGATAGAAGACTCAGACAAACATGTTTATGGCTTTATCTTATAGAACTCAATATCCCCGTGCTGGGCAAACAGGTTTTGCAGCCGTTTGAGCTAAGATTTTAAAATTATTCACATAATGAAAACCTATACTTTGTTTCAGGCGAGTTTCCCATTCAAATGCATGTAACAGTGAGAAAGGCATTGTCTTGGCGAAATAAAGCGTTTTTGTACAACTTCATATAAATCGCTGTAACTTTTGATAGAAGACTCAGACAAACATGTTTATGGCTTTATCTTATAGAACTCAATATCCCCGTGCTGGGCAAACAGGTTTTGCAGCCGTTTGAGCTAAGATTTTAAAATTATTCACATAATGAAAACCTATACTTTGTTTCAGGCGAGTTTCCCATTCAAATGCATGTAACAGTGAGAAAGGCATTGTCTTGGCGAAATAAAGCGTTTTTGTACAACTTCATATAAATCGCTGTAACTTTTGATAGAAGACTCAGACAAACATGTTTATGGCTTTATCTTATAGAACTCAATATCCCCGTGCTGGGCAAACAGAACAGGTTTTGCAGCCGTTTGAGCTAAGATTTTAAAATTATTCACATAATGAAAACCTATACTTTGTTTCAGGCGAGTTTCCCATTCAAATGCATGTAACAGTGAGAAAGGCATTGTCTTGGCGAAATAAAGCGTTTTTGTACAACTTCATATAAATCGCTGTAACTTTTGATAGAAGACTCAGACAAACATGTTTATGGCTTTATCTTATAGAACTCAATATCCCTGTGCTGGGCAAACAGGTTTTGCAGCCGTTTGAGCTAAGATTTTAAAATTATTCACATAATGAAAACCTATACTTTGTCTCAGGCGAGTTTCCCATTCAAATGCATGTAACAGTGAGAAATGCACTGTCTTGGCGAAAGAAATCGTTTTTGTACAACTTCATATAAATCGCTGTAACTTTTGATAGAAGACTCAGACAAACATGTTTATGGCTTTATCTTATAGAACTCAATATCCCCGTGCTGGGCAAAGAGGTTTTGCAGCCGTTTGAGCTAAGATTTTAAAATTATTCACATAATGAAAACCTATACTTTGTCTCAGGCGAGTTTCCCATTCAAATGCATGTAACAGTGAGAAATGCACTGTCTTGGCGAAAGAAATCGTTTTTGTACAACTTCATATAAATCGCTGTAACTTTTGATAGAAGACTCAGACAAACATGTTTATGGCTTTATCTTATAGAACTCAATATCCCCGTGCTGGGCAAACAGAACAGGTTTTGCAGCCGTTTGAGCTAAGATTTTAAAATTATTCACATAATGAAAACCTATACTTTGTTTCAGGCGAGTTTCCCATTCAAATGCATGTAACAGTGAGAAAGGCATTGTCTTGGCGAAATAAAGCGTTTTTGAACAACTTCATATAAATCGCTGTAACTTTTGATAGAAGACTCAGACAAACATGTTTATGGCTTTATCTTATAGAACTCAATATCCCTGTGCTGGGCAAACAGGTTTTGCAGCCGTTTGAGCTAAGATTGTAAAATTATTCACATAATGAAAACCTATACTTTGTTTCAAGCGAGTTTCCCATTCAAATGCATGTAACAGTGAGAAACGCATTGTCTTGGCGAAATAAAGCGTTTTTGAACAACTTCATATAAATCGCTGTAACTTTTGATAGAAGACTCAGACAAACATGTTTATGGCTTTATCTTATAGAACTCAATATCCCCGTGCTGGGAAAACAGGTTTTGCAGCCGTTTGAGCTAAGATTTTAAAATTATTCACATAATGAAAACCTATACTTTGTTTCAGGCGAGTTTCCCATTCAAATGCATGTAACAGTGAGAAAGGCATTGTCTTGGCGAAATAAAGCGTTTTTGTACAACTTCATATAAATCTCTGTAACTTTTGATAGAAGACTCAGACAAACATGTTTATGGCTTTATCTTATAGAACTCAATATCCCTGTGCTGGGCAAATAGGTTTTGCAGCCGTTTGAGCTAAGATTTTAAAATTATTCACATAATGAAAACCTATACTTTGTCTCAGGCGAGTTTCCCATTCAAATGCATGTAACAGTGAGAAAGGCATTGTCTTGGCGAAATAAAGCGTTTTTGAACAACTTCATATAAATCGCTGTAACTTTTGATAGAAGACTCAGACAAACATGTTTATGGCTTTATCTTATAGAACTCAATATCCCTGTGCTGGGCAAACAGGTTTTGCAGCCGTTTGAGCTAAGATTTTAAAATTATTCACATAATGAAAACCTATACTTTGTTTCAAGCGAGTTTCCCATTCAAATGCATGTAACAGTGAGAAACGCATTGTCTTGGCGAAATAAAGCGTTTTTGAACAACTTCATATAAATCGCTGTAACTTTTGATAGAAGACTCAGACAAACATGTTTATGGCTTTATCTTATAGAACTCAATATCCCTGTGCTGGGCAAACAGGTTTTGCAGCCGTTTGAGCTAAGATTTTAAAATTATTCACATAATGAAAACCTATACTTTGTTTCAAGCGAGTTTCCCATTCAAATGCATGTAACAGTGAGAAACGCATTGTCTTGGCGAAATAAAGCGTTTTTGAACAACTTCATATAAATCGCTGTAACTTTTGATAGAAGACTCAGACAAACATGTTTATGGCTTTATCTTATAGAACTCAATATCCCCGTGCTGGGCAAACAGGTTTTGCAGCCGTTTGAGCTAAGATTGTAAAATTATTCACATAATGAAAACCTATACTTTGTTTCAAGCGAGTTTCCCATTCAAATGCATGTAACAGTGAGAAACGCATTGTCTTGGCGAAATAAAGCGTTTTTGAACAACTTCATATAAATCGCTGTAACTTTTGATAGAAGACTCAGACAAACATGTTTATGGCTTTATCTTATAGAACTCAATATCCCCGTGCTGGGCAAACAGGTTTTGCAGCCGTTTGAGCTAAGATTGTAAAATTATTCACATAATGAAAACCTATACTTTGTTTCAGGTGAGTTTCCCATTCAAATGCATGTAACAGTGAGAAACGCATTGTCTTGGCGAAATAAAGCGTTTTTGTACAACTTCATATAAATCGCTGTAACTTTTGATAGAAGACTCAGACAAACATGTTTATGGCTTTATCTTATAGAACTCAATATCCCTGTGCTGGGCAAACAGGTTTTGCAGCCGTTTGAGCTAAGATTTTAAAATTATTCACATAATGAAAACCTATACTTTGTTTCAAGCGAGTTTCCCATTCAAATGCATGTAACAGTGAGAAACGCATTGTCTTGGCGAAATAAAGCGTTTTTGAACAACTTCATATAAATCGCTGTAACTTTTGATAGAAGACTCAGACAAACATGTTTATGGCTTTATCTTATAGAACTCAATATCCCCGTGCTGGGCAAACAGGTTTTGCAGCCGTTTGAGCTAAGATTGTAAAATTATTCACATAATGAAAACCTATACTTTGTTTCAAGCGAGTTTCCCATTCAAATGCATGTAACAGTGAGAAACGCATTGTCTTGGCGAAATAAAGCGTTTTTGAACAACTTCATATAAATCGCTGTAACTTTTGATAGAAGACTCAGACAAACATGTTTATGGCTTTATCTTATAGAACTCAATATCCCCGTGCTGGGCAAACAGGTTTTGCAGCCGTTTGAGCTAAGATTTTAAAATTATTCACATAATGAAAACCTATACTTTGTTTCAGGTGAGTTTCCCATTCAAATGCATGTAACAGTGAGAAACGCATTGTCTTGGCGAAATAAAGCGTTTTTGTACAACTTCATATAAATCGCTGTAACTTTTGATAGAAGACTCAGACAAACATGTTTATGGCTTTATCTTATAGAACTCAATATCCCTGTGCTGGGCAAACAGGTTTTGCAGCCGTTTGAGCTAAGATTTTAAAATTATTCACATAATGAAAACCTATACTTTGTTTCAAGCGAGTTTCCCATTCAAATGCATGTAACAGTGAGAAACGCATTGTCTTGGCGAAATAAAGCGTTTTTGAACAACTTCATATAAATCGCTGTAACTTTTGATAGAAGACTCAGACAAACATGTTTATGGCTTTATCTTATAGAACTCAATATCCCCGTGCTGGGCAAACAGGTTTTGCAGCCGTTTGAGCTAAGATTGTAAAATTATTCACATAATGAAAACCTATACTTTGTCTCAGGCGAGTTTCCCATTCAAATGCATGTAACAGTGAGAAAGGCATTGTCTTGGCGAAATAAAGCGTTTTTGAACAACTTCATATAAATCGCTGTAACTTTTGATAGAAGACTCAGACAAACATGTTTATGGCTTTATCTTATAGAACTCAATATCCCTGTGCTGGGCAAACAGGTTTTGCAGCCGTTTGAGCTAAGATTTTAAAATTATTCACATAATGAAAACCTATACTTTGTTTCAAGCGAGTTTCCCATTCAAATGCATGTAACAGTGAGAAACGCATTGTCTTGGCGAAATAAAGCGTTTTTGAACAACTTCATATAAATCGCTGTAACTTTTGATAGAAGACTCAGACAAACATGTTTATGGCTTTATCTTATAGAACTCAATATCCCTGTGCTGGGCAAACAGGTTTTGCAGCCGTTTGAGCTAAGATTTTAAAATTATTCACATAATGAAAACCTATACTTTGTTTCAAGCGAGTTTCCCATTCAAATGCATGTAACAGTGAGAAACGCATTGTCTTGGCGAAATAAAGCGTTTTTGAACAACTTCATATAAATCGCTGTAACTTTTGATAGAAGACTCAGACAAACATGTTTATGGCTTTATCTTATAGAACTCAATATCCCCGTGCTGGGCAAACAGGTTTTGCAGCCGTTTGAGCAAAGATTGTAAAATTATTCACATAATGAAAACCTATACTTTGTTTCAAGCGAGTTTCCCATTCAAATGCATGTAACAGTGAGAAACGCATTGTCTTGGCGAAATAAAGCGTTTTTGAACAACTTCATATAAATCGCTGTAACTTTTGATAGAAGACTCAGACAAACATGTTTATGGCTTTATCTTATAGAACTCAATATCCCCGTGCTGGGCAAACAGGTTTTGCAGCCGTTTGAGCTAAGATTTTAAAATTATTCACATAATGAAAACCTATACTTTGTTTCAAGCGAGTTTCCCATTCAAATGCATGTAACAGTGAGAAACGCATTGTCTTGGCGAAATAAAGCGTTTTTGAACAACTTCATATAAATCGCTGTAACTTTTGATAGAAGACTCAGACAAACATGTTTATGGCTTTATCTTATAGAACTCAATATCCCCGTGCTGGGCAAACAGGTTTTGCAGCCGTTTGAGCTAAGATTTTAAAATTATTCACATAATGAAAACCTATACTTTGTTTCAGGTGAGTTTCCCATTCAAATGCATGTAACAGTGAGAAACGCATTGTCTTGGCGAAATAAAGCGTTTTTGTACAACTTCATATAAATCGCTGTAACTTTTGATAGAAGACTCAGACAAACATGTTTATGGCTTTATCTTATAGAACTCAATATCCCCGTGCTGGGCAAACAGGTTTTGCAGCCGTTTGAGCTAAGATTGTAAAATTATTCACATAATGAAAACCTATACTTTGTTTCAGGTGAGTTTCCCATTCAAATGCATGTAACAGTGAGAAACGCATTGTCTTGGCGAAATAAAGCGTTTTTGTACAACTTCATATAAATCGCTGTAACTTTTGATAGAAGACTCAGACAAACATGTTTATGGCTTTATCTTATAGAACTCAATATCCCTGTGCTGGGCAAACAGGTTTTGCAGCCGTTTGAGCTAAGATTTTAAAATTATTCACATAATGAAAACCTATACTTTGTTTCAAGCGAGTTTCCCATTCAAATGCATGTAACAGTGAGAAACGCATTGTCTTGGCGAAATAAAGCGTTTTTGAACAACTTCATATAAATCGCTGTAACTTTTGATAGAAGACTCAGACAAACATGTTTATGGCTTTATCTTATAGAACTCAATATCCCCGTGCTGGGCAAACAGGTTTTGCAGCCGTTTGAGCTAAGATTGTAAAATTATTCACATAATGAAAACCTATACTTTGTTTCAAGCGAGTTTCCCATTCAAATGCATGTAACAGTGAGAAACGCATTGTCTTGGCGAAATAAAGCGTTTTTGAACAACTTCATATAAATCGCTGTAACTTTTGATAGAAGACTCAGACAAACATGTTTATGGCTTTATCTTATAGAACTCAATATCCCCGTGCTGGGCAAACAGGTTTTGCAGCCGTTTGAGCTAAGATTTTAAAATTATTCACATAATGAAAACCTATACTTTGTTTCAGGTGAGTTTCCCATTCAAATGCATGTAACAGTGAGAAACGCATTGTCTTGGCGAAATAAAGCGTTTTTGTACAACTTCATATAAATCGCTGTAACTTTTGATAGAAGACTCAGACAAACATGTTTATGGCTTTATCTTATAGAACTCAATATCCCTGTGCTGGGCAAACAGGTTTTGCAGCCGTTTGAGCTAAGATTTTAAAATTATTCACATAATGAAAACCTATACTTTGTTTCAAGCGAGTTTCCCATTCAAATGCATGTAACAGTGAGAAACGCATTGTCTTGGCGAAATAAAGCGTTTTTGAACAACTTCATATAAATCGCTGTAACTTTTGATAGAAGACTCAGACAAACATGTTTATGGCTTTATCTTATAGAACTCAATATCCCCGTGCTGGGCAAACAGGTTTTGCAGCCGTTTGAGCTAAGATTGTAAAATTATTCACATAATGAAAACCTATACTTTGTTTCAAGCGAGTTTCCCATTCAAATGCATGTAACAGTGAGAAACGCATTGTCTTGGCGAAATAAAGCGTTTTTGAACAACTTCATATAAATCGCTGTAACTTTTGATAGAAGACTCAGACAAACATGTTTATGGCTTTATCTTATAGAACTCAATATCCCCGTGCTGGGCAAACAGGTTTTGCAGCCGTTTGAGCTAAGATTTTAAAATTATTCACATAATGAAAACCTATACTTTGTTTCAGGTGAGTTTCCCATTCAAATGCATGTAACAGTGAGAAACGCATTGTCTTGGCGAAATAAAGCGTTTTTGTACAACTTCATATAAATCGCTGTAACTTTTGATAGAAGACTCAGACAAACATGTTTATGGCTTTATCTTATAGAACTCAATATCCCTGTGCTGGGCAAACAGGTTTTGCAGCCGTTTGAGCTAAGATTTTAAAATTATTCACATAATGAAAACCTATACTTTGTTTCAAGCGAGTTTCCCATTCAAATGCATGTAACAGTGAGAAACGCATTGTCTTGGCGAAATAAAGCGTTTTTGAACAACTTCATATAAATCGCTGTAACTTTTGATAGAAGACTCAGACAAACATGTTTATGGCTTTATCTTATAGAACTCAATATCCCCGTGCTGGGCAAACAGGTTTTGCAGCCGTTTGAGCTAAGATTGTAAAATTATTCACATAATGAAAACCTATACTTTGTTTCAAGCGAGTTTCCCATTCAAATGCATGTAACAGTGAGAAAGGCATTGTCTTGGCGAAATAAAGCGTTTTTGAACAACTTCATATAAATCGCTGTAACTTTTGATAGAAGACTCAGACAAACATGTTTATGGCTTTATCTTATAGAACTCAATATCCCCGTGCTGGGCAAACAGGTTTTGCAGCCGTTTGAGCTAAGATTTTAAAATTATTCACATAATGAAAACCTATACTTTGTTTCAGGTGAGTTTCCCATTCAAATGCATGTAACAGTGAGAAACGCATTGTCTTGGCGAAATAAAGCGTTTTTGTACAACTTCATATAAATCGCTGTAACTTTTGATAGAAGACTCAGACAAACATGTTTATGGCTTTATCTTATAGAACTCAATATCCCTGTGCTGGGCAAACAGGTTTTGCAGCCGTTTGAGCTAAGATTTTAAAATTATTCACATAATGAAAACCTATACTTTGTTTCAAGCGAGTTTCCCATTCAAATGCATGTAACAGTGAGAAACGCATTGTCTTGGCGAAATAAAGCGTTTTTGAACAACTTCATATAAATCGCTGTAACTTTTGATAGAAGACTCAGACAAACATGTTTATGGCTTTATCTTATAGAACTCAATATCCCCGTGCTGGGCAAACAGGTTTTGCAGCCGTTTGAGCTAAGATTGTAAAATTATTCACATAATGAAAACCTATACTTTGTTTCAAGCGAGTTTCCCATTCAAATGCATGTAACAGTGAGAAACGCATTGTCTTGGCGAAATAAAGCGTTTTTGAACAACTTCATATAAATCGCTGTAACTTTTGATAGAAGACTCAGACAAACATGTTTATGGCTTTATCTTATAGAACTCAATATCCCCGTGCTGGGCAAACAGGTTTTGCAGCCGTTTGAGCTAAGATTGTAAAATTATTCACATAATGAAAACCTATACTTTGTTTCAGGCGAGTTTCCCATTCAAATGCATGTAACAGTGAGAAACGCATTGTCTTGGCGAAAGAAAGCGTTTTTGTACAACTTCATATAAATCGCTGTAACTTTTGATAGAAGACTCAGACAAACATGTTTATGGCTTTATCTTATAGAACTCAATATCCCTGTGCTGGGCAAAGAGGTTTTGCAGCCGTTTGAGCTAAGATTTTAAAATTATTCACATAATGAAAACCTATACTTTGTTTCAAGCGAGTTTCCCATTCAAATGCATGTAACAGTGAGAAACGCATTGTCTTGGCGAAATAAAGCGTTTTTGAACAACTTCATATAAATCGCTGTAACTTTTGATAGAAGACTCAGACAAACATGTTTATGGCTTTATCTTATAGAACTCAATATCCCCGTGCTGGGCAAACAGGTTTTGCAGCCGTTTGAGCTAAGATTTTAAAATTATTCACATAATGAAAACCTATACTTTGTTTCAAGCGAGTTTCCCATTCAAATGCATGTAACAGTGAGAAACGCATTGTCTTGGCGAAATAAAGCGTTTTTGAACAACTTCATATAAATCGCTGTAACTTTTGATAGATGACTCAGACAAACATGTTTATGGCTTTATCTTATAGAACTCAATATCCCCGTGCTGGGCAAACAGGTTTTGCAGCCGTTTGAGCTAAGATTTTAAAATTATTCACATAATGAAAACCTATACTTTGTTTCAAGCGAGTTTCCCATTCAAATGCATGTAACAGTGAGAAACGCATTGTCTTGGCGAAATAAAGCGTTTTTGAACAACTTCATATAAATCGCTGTAACTTTTGATAGAAGACTCAGACAAACATGTTTATGGCTTTATCTTATAGAACTCAATATCCCCGTGCTGGGCAAACAGGTTTTGCAGCCGTTTGAGCTAAGATTTTAAAATTATTCACATAATGAAAACCTATACTTTGTTTCAAGCGAGTTTCCCATTCAAATGCATGTAACAGTGAGAAACGCATTGTCTTGGCGAAATAAAGCGTTTTTGAACAACTTCATATAAATCGCTGTAACTTTTGATAGAAGACTCAGACAAACATGTTTATGGCTTTATCTTATAGAACTCAATATCCCTGTGCTGGGCAAACAGGTTTTGCAGCCGTTTGAGCTAAGATTTTAAAATTATTCACATAATGAAAACCTATACTTTGTTTCAAGCGAGTTTCCCATTCAAATGCATGTAACAGTGAGAAACGCATTGTCTTGGCGAAATAAAGCGTTTTTGAACAACTTCATATAAATCGCTGTAACTTTTGATAGAAGACTCAGACAGACATGTTTATGGCTTTATCTTATAGAACTCAATATCCCCGTGCTGGGCAAACAGGATTTGCAGCCGTTTGAGCTAAGATTTTAAAATTATTCACATAATGAAAACCTATACTTTGTTTCAGGTGAGTTTCCCATTCAAATGCATGTAACAGTGAGAAACGCATTGTCTTGGCGAAATAAAGCGTTTTTGTACAACTTCATATAAATCGCTGTAACTTTTGATAGAAGACTCAGACAAACATGTTTATGGCTTTATCTTATAGAACTCAATATCCCCGTGCTGGGCAAACAGGTTTTGCAGCCGTTTGAGCTAAGATTGTAAAATTATTCACATAATGAAAACCTATACTTTGTTTCAAGCGAGTTTCCCATTCAAATGCATGTAACAGTGAGAAACGCATTGTCTTGGCGAAATAAAGCGTTTTTGAACAACTTCATATAAATCGCTGTAACTTTTGATAGAAGACTCAGACAAACATGTTTATGGCTTTATCTTATAGAACTCAATATCCCCGTGCTGGGCAAACAGGTTTTGCAGCCGTTTGAGCTAAGATTGTAAAATTATTCACATAATGAAAACCTATACTTTGTTTCAGGCGAGTTTCCCATTCAAATGCATGTAACAGTGAGAAACGCATTGTCTTGGCGAAAGAAAGCGTTTTTGTACAACTTCATATAAATCGCTGTAACTTTTGATAGAAGACTCAGACAAACATGTTTATGGCTTTATCTTATAGAACTCAATATCCCTGTGCTGGGCAAAGAGGTTTTGCAGCCGTTTGAGCTAAGATTTTAAAATTATTCACATAATGAAAACCTATACTTTGTTTCAAGCGAGTTTCCCATTCAAATGCATGTAACAGTGAGAAACGCATTGTCTTGGCGAAATAAAGCGTTTTTGAACAACTTCATATAAATCGCTGTAACTTTTGATAGAAGACTCAGACAAACATGTTTATGGCTTTATCTTATAGAACTCAATATCCCCGTGCTGGGCAAACAGGTTTTGCAGCCGTTTGAGCTAAGATTTTAAAATTATTCACATAATGAAAACCTATACTTTGTTTCAAGCGAGTTTCCCATTCAAATGCATGTAACAGTGAGAAACGCATTGTCTTGGCGAAATAAAGCGTTTTTGAACAACTTCATATAAATCGCTGTAACTTTTGATAGATGACTCAGACAAACATGTTTATGGCTTTATCTTATAGAACTCAATATCCCCGTGCTGGGCAAACAGGTTTTGCAGCCGTTTGAGCTAAGATTTTAAAATTATTCACATAATGAAAACCTATACTTTGTTTCAAGCGAGTTTCCCATTCAAATGCATGTAACAGTGAGAAACGCATTGTCTTGGCGAAATAAAGCGTTTTTGAACAACTTCATATAAATCGCTGTAACTTTTGATAGAAGACTCAGACAAACATGTTTATGGCTTTATCTTATAGAACTCAATATCCCCGTGCTGGGCAAACAGGTTTTGCAGCCGTTTGAGCTAAGATTTTAAAATTATTCACATAATGAAAACCTATACTTTGTTTCAAGCGAGTTTCCCATTCAAATGCATGTAACAGTGAGAAACGCATTGTCTTGGCGAAATAAAGCGTTTTTGAACAACTTCATATAAATCGCTGTAACTTTTGATAGAAGACTCAGACAAACATGTTTATGGCTTTATCTTATAGAACTCAATATCCCTGTGCTGGGCAAACAGGTTTTGCAGCCGTTTGAGCTAAGATTTTAAAATTATTCACATAATGAAAACCTATACTTTGTTTCAAGCGAGTTTCCCATTCAAATGCATGTAACAGTGAGAAACGCATTGTCTTGGCGAAATAAAGCGTTTTTGAACAACTTCATATAAATCGCTGTAACTTTTGATAGAAGACTCAGACAGACATGTTTATGGCTTTATCTTATAGAACTCAATATCCCCGTGCTGGGCAAACAGGATTTGCAGCCGTTTGAGCTAAGATTTTAAAATTATTCACATAATGAAAACCTATACTTTGTTTCAGGTGAGTTTCCCATTCAAATGCATGTAACAGTGAGAAACGCATTGTCTTGGCGAAATAAAGCGTTTTTGTACAACTTCATATAAATCGCTGTAACTTTTGATAGAAGACTCAGACAAACATGTTTATGGCTTTATCTTATAGAACTCAATATCCCTGTGCTGGGCAAACAGGTTTTGCAGCCGTTTGAGCTAAGATTTTAAAATTATTCACATAATGAAAACCTATACTTTGTTTCAAGCGAGTTTCCCATTCAAATGCATGTAACAGTGAGAAACGCATTGTCTTGGCGAAATAAAGCGTTTTTGAACAACTTCATATAAATCGCTGTAACTTTTGATAGAAGACTCAGACAAACATGTTTATGGCTTTATCTTATAGAACTCAATATCCCCGTGCTGGGCAAACAGGTTTTGCAGCCGTTTGAGCTAAGATTGTAAAATTATTCACATAATGAAAACCTATACTTTGTCTCAGGCGAGTTTCCCATTCAAATGCATGTAACAGTGAGAAACGCATTGTCTTGGCGAAAGAAAGCGTTTTTGTACAACTTCATATAAATCGCTGTAACTTTTGATAGAAGACTCAGACAAACATGTTTATGGCTTTATCTTATAGAACTCAATATCCCTGTGCTGGGCAAACAGGTTTTGCAGCCGTTTGAGCTAAGATTTTAAAATTATTCACATAATGAAAACCTATACTTTGTCTCAGGCGAGTTTCCCATTCAAATGCATGTAACAGTGAGAAACGCATTGTCTTGGCGAAATAAAGCGTTTTTGAACAACTTCATATAAATCGCTGTAACTTTTGATAGAAGACTCAGACAAACATGTTTATGGCTTTATCTTATAGAACTCAATATCCCCGTGCTGGGCAAACAGGTTTTGCAGCCGTTTGAGCTAAGATTTTAAAATTATTCACATAATGAAAACCTATACTTTGTGTCAGGCGAGTTTCCCATTCAAATGCATGTAACAGTGAGAAACGCATTGTCTTGGCGAAAGAAATCGTTTTTGTACAACTTCATATAAATCGCTGTAACTTTTGATAGAAGACTCAGACAAACATGTTTATGGCTTTATCTTATAGAACTCAATATCCCCGTGCTGGGCAAACAGAACAGGTTTTGCAGCCGTTTGAGCTAAGATTTTAAAATTATTCACATAATGAAAACCTATACTTTGTTTCAGGTGAGTTTCCCATTCAAATGCATGTAACAGTGAGAAACGCATTGTCTTGGCGAAATAAAGCGTTTTTGTACAACTTCATATAAATCGCTGTAACTTTTGATAGAAGACTCAGACAAACATGTTTATGGCTTTATCTTATAGAACTCAATATCCCCGTGCTGGGCAAACAGGTTTTGCAGCCGTTTGAGCTAAGATTTTAAAATTATTCACATAATGAAAACCTATACTTTGTGTCAGGCGAGTTTCCCATTCAAATGCATGTAACAGTGAGAAACGCATTGTCTTGGCGAAATAAAGCGTTTTTGAACAACTTCATATAAATCGCTGTAACTTTTGATAGAAGACTCAGACAAACATGTTTATGGCTTTATCTTATAGAACTCAATATCCCCGTGCTGGGCAAACAGAACAGGTTTTGCAGCCGTTTGAGCTAAGATTTTAAAATTATTCACATAATGAAAACCTATACTTTGTTTCAAGCGAGTTTCCCATTCAAATGCATGTAACAGTGAGAAACGCATTGTCTTGGCGAAATAAAGCGTTTTTGAACAACTTCATATAAATCGCTGTAACTTTTGATAGAAGACTCAGACAAACATGTTTATGGCTTTATCTTATAGAACTCAATATCCCCGTGCTGGGCAAACAGGTTTTGCAGCCGTTTGAGCTAAGATTTTAAAATTATTCACATAATGAAAACCTATACTTTGTTTCAGGCGAGTTTCCCATTCAAATGCATGTAACAGTGAGAAACGCATTGTCTTGGCGAAATAAAGCGTTTTTGAACAACTTCATATAAATCGCTGTAACTTTTGATAGAAGACTCAGACAAACATGTTTATGGCTTTATCTTATAGAACTCAATATCCCCGTGCTGGGCAAACAGAACAGGTTTTGCAGCCGTTTGAGCTAAGATTTTAAAATTATTCACATAATGAAAACCTATACTTTGTCTCAGGCGAGTTTCCCATTCAAATGCATGTAACAGTGAGAAACGCATTGTCTTGGCGAAATAAAGCGTTTTTGAACAACTTCATATAAATCGCTGTAACTTTTGATAGAAGACTCAGACAAACATGTTTATGGCTTTATCTTATAGAACTCAATATCCCCGTGCTGGGCAAACAGGTTTTGCAGCCGTTTGAGCTAAGATTTTAAAATTATTCACATAATGAAAACCTATACTTTGTTTCAGGCGAGTTTCCCATTCAAATGCATGTAACAGTGAGAAACGCATTGTCTTGGCGAAATAAAGCGTTTTTGAACAACTTCATATAAATCGCTGTAACTTTTGATAGAAGACTCAGACAAACATGTTTATGGCTTTATCTTATAGAACTCAATATCCCCGTGCTGGGCAAACAGAACAGGTTTTGCAGCCGTTTGAGCTAAGATTTTAAAATTATTCACATAATGAAAACCTATACTTTGTCTCAGGCGAGTTTCCCATTCAAATGCATGTAACAGTGAGAAATGCACTGTCTTGGCGAAAGAAAGCGTTTTTGTACAACTTCATATAAATCACTGTAACTTTTGATAGAAGACTCAGACAAACATGTTTATGGCTTTATCTTATAGAACTCAATATCCCCGTGCTGGGCAAACAGGTTTTGCAGCCGTTTGAGCTAAGATTTTAAAATTATTCACATAATGAAAACCTATACTTTGTGTCAGGCGAGTTTCCCATTCAAATGCATGTAACAGTGAGAAACGCATTGTCTTGGCGAAATAAAGCGTTTTTGAACAACTTCATATAAATCGCTGTAACTTTTGATAGAAGACTCAGACAAACATGTTTATGGCTTTATCTTATAGAACTCAATATCCCCGTGCTGGGCAAACAGGTTTTGCAGCCGTTTGAGCTAAGATTTTAAAATTATTCACATAATGAAAACCTATACTTTGTTTCAAGCGAGTTTCCCATTCAAATGCATGTAACAGTGAGAAACGCATTGTCTTGGCGAAATAAAGCGTTTTTGAACAACTTCATATAAATCGCTGTAACTTTTGATAGAAGACTCAGACAAACATGTTTATGGCTTTATCTTATAGAACTCAATATCCCCGTGCTGGGCAAACAGGTTTTGCAGCCGTTTGAGCTAAGATTTTAAAATTATTCACATAATGAAAACCTATACTTTGTTTCAGGCGAGTTTCCCATTCAAATGCATGTAACAGTGAGAAACGCATTGTCTTGGCGAAATAAAGCGTTTTTGAACAACTTCATATAAATCGCTGTAACTTTTGATAGAAGACTCAGACAAACATGTTTATGGCTTTATCTTATAGAACTCAATATCCCCGTGCTGGGCAAACAGAACAGGTTTTGCAGCCGTTTGAGCTAAGATTTTAAAATTATTCACATAATGAAAACCTATACTTTGTCTCAGGCGAGTTTCCCATTCAAATGCATGTAACAGTGAGAAACGCATTGTCTTGGCGAAATAAAGCGTTTTTGAACAACTTCATATAAATCGCTGTAACTTTTGATAGAAGACTCAGACAAACATGTTTATGGCTTTATCTTATAGAACTCAATATCCCCGTGCTGGGCAAACAGGTTTTGCAGCCGTTTGAGCTAAGATTTTAAAATTATTCACATAATGAAAACCTATACTTTGTGTCAGGCGAGTTTCCCATTCAAATGCATGTAACAGTGAGAAACGCATTGTCTTGGCGAAAGAAATCGTTTTTGTACAACTTCATATAAATCGCTGTAACTTTTGATAGAAGACTCAGACAAACATGTTTATGGCTTTATCTTATAGAACTCAATATCCCCGTGCTGGGCAAACAGAACAGGTTTTGCAGCCGTTTGAGCTAAGATTTTAAAATTATTCACATAATGAAAACCTATACTTTGTTTCAGGTGAGTTTCCCATTCAAATGCATGTAACAGTGAGAAACGCATTGTCTTGGCGAAATAAAGCGTTTTTGTACAACTTCATATAAATCGCTGTAACTTTTGATAGAAGACTCAGACAAACATGTTTATGGCTTTATCTTATAGAACTCAATATCCCCGTGCTGGGCAAACAGGTTTTGCAGCCGTTTGAGCTAAGATTTTAAAATTATTCACATAATGAAAACCTATACTTTGTGTCAGGCGAGTTTCCCATTCAAATGCATGTAACAGTGAGAAACGCATTGTCTTGGCGAAATAAAGCGTTTTTGAACAACTTCATATAAATCGCTGTAACTTTTGATAGAAGACTCAGACAAACATGTTTATGGCTTTATCTTATAGAACTCAATATCCCCGTGCTGGGCAAACAGAACAGGTTTTGCAGCCGTTTGAGCTAAGATTTTAAAATTATTCACATAATGAAAACCTATACTTTGTTTCAAGCGAGTTTCCCATTCAAATGCATGTAACAGTGAGAAACGCATTGTCTTGGCGAAATAAAGCGTTTTTGAACAACTTCATATAAATCGCTGTAACTTTTGATAGAAGACTCAGACAAACATGTTTATGGCTTTATCTTATAGAACTCAATATCCCCGTGCTGGGCAAACAGGTTTTGCAGCCGTTTGAGCTAAGATTTTAAAATTATTCACATAATGAAAACCTATACTTTGTTTCAGGCGAGTTTCCCATTCAAATGCATGTAACAGTGAGAAACGCATTGTCTTGGCGAAATAAAGCGTTTTTGAACAACTTCATATAAATCGCTGTAACTTTTGATAGAAGACTCAGACAAACATGTTTATGGCTTTATCTTATAGAACTCAATATCCCCGTGCTGGGCAAACAGAACAGGTTTTGCAGCCGTTTGAGCTAAGATTTTAAAATTATTCACATAATGAAAACCTATACTTTGTCTCAGGCGAGTTTCCCATTCAAATGCATGTAACAGTGAGAAACGCATTGTCTTGGCGAAATAAAGCGTTTTTGAACAACTTCATATAAATCGCTGTAACTTTTGATAGAAGACTCAGACAAACATGTTTATGGCTTTATCTTATAGAACTCAATATCCCCGTGCTGGGCAAACAGGTTTTGCAGCCGTTTGAGCTAAGATTTTAAAATTATTCACATAATGAAAACCTATACTTTGTTTCAGGCGAGTTTCCCATTCAAATGCATGTAACAGTGAGAAACGCATTGTCTTGGCGAAATAAAGCGTTTTTGAACAACTTCATATAAATCGCTGTAACTTTTGATAGAAGACTCAGACAAACATGTTTATGGCTTTATCTTATAGAACTCAATATCCCCGTGCTGGGCAAACAGAACAGGTTTTGCAGCCGTTTGAGCTAAGATTTTAAAATTATTCACATAATGAAAACCTATACTTTGTCTCAGGCGAGTTTCCCATTCAAATGCATGTAACAGTGAGAAATGCACTGTCTTGGCGAAAGAAAGCGTTTTTGTACAACTTCATATAAATCACTGTAACTTTTGATAGAAGACTCAGACAAACATGTTTATGGCTTTATCTTATAGAACTCAATATCCCCGTGCTGGGCAAACAGGTTTTGCAGCCGTTTGAGCTAAGATTTTAAAATTATTCACATAATGAAAACCTATACTTTGTGTCAGGCGAGTTTCCCATTCAAATGCATGTAACAGTGAGAAACGCATTGTCTTGGCGAAATAAAGCGTTTTTGAACAACTTCATATAAATCGCTGTAACTTTTGATAGAAGACTCAGACAAACATGTTTATGGCTTTATCTTATAGAACTCAATATCCCCGTGCTGGGCAAACAGGTTTTGCAGCCGTTTGAGCTAAGATTTTAAAATTATTCACATAATGAAAACCTATACTTTGTTTCAAGCGAGTTTCCCATTCAAATGCATGTAACAGTGAGAAACGCATTGTCTTGGCGAAATAAAGCGTTTTTGAACAACTTCATATAAATCGCTGTAACTTTTGATAGAAGACTCAGACAAACATGTTTATGGCTTTATCTTATAGAACTCAATATCCCCGTGCTGGGCAAACAGGTTTTGCAGCCGTTTGAGCTAAGATTTTAAAATTATTCACATAATGAAAACCTATACTTTGTTTCAGGCGAGTTTCCCATTCAAATGCATGTAACAGTGAGAAACGCATTGTCTTGGCGAAATAAAGCGTTTTTGAACAACTTCATATAAATCGCTGTAACTTTTGATAGAAGACTCAGACAAACATGTTTATGGCTTTATCTTATAGAACTCAATATCCCCGTGCTGGGCAAACAGAACAGGTTTTGCAGCCGTTTGAGCTAAGATTTTAAAATTATTCACATAATGAAAACCTATACTTTGTCTCAGGCGAGTTTCCCATTCAAATGCATGTAACAGTGAGAAACGCATTGTCTTGGCGAAATAAAGCGTTTTTGAACAACTTCATATAAATCGCTGTAACTTTTGATAGAAGACTCAGACAAACATGTTTATGGCTTTATCTTATAGAACTCAATATCCCCGTGCTGGGCAAACAGGTTTTGCAGCCGTTTGAGCTAAGATTTTAAAATTATTCACATAATGAAAACCTATACTTTGTTTCAGGCGAGTTTCCCATTCAAATGCATGTAACAGTGAGAAACGCATTGTCTTGGCGAAATAAAGCGTTTTTGAACAACTTCATATAAATCGCTGTAACTTTTGATAGAAGACTCAGACAAACATGTTTATGGCTTTATCTTATAGAACTCAATATCCCCGTGCTGGGCAAACAGGTTTTGCAGCCGTTTGAGCTAAGATTTTAAAATTATTCACATAATGAAAACCTATACTTTGTCTCAGGCGAGTTTCCCATTCAAATGCATGTAACAGTGAGAAACGCATTGTCTTGGCGAAAGAAAGCGTTTTTGAACAACTTCATATAAATCGCTGTAACTTTTGATAGAAGACTCAGACAAACATGTTTATGGCTTTATCTTATAGAACTCAATATCCCCGTGCTGGGCAAACAGAACAGGTTTTGCAGCCGTTTGAGCTAAGATTTTAAAATTATTCACATAATGAAAACCTATACTTTGTTTCAGGCGAGTTTCCCATTCAAATGCATGTAACAGTGAGAAACGCATTGTCTTGGCGAAATAAAGCGTTTTTGAACAACTTCATATAAATCGCTGTAACTTTTGATAGAAGACTCAGACAAACATGTTTATGGCTTTATCTTATAGAACTCAATATCCCCGTGCTGGGCAAACAGAACAGGTTTTGCAGCCGTTTGAGCTAAGATTTTAAAATTATTCACATAATGAAAACCTATACTTTGTTTCAGGCGAGTTTCCCATTCAAATGCATGTAACAGTGAGAAACGCATTGTCTTGGCGAAATAAAGCGTTTTTGAACAACTTCATATAAATCGCTGTAACTTTTGATAGAAGACTCAGACAAACATGTTTATGGCTTTATCTTATAGAACTCAATATCCCCGTGCTGGGCAAACAGAACAGGTTTTGCAGCCGTTTGAGCTAAGATTTTAAAATTATTCACATAATGAAAACCTATACTTTGTTTCAGGCGAGTTTCCCATTCAAATGCATGTAACAGTGAGAAACGCATTGTCTTGGCGAAATAAAGCGTTTTTGAACAACTTCATATAAATCGCTGTAACTTTTGATAGAAGACTCAGACAAACATGTTTATGGCTTTATCTTATAGAACTCAATATCCCCGTGCTGGGCAAACAGGTTTTGCAGCCGTTTGAGCTAAGATTTTAAAATTATTCACATAATGAAAACCTATACTTTGTTTCAGGCGAGTTTCCCATTCAAATGCATGTAACAGTGAGAAACACACTGTCTTGGCGAAATAAAGCGTTTTTCAACCACTTCATATAAATCGCTGTAACTTTTGATAGAAGACTCAGACAAACATGTTTATGGCTTTATCTTATAGAACTCAATATCCCCGTGCTGGGCAAAAAGGTTTTGCAGCCGTTTGAGCTAAGATTTTAAAATTATTCACATAATGAAAACCTATACTTTGTCTCAGGCGAGTTTCCCATTCAAATGCATGTAACAGTGAGAAATGCACTGTCTTGGCGAAATAAAGCGTTTTTGAACAACTTCATATAAATCGCTGTAACTTTTGATAGAAGACTCAGACAAACATGTTTATGGCTTTATCTTATAGAACTCAATATCCCCGTGCTGGGCAAACAGGTTTTGCAGCCGTTTGAGCTAAGATTTTAAAATTATTCACATAATGAAAACCTATACTTTGTGTCAGGCGAGTTTCCCATTCAAATGCATGTAACAGTGAGAAACGCATTGTCTTGGCGAAATAAAGCGTTTTTGAACAACTTCATATAAATCGCTGTAACTTTTGATAGAAGACTCAGACAAACATGTTTATGGCTTTATCTTATAGAACTCAATATCCCCGTGCTGGGCAAACAGAACAGGTTTTGCAGCCGTTTGAGCTAAGATTTTAAAATTATTCACATAATGAAAACCTATACTTTGTCTCAGGCGAGTTTCCCATTCAAATGCATGTAACAGTGAGAAAGGCATTGTCTTGGCGAAATAAAGCGTTTTTGTACAACTTCATATAAATCGCTGTAACTTTTGATAGAAGACTCAGACAAACATGTTTATGGCTTTATCTTATAGAACTCAATATCCCTGTGCTGGGCAAACAGGTTTTGCAGCCGTTTGAGCTAAGATTTTAAAATTATTCACATAATGAAAACCTATACTTTGTCTCAGGCGAGTTTCCCATTCAAATGCATGTAACAGTGAGAAATGCACTGTCTTGGCGAAAGAAATCGTTTTTGTACAACTTCATATAAATCGCTGTAACTTTTGATAGAAGACTCAGACAAACATGTTTATGGCTTTATCTTATAGAACTCAATATCCCCGTGCTGGGCAAACAGGTTTTGCAGCCGTTTGAGCTAAGATTTTAAAATTATTCACATAATGAAAACCTATACTTTGTTTCAGGCGAGTTTCCCATTCAAATGCATGTAACAGTGAGAAAGGCATTGTCTTGGCGAAATAAAGCGTTTTTGTACAACTTCATATAAATCGCTGTAACTTTTGATAGAAGACTCAGACAAACATGTTTATGGCTTTATCTTATAGAACTCAATATCCCCGTGCTGGGCAAACAGGTTTTGCAGCCGTTTGAGCTAAGATTTTAAAATTATTCACATAATGAAAACCTATACTTTGTTTCAGGCGAGTTTCCCATTCAAATGCATGTAACAGTGAGAAAGGCATTGTCTTGGCGAAATAAAGCGTTTTTGTACAACTTCATATAAATCGCTGTAACTTTTGATAGAAGACTCAGACAAACATGTTTATGGCTTTATCTTATAGAACTCAATATCCCCGTGCTGGGCAAACAGAACAGGTTTTGCAGCCGTTTGAGCTAAGATTTTAAAATTATTCACATAATGAAAACCTATACTTTGTTTCAGGCGAGTTTCCCATTCAAATGCATGTAACAGTGAGAAAGGCATTGTCTTGGCGAAATAAAGCGTTTTTGTACAACTTCATATAAATCGCTGTAACTTTTGATAGAAGACTCAGACAAACATGTTTATGGCTTTATCTTATAGAACTCAATATCCCTGTGCTGGGCAAACAGGTTTTGCAGCCGTTTGAGCTAAGATTTTAAAATTATTCACATAATGAAAACCTATACTTTGTCTCAGGCGAGTTTCCCATTCAAATGCATGTAACAGTGAGAAATGCACTGTCTTGGCGAAAGAAATCGTTTTTGTACAACTTCATATAAATCGCTGTAACTTTTGATAGAAGACTCAGACAAACATGTTTATGGCTTTATCTTATAGAACTCAATATCCCCGTGCTGGGCAAAGAGGTTTTGCAGCCGTTTGAGCTAAGATTTTAAAATTATTCACATAATGAAAACCTATACTTTGTCTCAGGCGAGTTTCCCATTCAAATGCATGTAACAGTGAGAAATGCACTGTCTTGGCGAAAGAAATCGTTTTTGTACAACTTCATATAAATCGCTGTAACTTTTGATAGAAGACTCAGACAAACATGTTTATGGCTTTATCTTATAGAACTCAATATCCCCGTGCTGGGCAAACAGAACAGGTTTTGCAGCCGTTTGAGCTAAGATTTTAAAATTATTCACATAATGAAAACCTATACTTTGTTTCAGGCGAGTTTCCCATTCAAATGCATGTAACAGTGAGAAAGGCATTGTCTTGGCGAAATAAAGCGTTTTTGAACAACTTCATATAAATCGCTGTAACTTTTGATAGAAGACTCAGACAAACATGTTTATGGCTTTATCTTATAGAACTCAATATCCCTGTGCTGGGCAAACAGGTTTTGCAGCCGTTTGAGCTAAGATTTTAAAATTATTCACATAATGAAAACCTATACTTTGTTTCAAGCGAGTTTCCCATTCAAATGCATGTAACAGTGAGAAACGCATTGTCTTGGCGAAATAAAGCGTTTTTGAACAACTTCATATAAATCGCTGTAACTTTTGATAGAAGACTCAGACAAACATGTTTATGGCTTTATCTTATAGAACTCAATATCCCCGTGCTGGGCAAACAGGTTTTGCAGCCGTTTGAGCTAAGATTGTAAAATTATTCACATAATGAAAACCTATACTTTGTTTCAAGCGAGTTTCCCATTCAAATGCATGTAACAGTGAGAAACGCATTGTCTTGGCGAAATAAAGCGTTTTTGAACAACTTCATATAAATCGCTGTAACTTTTGATAGAAGACTCAGACAAACATGTTTATGGCTTTATCTTATAGAACTCAATATCCCCGTGCTGGGAAAACAGGTTTTGCAGCCGTTTGAGCTAAGATTTTAAAATTATTCACATAATGAAAACCTATACTTTGTTTCAGGCGAGTTTCCCATTCAAATGCATGTAACAGTGAGAAAGGCATTGTCTTGGCGAAATAAAGCGTTTTTGTACAACTTCATATAAATCTCTGTAACTTTTGATAGAAGACTCAGACAAACATGTTTATGGCTTTATCTTATAGAACTCAATATCCCTGTGCTGGGCAAATAGGTTTTGCAGCCGTTTGAGCTAAGATTTTAAAATTATTCACATAATGAAAACCTATACTTTGTCTCAGGCGAGTTTCCCATTCAAATGCATGTAACAGTGAGAAAGGCATTGTCTTGGCGAAATAAAGCGTTTTTGAACAACTTCATATAAATCGCTGTAACTTTTGATAGAAGACTCAGACAAACATGTTTATGGCTTTATCTTATAGAACTCAATATCCCTGTGCTGGGCAAACAGGTTTTGCAGCCGTTTGAGCTAAGATTTTAAAATTATTCACATAATGAAAACCTATACTTTGTGTCAGGCGAGTTTCCCATTCAAATGCATGTAACAGTGAGAAACGCATTGTCTTGGCGAAATAAAGCGTTTTTGAACAACTTCATATAAATCGCTGTAACTTTTGATAGAAGACTCAGACAAACATGTTTATGGCTTTATCTTATAGAACTCAATATCCCCGTGCTGGGCAAACAGAACAGGTTTTGCAGCCGTTTGAGCTAAGATTTTAAAATTATTCACATAATGAAAACCTATACTTTGTCTCAGGCGAGTTTCCCATTCAAATGCATGTAACAGTGAGAAAGGCATTGTCTTGGCGAAATAAAGCGTTTTTGTACAACTTCATATAAATCGCTGTAACTTTTGATAGAAGACTCAGACAAACATGTTTATGGCTTTATCTTATAGAACTCAATATCCCTGTGCTGGGCAAACAGGTTTTGCAGCCGTTTGAGCTAAGATTTTAAAATTATTCACATAATGAAAACCTATACTTTGTCTCAGGCGAGTTTCCCATTCAAATGCATGTAACAGTGAGAAATGCACTGTCTTGGCGAAAGAAATCGTTTTTGTACAACTTCATATAAATCGCTGTAACTTTTGATAGAAGACTCAGACAAACATGTTTATGGCTTTATCTTATAGAACTCAATATCCCCGTGCTGGGCAAACAGGTTTTGCAGCCGTTTGAGCTAAGATTTTAAAATTATTCACATAATGAAAACCTATACTTTGTTTCAGGCGAGTTTCCCATTCAAATGCATGTAACAGTGAGAAAGGCATTGTCTTGGCGAAATAAAGCGTTTTTGTACAACTTCATATAAATCGCTGTAACTTTTGATAGAAGACTCAGACAAACATGTTTATGGCTTTATCTTATAGAACTCAATATCCCCGTGCTGGGCAAACAGGTTTTGCAGCCGTTTGAGCTAAGATTTTAAAATTATTCACATAATGAAAACCTATACTTTGTTTCAGGCGAGTTTCCCATTCAAATGCATGTAACAGTGAGAAAGGCATTGTCTTGGCGAAATAAAGCGTTTTTGTACAACTTCATATAAATCGCTGTAACTTTTGATAGAAGACTCAGACAAACATGTTTATGGCTTTATCTTATAGAACTCAATATCCCCGTGCTGGGCAAACAGAACAGGTTTTGCAGCCGTTTGAGCTAAGATTTTAAAATTATTCACATAATGAAAACCTATACTTTGTTTCAGGCGAGTTTCCCATTCAAATGCATGTAACAGTGAGAAAGGCATTGTCTTGGCGAAATAAAGCGTTTTTGTACAACTTCATATAAATCGCTGTAACTTTTGATAGAAGACTCAGACAAACATGTTTATGGCTTTATCTTATAGAACTCAATATCCCTGTGCTGGGCAAACAGGTTTTGCAGCCGTTTGAGCTAAGATTTTAAAATTATTCACATAATGAAAACCTATACTTTGTCTCAGGCGAGTTTCCCATTCAAATGCATGTAACAGTGAGAAATGCACTGTCTTGGCGAAAGAAATCGTTTTTGTACAACTTCATATAAATCGCTGTAACTTTTGATAGAAGACTCAGACAAACATGTTTATGGCTTTATCTTATAGAACTCAATATCCCCGTGCTGGGCAAAGAGGTTTTGCAGCCGTTTGAGCTAAGATTTTAAAATTATTCACATAATGAAAACCTATACTTTGTCTCAGGCGAGTTTCCCATTCAAATGCATGTAACAGTGAGAAATGCACTGTCTTGGCGAAAGAAATCGTTTTTGTACAACTTCATATAAATCGCTGTAACTTTTGATAGAAGACTCAGACAAACATGTTTATGGCTTTATCTTATAGAACTCAATATCCCCGTGCTGGGCAAACAGAACAGGTTTTGCAGCCGTTTGAGCTAAGATTTTAAAATTATTCACATAATGAAAACCTATACTTTGTTTCAGGCGAGTTTCCCATTCAAATGCATGTAACAGTGAGAAAGGCATTGTCTTGGCGAAATAAAGCGTTTTTGAACAACTTCATATAAATCGCTGTAACTTTTGATAGAAGACTCAGACAAACATGTTTATGGCTTTATCTTATAGAACTCAATATCCCTGTGCTGGGCAAACAGGTTTTGCAGCCGTTTGAGCTAAGATTTTAAAATTATTCACATAATGAAAACCTATACTTTGTTTCAAGCGAGTTTCCCATTCAAATGCATGTAACAGTGAGAAACGCATTGTCTTGGCGAAATAAAGCGTTTTTGAACAACTTCATATAAATCGCTGTAACTTTTGATAGAAGACTCAGACAAACATGTTTATGGCTTTATCTTATAGAACTCAATATCCCCGTGCTGGGCAAACAGGTTTTGCAGCCGTTTGAGCTAAGATTGTAAAATTATTCACATAATGAAAACCTATACTTTGTTTCAAGCGAGTTTCCCATTCAAATGCATGTAACAGTGAGAAACGCATTGTCTTGGCGAAATAAAGCGTTTTTGAACAACTTCATATAAATCGCTGTAACTTTTGATAGAAGACTCAGACAAACATGTTTATGGCTTTATCTTATAGAACTCAATATCCCCGTGCTGGGAAAACAGGTTTTGCAGCCGTTTGAGCTAAGATTTTAAAATTATTCACATAATGAAAACCTATACTTTGTTTCAGGCGAGTTTCCCATTCAAATGCATGTAACAGTGAGAAAGGCATTGTCTTGGCGAAATAAAGCGTTTTTGTACAACTTCATATAAATCTCTGTAACTTTTGATAGAAGACTCAGACAAACATGTTTATGGCTTTATCTTATAGAACTCAATATCCCTGTGCTGGGCAAATAGGTTTTGCAGCCGTTTGAGCTAAGATTTTAAAATTATTCACATAATGAAAACCTATACTTTGTCTCAGGCGAGTTTCCCATTCAAATGCATGTAACAGTGAGAAAGGCATTGTCTTGGCGAAATAAAGCGTTTTTGAACAACTTCATATAAATCGCTGTAACTTTTGATAGAAGACTCAGACAAACATGTTTATGGCTTTATCTTATAGAACTCAATATCCCTGTGCTGGGCAAACAGGTTTTGCAGCCGTTTGAGCTAAGATTTTAAAATTATTCACATAATGAAAACCTATACTTTGTTTCAAGCGAGTTTCCCATTCAAATGCATGTAACAGTGAGAAACGCATTGTCTTGGCGAAATAAAGCGTTTTTGAACAACTTCATATAAATCGCTGTAACTTTTGATAGAAGACTCAGACAAACATGTTTATGGCTTTATCTTATAGAACTCAATATCCCCGTGCTGGGCAAACAGGTTTTGCAGCCGTTTGAGCTAAGATTGTAAAATTATTCACATAATGAAAACCTATACTTTGTTTCAAGCGAGTTTCCCATTCAAATGCATGTAACAGTGAGAAACGCATTGTCTTGGCGAAATAAAGCGTTTTTGAACAACTTCATATAAATCGCTGTAACTTTTGATAGAAGACTCAGACAAACATGTTTATGGCTTTATCTTATAGAACTCAATATCCCCGTGCTGGGCAAACAGGTTTTGCAGCCGTTTGAGCTAAGATTGTAAAATTATTCACATAATGAAAACCTATACTTTGTTTCAAGCGAGTTTCCCATTCAAATGCATGTAACAGTGAGAAACGCATTGTCTTGGCGAAATAAAGCGTTTTTGAACAACTTCATATAAATCGCTGTAACTTTTGATAGAAGACTCAGACAAACATGTTTATGGCTTTATCTTATAGAACTCAATATCCCCGTGCTGGGCAAACAGGTTTTGCAGCCGTTTGAGCTAAGATTGTAAAATTATTCACATAATGAAAACCTATACTTTGTTTCAGGTGAGTTTCCCATTCAAATGCATGTAACAGTGAGAAACGCATTGTCTTGGCGAAATAAAGCGTTTTTGTACAACTTCATATAAATCGCTGTAACTTTTGATAGAAGACTCAGACAAACATGTTTATGGCTTTATCTTATAGAACTCAATATCCCTGTGCTGGGCAAACAGGTTTTGCAGCCGTTTGAGCTAAGATTTTAAAATTATTCACATAATGAAAACCTATACTTTGTTTCAAGCGAGTTTCCCATTCAAATGCATGTAACAGTGAGAAACGCATTGTCTTGGCGAAATAAAGCGTTTTTGAACAACTTCATATAAATCGCTGTAACTTTTGATAGAAGACTCAGACAAACATGTTTATGGCTTTATCTTATAGAACTCAATATCCCCGTGCTGGGCAAACAGGTTTTGCAGCCGTTTGAGCTAAGATTGTAAAATTATTCACATAATGAAAACCTATACTTTGTTTCAAGCGAGTTTCCCATTCAAATGCATGTAACAGTGAGAAACGCATTGTCTTGGCGAAATAAAGCGTTTTTGAACAACTTCATATAAATCGCTGTAACTTTTGATAGAAGACTCAGACAAACATGTTTATGGCTTTATCTTATAGAACTCAATATCCCCGTGCTGGGCAAACAGGTTTTGCAGCCGTTTGAGCTAAGATTTTAAAATTATTCACATAATGAAAACCTATACTTTGTTTCAGGTGAGTTTCCCATTCAAATGCATGTAACAGTGAGAAACGCATTGTCTTGGCGAAATAAAGCGTTTTTGTACAACTTCATATAAATCGCTGTAACTTTTGATAGAAGACTCAGACAAACATGTTTATGGCTTTATCTTATAGAACTCAATATCCCTGTGCTGGGCAAACAGGTTTTGCAGCCGTTTGAGCTAAGATTTTAAAATTATTCACATAATGAAAACCTATACTTTGTTTCAAGCGAGTTTCCCATTCAAATGCATGTAACAGTGAGAAACGCATTGTCTTGGCGAAATAAAGCGTTTTTGAACAACTTCATATAAATCGCTGTAACTTTTGATAGAAGACTCAGACAAACATGTTTATGGCTTTATCTTATAGAACTCAATATCCCCGTGCTGGGCAAACAGGTTTTGCAGCCGTTTGAGCTAAGATTGTAAAATTATTCACATAATGAAAACCTATACTTTGTCTCAGGCGAGTTTCCCATTCAAATGCATGTAACAGTGAGAAAGGCATTGTCTTGGCGAAATAAAGCGTTTTTGAACAACTTCATATAAATCGCTGTAACTTTTGATAGAAGACTCAGACAAACATGTTTATGGCTTTATCTTATAGAACTCAATATCCCTGTGCTGGGCAAACAGGTTTTGCAGCCGTTTGAGCTAAGATTTTAAAATTATTCACATAATGAAAACCTATACTTTGTTTCAAGCGAGTTTCCCATTCAAATGCATGTAACAGTGAGAAACGCATTGTCTTGGCGAAATAAAGCGTTTTTGAACAACTTCATATAAATCGCTGTAACTTTTGATAGAAGACTCAGACAAACATGTTTATGGCTTTATCTTATAGAACTCAATATCCCTGTGCTGGGCAAACAGGTTTTGCAGCCGTTTGAGCTAAGATTTTAAAATTATTCACATAATGAAAACCTATACTTTGTTTCAAGCGAGTTTCCCATTCAAATGCATGTAACAGTGAGAAACGCATTGTCTTGGCGAAATAAAGCGTTTTTGAACAACTTCATATAAATCGCTGTAACTTTTGATAGAAGACTCAGACAAACATGTTTATGGCTTTATCTTATAGAACTCAATATCCCCGTGCTGGGCAAACAGGTTTTGCAGCCGTTTGAGCAAAGATTGTAAAATTATTCACATAATGAAAACCTATACTTTGTTTCAAGCGAGTTTCCCATTCAAATGCATGTAACAGTGAGAAACGCATTGTCTTGGCGAAATAAAGCGTTTTTGAACAACTTCATATAAATCGCTGTAACTTTTGATAGAAGACTCAGACAAACATGTTTATGGCTTTATCTTATAGAACTCAATATCCCCGTGCTGGGCAAACAGGTTTTGCAGCCGTTTGAGCTAAGATTTTAAAATTATTCACATAATGAAAACCTATACTTTGTTTCAAGCGAGTTTCCCATTCAAATGCATGTAACAGTGAGAAACGCATTGTCTTGGCGAAATAAAGCGTTTTTGAACAACTTCATATAAATCGCTGTAACTTTTGATAGAAGACTCAGACAAACATGTTTATGGCTTTATCTTATAGAACTCAATATCCCCGTGCTGGGCAAACAGGTTTTGCAGCCGTTTGAGCTAAGATTTTAAAATTATTCACATAATGAAAACCTATACTTTGTTTCAGGTGAGTTTCCCATTCAAATGCATGTAACAGTGAGAAACGCATTGTCTTGGCGAAATAAAGCGTTTTTGTACAACTTCATATAAATCGCTGTAACTTTTGATAGAAGACTCAGACAAACATGTTTATGGCTTTATCTTATAGAACTCAATATCCCCGTGCTGGGCAAACAGGTTTTGCAGCCGTTTGAGCTAAGATTGTAAAATTATTCACATAATGAAAACCTATACTTTGTTTCAGGTGAGTTTCCCATTCAAATGCATGTAACAGTGAGAAACGCATTGTCTTGGCGAAATAAAGCGTTTTTGTACAACTTCATATAAATCGCTGTAACTTTTGATAGAAGACTCAGACAAACATGTTTATGGCTTTATCTTATAGAACTCAATATCCCTGTGCTGGGCAAACAGGTTTTGCAGCCGTTTGAGCTAAGATTTTAAAATTATTCACATAATGAAAACCTATACTTTGTTTCAAGCGAGTTTCCCATTCAAATGCATGTAACAGTGAGAAACGCATTGTCTTGGCGAAATAAAGCGTTTTTGAACAACTTCATATAAATCGCTGTAACTTTTGATAGAAGACTCAGACAAACATGTTTATGGCTTTATCTTATAGAACTCAATATCCCCGTGCTGGGCAAACAGGTTTTGCAGCCGTTTGAGCTAAGATTGTAAAATTATTCACATAATGAAAACCTATACTTTGTTTCAAGCGAGTTTCCCATTCAAATGCATGTAACAGTGAGAAAGGCATTGTCTTGGCGAAATAAAGCGTTTTTGAACAACTTCATATAAATCGCTGTAACTTTTGATAGAAGACTCAGACAAACATGTTTATGGCTTTATCTTATAGAACTCAATATCCCCGTGCTGGGCAAACAGGTTTTGCAGCCGTTTGAGCTAAGATTTTAAAATTATTCACATAATGAAAACCTATACTTTGTTTCAGGTGAGTTTCCCATTCAAATGCATGTAACAGTGAGAAACGCATTGTCTTGGCGAAATAAAGCGTTTTTGTACAACTTCATATAAATCGCTGTAACTTTTGATAGAAGACTCAGACAAACATGTTTATGGCTTTATCTTATAGAACTCAATATCCCTGTGCTGGGCAAACAGGTTTTGCAGCCGTTTGAGCTAAGATTTTAAAATTATTCACATAATGAAAACCTATACTTTGTTTCAAGCGAGTTTCCCATTCAAATGCATGTAACAGTGAGAAACGCATTGTCTTGGCGAAATAAAGCGTTTTTGAACAACTTCATATAAATCGCTGTAACTTTTGATAGAAGACTCAGACAAACATGTTTATGGCTTTATCTTATAGAACTCAATATCCCCGTGCTGGGCAAACAGGTTTTGCAGCCGTTTGAGCTAAGATTGTAAAATTATTCACATAATGAAAACCTATACTTTGTTTCAAGCGAGTTTCCCATTCAAATGCATGTAACAGTGAGAAACGCATTGTCTTGGCGAAATAAAGCGTTTTTGAACAACTTCATATAAATCGCTGTAACTTTTGATAGAAGACTCAGACAAACATGTTTATGGCTTTATCTTATAGAACTCAATATCCCCGTGCTGGGCAAACAGGTTTTGCAGCCGTTTGAGCTAAGATTTTAAAATTATTCACATAATGAAAACCTATACTTTGTTTCAGGTGAGTTTCCCATTCAAATGCATGTAACAGTGAGAAACGCATTGTCTTGGCGAAATAAAGCGTTTTTGTACAACTTCATATAAATCGCTGTAACTTTTGATAGAAGACTCAGACAAACATGTTTATGGCTTTATCTTATAGAACTCAATATCCCTGTGCTGGGCAAACAGGTTTTGCAGCCGTTTGAGCTAAGATTTTAAAATTATTCACATAATGAAAACCTATACTTTGTTTCAAGCGAGTTTCCCATTCAAATGCATGTAACAGTGAGAAACGCATTGTCTTGGCGAAATAAAGCGTTTTTGAACAACTTCATATAAATCGCTGTAACTTTTGATAGAAGACTCAGACAAACATGTTTATGGCTTTATCTTATAGAACTCAATATCCCCGTGCTGGGCAAACAGGTTTTGCAGCCGTTTGAGCTAAGATTGTAAAATTATTCACATAATGAAAACCTATACTTTGTTTCAAGCGAGTTTCCCATTCAAATGCATGTAACAGTGAGAAACGCATTGTCTTGGCGAAATAAAGCGTTTTTGAACAACTTCATATAAATCGCTGTAACTTTTGATAGAAGACTCAGACAAACATGTTTATGGCTTTATCTTATAGAACTCAATATCCCCGTGCTGGGCAAACAGGTTTTGCAGCCGTTTGAGCTAAGATTTTAAAATTATTCACATAATGAAAACCTATACTTTGTTTCAGGTGAGTTTCCCATTCAAATGCATGTAACAGTGAGAAACGCATTGTCTTGGCGAAATAAAGCGTTTTTGTACAACTTCATATAAATCGCTGTAACTTTTGATAGAAGACTCAGACAAACATGTTTATGGCTTTATCTTATAGAACTCAATATCCCTGTGCTGGGCAAACAGGTTTTGCAGCCGTTTGAGCTAAGATTTTAAAATTATTCACATAATGAAAACCTATACTTTGTTTCAAGCGAGTTTCCCATTCAAATGCATGTAACAGTGAGAAACGCATTGTCTTGGCGAAATAAAGCGTTTTTGAACAACTTCATATAAATCGCTGTAACTTTTGATAGAAGACTCAGACAAACATGTTTATGGCTTTATCTTATAGAACTCAATATCCCCGTGCTGGGCAAACAGGTTTTGCAGCCGTTTGAGCTAAGATTGTAAAATTATTCACATAATGAAAACCTATACTTTGTTTCAAGCGAGTTTCCCATTCAAATGCATGTAACAGTGAGAAACGCATTGTCTTGGCGAAATAAAGCGTTTTTGAACAACTTCATATAAATCGCTGTAACTTTTGATAGAAGACTCAGACAAACATGTTTATGGCTTTATCTTATAGAACTCAATATCCCCGTGCTGGGCAAACAGGTTTTGCAGCCGTTTGAGCTAAGATTGTAAAATTATTCACATAATGAAAACCTATACTTTGTTTCAGGCGAGTTTCCCATTCAAATGCATGTAACAGTGAGAAACGCATTGTCTTGGCGAAAGAAAGCGTTTTTGTACAACTTCATATAAATCGCTGTAACTTTTGATAGAAGACTCAGACAAACATGTTTATGGCTTTATCTTATAGAACTCAATATCCCTGTGCTGGGCAAAGAGGTTTTGCAGCCGTTTGAGCTAAGATTTTAAAATTATTCACATAATGAAAACCTATACTTTGTTTCAAGCGAGTTTCCCATTCAAATGCATGTAACAGTGAGAAACGCATTGTCTTGGCGAAATAAAGCGTTTTTGAACAACTTCATATAAATCGCTGTAACTTTTGATAGAAGACTCAGACAAACATGTTTATGGCTTTATCTTATAGAACTCAATATCCCCGTGCTGGGCAAACAGGTTTTGCAGCCGTTTGAGCTAAGATTTTAAAATTATTCACATAATGAAAACCTATACTTTGTTTCAAGCGAGTTTCCCATTCAAATGCATGTAACAGTGAGAAACGCATTGTCTTGGCGAAATAAAGCGTTTTTGAACAACTTCATATAAATCGCTGTAACTTTTGATAGATGACTCAGACAAACATGTTTATGGCTTTATCTTATAGAACTCAATATCCCCGTGCTGGGCAAACAGGTTTTGCAGCCGTTTGAGCTAAGATTTTAAAATTATTCACATAATGAAAACCTATACTTTGTTTCAAGCGAGTTTCCCATTCAAATGCATGTAACAGTGAGAAACGCATTGTCTTGGCGAAATAAAGCGTTTTTGAACAACTTCATATAAATCGCTGTAACTTTTGATAGAAGACTCAGACAAACATGTTTATGGCTTTATCTTATAGAACTCAATATCCCCGTGCTGGGCAAACAGGTTTTGCAGCCGTTTGAGCTAAGATTTTAAAATTATTCACATAATGAAAACCTATACTTTGTTTCAAGCGAGTTTCCCATTCAAATGCATGTAACAGTGAGAAACGCATTGTCTTGGCGAAATAAAGCGTTTTTGAACAACTTCATATAAATCGCTGTAACTTTTGATAGAAGACTCAGACAAACATGTTTATGGCTTTATCTTATAGAACTCAATATCCCTGTGCTGGGCAAACAGGTTTTGCAGCCGTTTGAGCTAAGATTTTAAAATTATTCACATAATGAAAACCTATACTTTGTTTCAAGCGAGTTTCCCATTCAAATGCATGTAACAGTGAGAAACGCATTGTCTTGGCGAAATAAAGCGTTTTTGAACAACTTCATATAAATCGCTGTAACTTTTGATAGAAGACTCAGACAGACATGTTTATGGCTTTATCTTATAGAACTCAATATCCCCGTGCTGGGCAAACAGGTTTTGCAGCCGTTTGAGCTAAGATTTTAAAATTATTCACATAATGAAAACCTATACTTTGTTTCAGGTGAGTTTCCCATTCAAATGCATGTAACAGTGAGAAACGCATTGTCTTGGCGAAATAAAGCGTTTTTGTACAACTTCATATAAATCGCTGTAACTTTTGATAGAAGACTCAGACAAACATGTTTATGGCTTTATCTTATAGAACTCAATATCCCTGTGCTGGGCAAACAGGTTTTGCAGCCGTTTGAGCTAAGATTTTAAAATTATTCACATAATGAAAACCTATACTTTGTTTCAAGCGAGTTTCCCATTCAAATGCATGTAACAGTGAGAAACGCATTGTCTTGGCGAAATAAAGCGTTTTTGAACAACTTCATATAAATCGCTGTAACTTTTGATAGAAGACTCAGACAAACATGTTTATGGCTTTATCTTATAGAACTCAATATCCCCGTGCTGGGCAAACAGGTTTTGCAGCCGTTTGAGCTAAGATTGTAAAATTATTCACATAATGAAAACCTATACTTTGTCTCAGGCGAGTTTCCCATTCAAATGCATGTAACAGTGAGAAACGCATTGTCTTGGCGAAAGAAAGCGTTTTTGTACAACTTCATATAAATCGCTGTAACTTTTGATAGAAGACTCAGACAAACATGTTTATGGCTTTATCTTATAGAACTCAATATCCCTGTGCTGGGCAAACAGGTTTTGCAGCCGTTTGAGCTAAGATTTTAAAATTATTCACATAATGAAAACCTATACTTTGTCTCAGGCGAGTTTCCCATTCAAATGCATGTAACAGTGAGAAACGCATTGTCTTGGCGAAATAAAGCGTTTTTGAACAACTTCATATAAATCGCTGTAACTTTTGATAGAAGACTCAGACAAACATGTTTATGGCTTTATCTTATAGAACTCAATATCCCCGTGCTGGGCAAACAGGTTTTGCAGCCGTTTGAGCTAAGATTTTAAAATTATTCACATAATGAAAACCTATACTTTGTGTCAGGCGAGTTTCCCATTCAAATGCATGTAACAGTGAGAAACGCATTGTCTTGGCGAAAGAAATCGTTTTTGTACAACTTCATATAAATCGCTGTAACTTTTGATAGAAGACTCAGACAAACATGTTTATGGCTTTATCTTATAGAACTCAATATCCCCGTGCTGGGCAAACAGAACAGGTTTTGCAGCCGTTTGAGCTAAGATTTTAAAATTATTCACATAATGAAAACCTATACTTTGTTTCAGGTGAGTTTCCCATTCAAATGCATGTAACAGTGAGAAACGCATTGTCTTGGCGAAATAAAGCGTTTTTGTACAACTTCATATAAATCGCTGTAACTTTTGATAGAAGACTCAGACAAACATGTTTATGGCTTTATCTTATAGAACTCAATATCCCTGTGCTGGGCAAACAGGTTTTGCAGCCGTTTGAGCTAAGATTTTAAAATTATTCACATAATGAAAACCTATACTTTGTTTCAAGCGAGTTTCCCATTCAAATGCATGTAACAGTGAGAAACGCATTGTCTTGGCGAAATAAAGCGTTTTTGAACAACTTCATATAAATCGCTGTAACTTTTGATAGAAGACTCAGACAAACATGTTTATGGCTTTATCTTATAGAACTCAATATCCCCGTGCTGGGCAAACAGGTTTTGCAGCCGTTTGAGCTAAGATTTTAAAATTATTCACATAATGAAAACCTATACTTTGTTTCAGGTGAGTTTCCCATTCAAATGCATGTAACAGTGAGAAACGCATTGTCTTGGCGAAATAAAGCGTTTTTGTACAACTTCATATAAATCGCTGTAACTTTTGATAGAAGACTCAGACAAACATGTTTATGGCTTTATCTTATAGAACTCAATATCCCTGTGCTGGGCAAACAGGTTTTGCAGCCGTTTGAGCTAAGATTTTAAAATTATTCACATAATGAAAACCTATACTTTGTTTCAAGCGAGTTTCCCATTCAAATGCATGTAACAGTGAGAAACGCATTGTCTTGGCGAAATAAAGCGTTTTTGAACAACTTCATATAAATCGCTGTAACTTTTGATAGAAGACTCAGACAAACATGTTTATGGCTTTATCTTATAGAACTCAATATCCCCGTGCTGGGCAAACAGGTTTTGCAGCCGTTTGAGCTAAGATTGTAAAATTATTCACATAATGAAAACCTATACTTTGTCTCAGGCGAGTTTCCCATTCAAATGCATGTAACAGTGAGAAACGCATTGTCTTGGCGAAAGAAAGCGTTTTTGTACAACTTCATATAAATCGCTGTAACTTTTGATAGAAGACTCAGACAAACATGTTTATGGCTTTATCTTATAGAACTCAATATCCCTGTGCTGGGCAAACAGGTTTTGCAGCCGTTTGAGCTAAGATTTTAAAATTATTCACATAATGAAAACCTATACTTTGTTTCAAGCGAGTTTCCCATTCAAATGCATGTAACAGTGAGAAACGCATTGTCTTGGCGAAATAAAGCGTTTTTGAACAACTTCATATAAATCGCTGTAACTTTTGATAGAAGACTCAGACAAACATGTTTATGGCTTTATCTTATAGAACTCAATATCCCCGTGCTGGGCAAACAGGTTTTGCAGCCGTTTGAGCTAAGATTTTAAAATTATTCACATAATGAAAACCTATACTTTGTCTCAGGCGAGTTTCCCATTCAAATGCATGTAACAGTGAGAAACGCATTGTCTTGGCGAAATAAAGCGTTTTTGAACAACTTCATATAAATCGCTGTAACTTTTGATAGAAGACTCAGACAAACATGTTTATGGCTTTATCTTATAGAACTCAATATCCCCGTGCTGGGCAAACAGGTTTTGCAGCCGTTTGAGCTAAGATTTTAAAATTATTCACATAATGAAAACCTATACTTTGTGTCAGGCGAGTTTCCCATTCAAATGCATGTAACAGTGAGAAACGCATTGTCTTGGCGAAATAAAGCGTTTTTGAACAACTTCATATAAATCGCTGTAACTTTTGATAGAAGACTCAGACAAACATGTTTATGGCTTTATCTTATAGAACTCAATATCCCCGTGCTGGGCAAACAGGTTTTGCAGCCGTTTGAGCTAAGATTTTAAAATTATTCACATAATGAAAACCTATACTTTGTTTCAAGCGAGTTTCCCATTCAAATGCATGTAACAGTGAGAAACGCATTGTCTTGGCGAAATAAAGCGTTTTTGAACAACTTCATATAAATCGCTGTAACTTTTGATAGAAGACTCAGACAAACATGTTTATGGCTTTATCTTATAAAACTCAATATCCCCGTGCTGGGCAAACAGGTTTTGCAGCCGTTTGAGCTAAGATTTTAAAATTATTCACATAATGAAAACCTATACTTTGTTTCAAGCGAGTTTCCCATTCAAATGCATGTAACAGTGAGAAACGCATTGTCTTGGCGAAATAAAGCGTTTTTGAACAACTTCATATAAATCGCTGTAACTTTTGATAGAAGACTCAGACAAACATGTTTATGGCTTTATCTTATAGAACTCAATATCCCCGTGCTGGGCAAACAGGTTTTGCAGCCGTTTGAGCTAAGATTGTAAAATTATTCACATAATGAAAACCTATACTTTGTCTCAGGCGAGTTTCCCATTCAAATGCATGTAACAGTGAGAAACGCATTGTCTTGGCGAAAGAAAGCGTTTTTGTACAACTTCATATAAATCGCTGTAACTTTTGATAGAAGACTCAGACAAACATGTTTATGGCTTTATCTTATAGAACTCAATATCCCTGTGCTGGGCAAACAGGTTTTGCAGCCGTTTGAGCTAAGATTTTAAAATTATTCACATAATGAAAACCTATACTTTGTTTCAAGCGAGTTTCCCATTCAAATGCATGTAACAGTGAGAAACGCATTGTCTTGGCGAAATAAAGCGTTTTTGAACAACTTCATATAAATCGCTGTAACTTTTGATAGAAGACTCAGACAAACATGTTTATGGCTTTATCTTATAGAACTCAATATCCCCGTGGTGGGCAAACAGGTTTTGCAGCCGTTTGAGCTAAGATTTTAAAATTATTCACATAATGAAAACCTATACTTTGTCTCAGGCGAGTTTCCCATTCAAATGCATGTAACAGTGAGAAACGCATTGTCTTGGCGAAATAAAGCGTTTTTGAACAACTTCATATAAATCGCTGTAACTTTTGATAGAAGACTCAGACAAACATGTTTATGGCTTTATCTTATAGAACTCAATATCCCCGTGCTGGGCAAACAGGTTTTGCAGCCGTTTGAGCTAAGATTTTAAAATTATTCACATAATGAAAACCTATACTTTGTGTCAGGCGAGTTTCCCATTCAAATGCATGTAACAGTGAGAAACGCATTGTCTTGGCGAAAGAAATCGTTTTTGTACAACTTCATATAAATCGCTGTAACTTTTGATAGAAGACTCAGACAAACATGTTTATGGCTTTATCTTATAGAACTCAATATCCCCGTGCTGGGCAAACAGAACAGGTTTTGCAGCCGTTTGAGCTAAGATTTTAAAATTATTCACATAATGAAAACCTATACTTTGTTTCAGGTGAGTTTCCCATTCAAATGCATGTAACAGTGAGAAACGCATTGTCTTGGCGAAATAAAGCGTTTTTGTACAACTTCATATAAATCGCTGTAACTTTTGATAGAAGACTCAGACAAACATGTTTATGGCTTTATCTTATAGAACTCAATATCCCTGTGCTGGGCAAACAGGTTTTGCAGCCGTTTGAGCTAAGATTTTAAAATTATTCACATAATGAAAACCTATACTTTGTTTCAGGCGAGTTTCCCATTCAAATGCATGTAACAGTGAGAAACGCATTGTCTTGGCGAAATAAAGCGTTTTTGAACAACTTCATATAAATCGCTGTAACTTTTGATAGAAGACTCAGACAAACATGTTTATGGCTTTATCTTATAGAACTCAATATCCCCGTGCTGGGCAAACAGGTTTTGCAGCCGTTTGAGCTAAGATTTTAAAATTATTCACATAATGAAAACCTATACTTTGTTTCAGGTGAGTTTCCCATTCAAATGCATGTAACAGTGAGAAACGCATTGTCTTGGCGAAATAAAGCGTTTTTGTACAACTTCATATAAATCGCTGTAACTTTTGATAGAAGACTCAGACAAACATGTTTATGGCTTTATCTTATAGAACTCAATATCCCTGTGCTGGGCAAACAGGTTTTGCAGCCGTTTGAGCTAAGATTTTAAAATTATTCACATAATGAAAACCTATACTTTGTTTCAAGCGAGTTTCCCATTCAAATGCATGTAACAGTGAGAAACGCATTGTCTTGGCGAAATAAAGCGTTTTTGAACAACTTCATATAAATCGCTGTAACTTTTGATAGAAGACTCAGACAAACATGTTTATGGCTTTATCTTATAGAACTCAATATCCCCGTGCTGGGCAAACAGGTTTTGCAGCCGTTTGAGCTAAGATTGTAAAATTATTCACATAATGAAAACCTATACTTTGTCTCAGGCGAGTTTCCCATTCAAATGCATGTAACAGTGAGAAACGCATTGTCTTGGCGAAAGAAAGCGTTTTTGTACAACTTCATATAAATCGCTGTAACTTTTGATAGAAGACTCAGACAAACATATTTATGGCTTTATCTTATAGAACTCAATATCCCTGTGCTGGGCAAACAGGTTTTGCAGCCGTTTGAGCTAAGATTTTAAAATTATTCACATAATGAAAACCTATACTTTGTTTCAAGCGAGTTTCCCATTCAAATGCATGTAACAGTGAGAAACGCATTGTCTTGGCGAAATAAAGCGTTTTTGAACAACTTCATATAAATCGCTGTAACTTTTGATAGAAGACTCAGACAAACATGTTTATGGCTTTATCTTATAGAACTCAATATCCCCGTGCTGGGCAAACAGGTTTTGCAGCCGTTTGAGCTAAGATTTTAAAATTATTCACATAATGAAAACCTATACTTTGTGTCAGGCGAGTTTCCCATTCAAATGCATGTAACAGTGAGAAACGCATTGTCTTGGCGAAATAAAGCGTTTTTGAACAACTTCATATAAATCGCTGTAACTTTTGATAGAAGACTCAGACAAACATGTTTATGGCTTTATCTTATAAAACTCAATATCCCCGTGCTGGGCAAACAGGTTTTGCAGCCGTTTGAGCTAAGATTTTAAAATTATTCACATAATGAAAACCTATACTTTGTTTCAAGCGAGTTTCCCATTCAAATGCATGTAACAGTGAGAAACGCATTGTCTTGGCGAAATAAAGCGTTTTTGAACAACTTCATATAAATCGCTGTAACTTTTGATAGAAGACTCAGACAAACATGTTTATGGCTTTATCTTATAGAACTCAATATCCCCGTGCTGGGCAAACAGGTTTTGCAGCCGTTTGAGCTAAGATTTTAAAATTATTCACATAATGAAAACCTATACTTTGTTTCAGGTGAGTTTCCCATTCAAATGCATGTAACAGTGAGAAACGCATTGTCTTGGCGAAATAAAGCGTTTTTGTACAACTTCATATAAATCGCTGTAACTTTTGATAGAAGACTCAGACAAACATGTTTATGGCTTTATCTTATAGAACTCAATATCCCTGTGCTGGGCAAACAGGTTTTGCAGCCGTTTGAGCTAAGATTTTAAAATTATTCACATAATGAAAACCTATACTTTGTTTCAGGCGAGTTTCCCATTCAAATGCATGTAACAGTGAGAAACGCATTGTCTTGGCGAAATAAAGCGTTTTTGAACAACTTCATATAAATCGCTGTAACTTTTGATAGAAGACTCAGACAAACATGTTTATGGCTTTATCTTATAGAACTCAATATCCCCGTGCTGGGCAAACAGGTTTTGCAGCCGTTTGAGCTAAGATTGTAAAATTATTCACATAATGAAAACCTATACTTTGTTTCAGGCGAGTTTCCCATTCAAATGCATGTAACAGTGAGAAACGCATTGTCTTGGCGAAAGAAAGCGTTTTTGTACAACTTCATATAAATCGCTGTAACTTTTGATAGAAGACTCAGACAAACATGTTTATGGCTTTATCTTATAGAACTCAATATCCCTGTGCTGGGCAAACAGGTTTTGCAGCCGTTTGAGCTAAGATTTTAAAATTATTCACATAATGAAAACCTATACTTTGTTTCAAGCGAGTTTCCCATTCAAATGCATGTAACAGTGAGAAACGCATTGTCTTGGCGAAATAAAGCGTTTTTGAACAACTTCATATAAATCGCTGTAACTTTTGATAGAAGACTCAGACAAACATGTTTATGGCTTTATCTTATAGAACTCAATATCCCCGTGCTGGGCAAACAGGTTTTGCAGCCGTTTGAGCTAAGATTTTAAAATTATTCACATAATGAAAACCTATACTTTGTGTCAGGCGAGTTTCCCATTCAAATGCATGTAACAGTGAGAAACGCATTGTCTTGGCGAAATAAAGCGTTTTTGAACAACTTCATATAAATCGCTGTAACTTTTGATAGAAGACTCAGACAAACATGTTTATGGCTTTATCTTATAGAACTCAATATCCCCGTGCTGGGCAAACAGGTTTTGCAGCCGTTTGAGCTAAGATTTTAAAATTATTCACATAATGAAAACCTATACTTTGTTTCAGGTGAGTTTCCCATTCAAATGCATGTAACAGTGAGAAACGCATTGTCTTGGCGAAATAAAGCGTTTTTGTACAACTTCATATAAATCGCTGTAACTTTTGATAGAAGACTCAGACAAACATGTTTATGGCTTTATCTTATAGAACTCAATATCCCTGTGCTGGGCAAACAGGTTTTGCAGCCGTTTGAGCTAAGATTTTAAAATTATTCACATAATGAAAACCTATACTTTGTTTCAGGCGAGTTTCCCATTCAAATGCATGTAACAGTGAGAAACGCATTGTCTTGGCGAAATAAAGCGTTTTTGAACAACTTCATATAAATCGCTGTAACTTTTGATAGAAGACTCAGACAAACATGTTTATGGCTTTATCTTATAGAACTCAATATCCCCGTGCTGGGCAAACAGGTTTTGCAGCCGTTTGAGCTAAGATTTTAAAATTATTCACATAATGAAAACCTATACTTTGTTTCAGGTGAGTTTCCCATTCAAATGCATGTAACAGTGAGAAACGCATTGTCTTGGCGAAATAAAGCGTTTTTGTACAACTTCATATAAATCGCTGTAACTTTTGATAGAAGACTCAGACAAACATGTTTATGGCTTTATCTTATAGAACTCAATATCCCTGTGCTGGGCAAACAGGTTTTGCAGCCGTTTGAGCTAAGATTTTAAAATTATTCACATAATGAAAACCTATACTTTGTTTCAAGCGAGTTTCCCATTCAAATGCATGTAACAGTGAGAAACGCATTGTCTTGGCGAAATAAAGCGTTTTTGAACAACTTCATATAAATCGCTGTAACTTTTGATAGAAGACTCAGACAAACATGTTTATGGCTTTATCTTATAGAACTCAATATCCCCGTGCTGGGCAAACAGGTTTTGCAGCCGTTTGAGCTAAGATTTTAAAATTATTCACATAATGAAAACCTATACTTTGTGTCAGGCGAGTTTCCCATTCAAATGCATGTAACAGTGAGAAACGCATTGTCTTGGCGAAATAAAGCGTTTTTGAACAACTTCATATAAATCGCTGTAACTTTTGATAGAAGACTCAGACAAACATGTTTATGGCTTTATCTTATAGAACTCAATATCCCCGTGCTGGGCAAACAGGTTTTGCAGCCGTTTGAGCTAAGATTTTAAAATTATTCACATAATGAAAACCTATACTTTGTTTCAAGCGAGTTTCCCATTCAAATGCATGTAACAGTGAGAAACGCATTGTCTTGGCGAAATAAAGCGTTTTTGAACAACTTCATATAAATCGCTGTAACTTTTGATAGAAGACTCAGACAAACATGTTTATGGCTTTATCTTATAAAACTCAATATCCCCGTGCTGGGCAAACAGGTTTTGCAGCCGTTTGAGCTAAGATTTTAAAATTATTCACATAATGAAAACCTATACTTTGTTTCAAGCGAGTTTCCCATTCAAATGCATGTAACAGTGAGAAACGCATTGTCTTGGCGAAATAAAGCGTTTTTGAACAACTTCATATAAATCGCTGTAACTTTTGATAGAAGACTCAGACAAACATGTTTATGGCTTTATCTTATAGAACTCAATATCCCCGTGCTGGGCAAACAGGTTTTGCAGCCGTTTGAGCTAAGATTTTAAAATTATTCACATAATGAAAACCTATACTTTGTTTCAGGTGAGTTTCCCATTCAAATGCATGTAACAGTGAGAAACGCATTGTCTTGGCGAAATAAAGCGTTTTTGTACAACTTCATATAAATCGCTGTAACTTTTGATAGAAGACTCAGACAAACATGTTTATGGCTTTATCTTATAGAACTCAATATCCCTGTGCTGGGCAAACAGGTTTTGCAGCCGTCTGAGCTAAGATTTTAAAATTATTCACATAATGAAAACCTATACTTTGTTTCAGGCGAGTTTCCCATTCAAATGCATGTAACAGTGAGAAACGCATTGTCTTGGCGAAATAAAGCGTTTTTGAACAACTTCATATAAATCGCTGTAACTTTTGATAGAAGACTCAGACAAACATGTTTATGGCTTTATCTTATAGAACTCAATATCCCCGTGCTGGGCAAACAGGTTTTGCAGCCGTTTGAGCTAAGATTGTAAAATTATTCACATAATGAAAACCTATACTTTGTTTCAGGCGAGTTTCCCATTCAAATGCATGTAACAGTGAGAAACGCATTGTCTTGGCGAAATAAAGCGTTTTTGTACAACTTCATATAAATCGCTGTAACTTTTGATAGAAGACTCAGACAAACATGTTTATGGCTTTATCTTATAGAACTCAATATCCCTGTGCTGGGCAAACAGGTTTTGCAGCCGTTTGAGCTAAGATTTTAAAATTATTCACATAATGAAAACCTATACTTTGTTTCAAGCGAGTTTCCCATTCAAATGCATGTAACAGTGAGAAACGCATTGTCTTGGCGAAATAAAGCGTTTTTGAACAACTTCATATAAATCGCTGTAACTTTTGATAGAAGACTCAGACAAACATGTTTATGGCTTTATCTTATAGAACTCAATATCCCCGTGCTGGGCAAACAGGTTTTGCAGCCGTTTGAGCTAAGATTTTAAAATTATTCACATAATGAAAACCTATACTTTGTTTCAGGTGAGTTTCCCATTCAAATGCATGTAACAGTGAGAAACGCATTGTCTTGGCGAAATAAAGCGTTTTTGTACAACTTCATATAAATCGCTGTAACTTTTGATAGAAGACTCAGACAAACATGTTTATGGCTTTATCTTATAGAACTCAATATCCCTGTGCTGGGCAAACAGGTTTTGCAGCCGTTTGAGCTAAGATTTTAAAATTATTCACATAATGAAAACCTATACTTTGTTTCAGGCGAGTTTCCCATTCAAATGCATGTAACAGTGAGAAACGCATTGTCTTGGCGAAATAAAGCGTTTTTGAACAACTTCATATAAATCGCTGTAACTTTTGATAGAAGACTCAGACAAACATGTTTATGGCTTTATCTTATAGAACTCAATATCCCCGTGCTGGGCAAACAGGTTTTGCAGCCGTTTGAGCTAAGATTGTAAAATTATTCACATAATGAAAACCTATACTTTGTTTCAGGCGAGTTTCCCATTCAAATGCATGTAACAGTGAGAAACGCATTGTCTTGGCGAAAGAAAGCGTTTTTGTACAACTTCATATAAATCGCTGTAACTTTTGATAGAAGACTCAGACAAACATGTTTATGGCTTTATCTTATAGAACTCAATATCCCTGTGCTGGGCAAACAGGTTTTGCAGCCGTTTGAGCTAAGATTTTAAAATTATTCACATAATGAAAACCTATACTTTGTTTCAAGCGAGTTTCCCATTCAAATGCATGTAACAGTGAGAAACGCATTGTCTTGGCGAAATAAAGCGTTTTTGAACAACTTCATATAAATCGCTGTAACTTTTGATAGAAGACTCAGACAAACATGTTTATGGCTTTATCTTATAGAACTCAATATCCCCGTGCTGGGCAAACAGGTTTTGCAGCCGTTTGAGCTAAGATTTTAAAATTATTCACATAATGAAAACCTATACTTTGTTTCAGGTGAGTTTCCCATTCAAATGCATGTAACAGTGAGAAACGCATTGTCTTGGCGAAATAAAGCGTTTTTGTACAACTTCATATAAATCGCTGTAACTTTTGATAGAAGACTCAGACAAACATGTTTATGGCTTTATCTTATAGAACTCAATATCCCTGTGCTGGGCAAACAGGTTTTGCAGCCGTTTGAGCTAAGATTTTAAAATTATTCACATAATGAAAACCTATACTTTGTTTCAAGCGAGTTTCCCATTCAAATGCATGTAACAGTGAGAAACGCATTGTCTTGGCGAAATAAAGCGTTTTTGAACAACTTCATATAAATCGCTGTAACTTTTGATAGAAGACTCAGACAAACATGTTTATGGCTTTATCTTATAGAACTCAATATCCCCGTGCTGGGCAAACAGGTTTTGCAGCCGTTTGAGCTAAGATTGTAAAATTATTCACATAATGAAAACCTATACTTTGTCTCAGGCGAGTTTCCCATTCAAATGCATGTAACAGTGAGAAACGCATTGTCTTGGCGAAAGAAAGCGTTTTTGTACAACTTCATATAAATCGCTGTAACTTTTGATAGAAGACTCAGACAAACATGTTTATGGCTTTATCTTATAGAACTCAATATCCCTGTGCTGGGCAAACAGGTTTTGCAGCCGTTTGAGCTAAGATTTTAAAATTATTCACATAATGAAAACCTATACTTTGTTTCAGGCGAGTTTCCCATTCAAATGCATGTAACAGTGAGAAACGCATTGTCTTGGCGAAATAAAGCGTTTTTGAACAACTTCATATAAATCGCTGTAACTTTTGATAGAAGACTCAGACAAACATGTTTATGGCTTTATCTTATAGAACTCAATATCCCCGTGCTGGGCAAACAGGTTTTGCAGCCGTTTGAGCTAAGATTGTAAAATTATTCACATAATGAAAACCTATACTTTGTTTCAGGCGAGTTTCCCATTCAAATGCATGTAACAGTGAGAAAGGCATTGTCTTGGCGAAATAAAGCGTTTTTAAACAACTTCATATAAATCGCTGTAACTTTTGATAGAAGACTCAGACAAACATGTTTATGGCTTTATCTTATAGAACTCAATATCCCCGTGCTGGGCAAACAGAACAGGTTTTGCAGCCGTTTGAGCTAAGATTGTAAAATTATTCACATAATGAAAACCTATACTTTGTTTCAGGCGAGTTTCCCATTCAAATGCATGTAACAGTGAGAAACGCATTGTCTTGGCGAAAGAAAGCGTTTTTGTACAACTTCATATAAATCGCTGTAACTTTTGATAGAAGACTCAGACAAACATGTTTATGGCTTTATCTTATAGAACTCAATATCCCTGTGCTGGGCAAACAGGTTTTGCAGCCGTTTGAGCTAAGATTTTAAAATTATTCACATAATGAAAACCTATACTTTGTTTCAAGCGAGTTTCCCATTCAAATGCATGTAACAGTGAGAAACGCATTGTCTTGGCGAAATAAAGCGTTTTTGAACAACTTCATATAAATCGCTGTAACTTTTGATAGAAGACTCAGACAAACATGTTTATGGCTTTATCTTATAGAACTCAATATCCCCGTGCTGGGCAAACAGGTTTTGCAGCCGTTTGAGCTAAGATTGTAAAATTATTCACATAATGAAAACCTATACTTTGTTTCAAGCGAGTTTCCCATTCAAATGCATGTAACAGTGAGAAACGCATTGTCTTGGCGAAATAAAGCGTTTTTGTACAACTTCATATAAATCGCTGTAACTTTTGATAGAAGACTCAGACAAACATGTTTATGGCTTTATCTTATAGAACTCAATATCCCTGTGCTGGGCAAACAGGTTTTGCAGCCGTTTGAGCTAAGATTTTAAAATTATTCACATAATGAAAACCTATACTTTGTTTCAAGCGAGTTTCCCATTCAAATGCATGTAACAGTGAGAAACGCATTGTCTTGGCGAAATAAAGCGTTTTTGAACAACTTCATATAAATCGCTGTAACTTTTGATAGAAGACTCAGACAAACATGTTTATGGCTTTATCTTATAGAACTCAATATCCCCGTGCTGGGCAAACAGGTTTTGCAGCCGTTTGAGCTAAGATTGTAAAATTATTCACATAATGAAAACCTATACTTTGTTTCAAGCGAGTTTCCCATTCAAATGCATGTAACAGTGAGAAACGCATTGTCTTGGCGAAATAAAGCGTTTTTGAACAACTTCATATAAATCGCTGTAACTTTTGATAGAAGACTCAGACAAACATGTTTATGGCTTTATCTTATAGAACTCAATATCCCTGTGCTGGGCAAACAGGTTTTGCAGCCGTTTGAGCTAAGATTTTAAAATTATTCACATAATGAAAACCTATACTTTGTTTCAAGCGAGTTTCCCATTCAAATGCATGTAACAGTGAGAAACGCATTGTCTTGGCGAAATAAAGCGTTTTTGAACAACTTCATATAAATCGCTGTAACTTTTGATAGAAGACTCAGACAAACATGTTTATGGCTTTATCTTATAGAACTCAATATCCCCGTGCTGGGCAAACAGGTTTTGCAGCCGTTTGAGCTAAGATTTTAAAATTATTCACATAATGAAAACCTATACTTTGTTTCAGGTGAGTTTCCCATTCAAATGCATGTAACAGTGAGAAACGCATTGTCTTGGCGAAATAAAGCGTTTTTGTACAACTTCATATAAATCGCTGTAACTTTTGATAGAAGACTCAGACAAACATGTTTATGGCTTTATCTTATAGAACTCAATATCCCTGTGCTGGGCAAACAGGTTTTGCAGCCGTTTGAGCTAAGATTTTAAAATTATTCACATAATGAAAACCTATACTTTGTTTCAAGCGAGTTTCCCATTCAAATGCATGTAACAGTGAGAAACGCATTGTCTTGGCGAAATAAAGCGTTTTTGAACAACTTCATATAAATCGCTGTAACTTTTGATAGAAGACTCAGACAAACATGTTTATGGCTTTATCTTATAGAACTCAATATCCCCGTGCTGGGCAAACAGGTTTTGCAGCCGTTTGAGCTAAGATTTTAAAATTATTCACATAATGAAAACCTATACTTTGTTTCAGGCGAGTTTCCCATTCAAATGCATGTAACAGTGAGAAACGCATTGTCTTGGCGAAAGAAAGCGTTTTTGTACAACTTCATATAAATCGCTGTAACTTTTGATAGAAGACTCAGACAAACATGTTTATGGCTTTATCTTATAGAACTCAATATCCCCGTGCTGGGCAAACAGAACAGGTTTTGCAGCCGTTTGAGCTAAGATTGTAAAATTATTCACATAATGAAAACCTATACTTTGTTTCAGGCGAGTTTCCCATTCAAATGCATGTAACAGTGAGAAACGCATTGTCTTGGCGAAAGAAAGCGTTTTTGTACAACTTCATATAAATCGCTGTAACTTTTGATAGAAGACTCAGACAAACATGTTTATGGCTTTATCTTATAGAACTCAATATCCCTGTGCTGGGCAAACAGGTTTTGCAGCCGTTTGAGCTAAGATTTTAAAATTATTCACATAATGAAAACCTATACTTTGTTTCAAGCGAGTTTCCCCATTCAAATGCATGTAACAGTGAGAAACGCATTGTCTTGGCGAAATAAAGCGTTTTTGAACAACTTCATATAAATCGCTGTAACTTTTGATAGAAGACTCAGACAAACATGTTTATGGCTTTATCTTATAGAACTCAATATCCCCGTGCTGGGCAAACAGGTTTTGCAGCCGTTTGAGCTAAGATTTTAAAATTATTCACATAATGAAAACCTATACTTTGTGTCAGGCGAGTTTCCCATTCAAATGCATGTAACAGTGAGAAACGCATTGTCTTGGCGAAATAAAGCGTTTTTGAACAACTTCATATAAATCGCTGTAACTTTTGATAGAAGACTCAGACAAACATGTTTATGGCTTTATCTTATAGAACTCAATATCCCCGTGCTGGGCAAACAGGTTTTGCAGCCGTTTGAGCTAAGATTTTAAAATTATTCACATAATGAAAACCTATACTTTGTTTCAGGTGAGTTTCCCATTCAAATGCATGTAACAGTGAGAAACGCATTGTCTTGGCGAAATAAAGCGTTTTTGTACAACTTCATATAAATCGCTGTAACTTTTGATAGAAGACTCAGACAAACATGTTTATGGCTTTATCTTATAGAACTCAATATCCCTGTGCTGGGCAAACAGGTTTTGCAGCCGTTTGAGCTAAGATTTTAAAATTATTCACATAATGAAAACCTATACTTTGTTTCAGGCGAGTTTCCCATTCAAATGCATGTAACAGTGAGAAACGCATTGTCTTGGCGAAATAAAGCGTTTTTGTACAACTTCATATAAATCGCTGTAACTTTTGATAGAAGACTCAGACAAACATGTTTATGGCTTTATCTTATAGAACTCAATATCCCTGTGCTGGGCAAACAGGTTTTGCAGCCGTTTGAGCTAAGATTTTAAAATTATTCACATAATGAAAACCTATACTTTGTTTCAAGCGAGTTTCCCATTCAAATGCATGTAACAGTGAGAAACGCATTGTCTTGGCGAAATAAAGCGTTTTTGAACAACTTCATATAAATCGCTGTAACTTTTGATAGAAGACTCAGACAAACATGTTTATGGCTTTATCTTATAGAACTCAATATCCCTGTGCTGGGCAAACAGGTTTTGCAGCCGTTTGAGCTAAGATTTTAAAATTATTCACATAATGAAAACCTATACTTTGTTTCAAGCGAGTTTCCCATTCAAATGCATGTAACAGTGAGAAACGCATTGTCTTGGCGAAATAAAGCGTTTTTGAACAACTTCATATAAATCGCTGTAACTTTTGATAGAAGACTCAGACAAACATGTTTATGGCTTTATCTTATAGAACTCAATATCCCCGTGCTGGGCAAACAGGTTTTGCAGCCGTTTGAGCTAAGATTTTAAAATTATTCACATAATGAAAACCTATACTTTGTTTCAGGTGAGTTTCCCATTCAAATGCATGTAACAGTGAGAAACGCATTGTCTTGGCGAAATAAAGCGTTTTTGTACAACTTCATATAAATCGCTGTAACTTTTGATAGAAGACTCAGACAAACATGTTTATGGCTTTATCTTATAGAACTCAATATCCCTGTGCTGGGCAAACAGGTTTTGCAGCCGTTTGAGCTAAGATTTTAAAATTATTCACATAATGAAAACCTATACTTTGTTTCAAGCGAGTTTCCCATTCAAATGCATGTAACAGTGAGAAACGCATTGTCTTGGCGAAATAAAGCGTTTTTGAACAACTTCATATAAATCGCTGTAACTTTTGATAGAAGACTCAGACAAACATGTTTATGGCTTTATCTTATAGAACTCAATATCCCCGTGCTGGGCAAACAGGTTTTGCAGCCGTTTGAGCTAAGATTTTAAAATTATTCACATAATGAAAACCTATACTTTGTTTCAGGCGAGTTTCCCATTCAAATGCATGTAACAGTGAGAAACGCATTGTCTTGGCGAAAGAAAGCGTTTTTGTACAACTTCATATAAATCGCTGTAACTTTTGATAGAAGACTCAGACAAACATGTTTATGGCTTTATCTTATAGAACTCAATATCCCCGTGCTGGGCAAACAGAACAGGTTTTGCAGCCGTTTGAGCTAAGATTGTAAAATTATTCACATAATGAAAACCTATACTTTGTTTCAGGCGAGTTTCCCATTCAAATGCATGTAACAGTGAGAAACGCATTGTCTTGGCGAAAGAAAGCGTTTTTGTACAACTTCATATAAATCGCTGTAACTTTTGATAGAAGACTCAGACAAACATGTTTATGGCTTTATCTTATAGAACTCAATATCCCCGTACTGGGCAAACAGGTTTTGCAGCCGTTTGAGCTAAGATTTTAAAATTATTCACATAATGAAAACCTATACTTTGTTTCAGGCGAGTTTCCCATTCAAATGCATGTAACAGTGAGAAACGCATTGTCTTGGCGAAATAAAGCGTTTTTGTACAACTTCATATAAATCGCTGTAACTTTTGATAGAAGACTCAGACAAACATGTTTATGGCTTTATCTTATAGAACTCAATATCCCTGTGCTGGGCAAACAGGTTTTGCAGCCGTTTGAGCTAAGATTTTAAAATTATTCACATAATGAAAACCTATACTTTGTTTCAAGCGAGTTTCCCATTCAAATGCATGTAACAGTGAGAAACGCATTGTCTTGGCGAAATAAAGCGTTTTTGAACAACTTCATATAAATCGCTGTAACTTTTGATAGAAGACTCAGACAAACATGTTTATGGCTTTATCTTATAGAACTCAATATCCCCGTACTGGGCAAACAGAACAGGTTTTGCAGCCGTTTGAGCTAAGATTTTAAAATTATTCACATAATGAAAACCTATACTTTGTTTCAGGCGAGTTTCCCATTCAAATGCATGTAACAGTGAGAAAGGCATTGTCTTGGCGAAATAAAGCGTTTTTAAACAACTTCATATAAATCGCTGTAACTTTTGATAGAAGACTCAGACAAACATGTTTATGGCTTTATCTTATAGAACTCAATATCCCCGTGCTGGGCAAACAGAACAGGTTTTGCAGCCGTTTGAGCTAAGATTGTAAAATTATTCACATAATGAAAACCTATACTTTGTTTCAGGCGAGTTTCCCATTCAAATGCATGTAACAGTGAGAAACGCATTGTCTTGGCGAAAGAAAGCGTTTTTGTACAACTTCATATAAATCGCTGTAACTTTTGATAGAAGACTCAGACAAACATGTTTATGGCTTTATCTTATAGAACTCAATATCCCTGTGCTGGGCAAACAGGTTTTGCAGCCGTTTGAGCTAAGATTTTAAAATTATTCACATAATGAAAACCTATACTTTGTTTCAAGCGAGTTTCCCATTCAAATGCATGTAACAGTGAGAAACGCATTGTCTTGGCGAAATAAAGCGTTTTTGAACAACTTCATATAAATCGCTGTAACTTTTGATAGAAGACTCAGACAAACATGTTTATGGCTTTATCTTATAGAACTCAATATCCCCGTACTGGGCAAACAGGTTTTGCAGCCGTTTGAGCTAAGATTTTAAAATTATTCACATAATGAAAACCTATACTTTGTTTCAGGCGAGTTTCCCATTCAAATGCATGTAACAGTGAGAAACGCATTGTCTTGGCGAAATAAAGCGTTTTTAAACAACTTCATATAAATCGCTGTAACTTTTGATAGAAGACTCAGACAAACATGTTTATGGCTTTATCTTATAGAACTCAATATCCCCGTGCTGGGCAAACAGAACAGGTTTTGCAGCCGTTTGAGCTAAGATTGTAAAATTATTCACATAATGAAAACCTATACTTTGTTTCAGGCGAGTTTCCCATTCAAATGCATGTAACAGTGAGAAACGCATTGTCTTGGCGAAAGAAAGCGTTTTTGTACAACTTCATATAAATCGCTGTAACTTTTGATAGAAGACTCAGACAAACATGTTTATGGCTTTATCTTATAGAACTCAATATCCCTGTGCTGGGCAAACAGGTTTTGCAGCCGTTTGAGCTAAGATTGTAAAATTATTCACATAATGAAAACCTATACTTTGTTTCAAGCGAGTTTCCCATTCAAATGCATGTAACAGTGAGAAACGCATTGTCTTGGCGAAATAAAGCGTTTTTGAACAACTTCATATAAATCGCTGTAACTTTTGATAGAAGACTCAGACAAACATGTTTATGGCTTTATCTTATAGAACTCAATATCCCCGTACTGGGCAAACAGAACAGGTTTTGCAGCCGTTTGAGCTAAGATTTTAAAATTATTCACATAATGAAAACCTATACTTTGTTTCAGGCGAGTTTCCCATTCAAATGCATGTAACAGTGAGAAAGGCATTGTCTTGGCGAAATAAAGCGTTTTTAAACAACTTCATATAAATCGCTGTAACTTTTGATAGAAGACTCAGACAAACATGTTTATGGCTTTATCTTATAGAACTCAATATCCCCGTGCTGGGCAAACAGAACAGGTTTTGCAGCCGTTTGAGCTAAGATTGTAAAATTATTCACATAATGAAAACCTATACTTTGTTTCAGGCGAGTTTCCCATTCAAATGCATGTAACAGTGAGAAACGCATTGTCTTGGCGAAAGAAAGCGTTTTTGTACAACTTCATATAAATCGCTGTAACTTTTGATAGAAGACTCAGACAAACATGTTTATGGCTTTATCTTATAGAACTCAATATCCCTGTGCTGGGCAAACAGGTTTTGCAGCCGTTTGAGCTAAGATTTTAAAATTATTCACATAATGAAAACCTATACTTTGTTTCAAGCGAGTTTCCCATTCAAATGCATGTAACAGTGAGAAACGCATTGTCTTGGCGAAATAAAGCGTTTTTGAACAACTTCATATAAATCGCTGTAACTTTTGATAGAAGACTCAGACAAACATGTTTATGGCTTTATCTTATAGAACTCAATATCCCCGTACTGGGCAAACAGGTTTTGCAGCCGTTTGAGCTAAGATTTTAAAATTATTCACATAATGAAAACCTATACTTTGTTTCAGGCGAGTTTCCCATTCAAATGCATGTAACAGTGAGAAACGCATTGTCTTGGCGAAATAAAGCGTTTTTAAACAACTTCATATAAATCGCTGTAACTTTTGATAGAAGACTCAGACAAACATGTTTATGGCTTTATCTTATAGAACTCAATATCCCCGTGCTGGGCAAACAGAACAGGTTTTGCAGCCGTTTGAGCTAAGATTGTAAAATTATTCACATAATGAAAACCTATACTTTGTTTCAGGCGAGTTTCCCATTCAAATGCATGTAACAGTGAGAAACGCATTGTCTTGGCGAAAGAAAGCGTTTTTGTACAACTTCATATAAATCGCTGTAACTTTTGATAGAAGACTCAGACAAACATGTTTATGGCTTTATCTTATAGAACTCAATATCCCTGTGCTGGGCAAACAGGTTTTGCAGCCGTTTGAGCTAAGATTTTAAAATTATTCACATAATGAAAACCTATACTTTGTTTCAAGCGAGTTTCCCATTCAAATGCATGTAACAGTGAGAAACGCATTGTCTTGGCGAAATAAAGCGTTTTTGAACAACTTCATATAAATCGCTGTAACTTTTGATAGAAGACTCAGACAAACATGTTTATGGCTTTATCTTATAGAACTCAATATCCCCGTACTGGGCAAACAGGTTTTGCAGCCGTTTGAGCTAAGATTTTAAAATTATTCACATAATGAAAACCTATACTTTGTTTCAGGCGAGTTTCCCATTCAAATGCATGTAACAGTGAGAAACGCATTGTCTTGGCGAAATAAAGCGTTTTTGTACAACTTCATATAAATCGCTGTAACTTTTGATAGAAGACTCAGACAAACATGTTTATGGCTTTATCTTATAGAACTCAATATCCCTGTGCTGGGCAAACAGGTTTTGCAGCCGTTTGAGCTAAGATTTTAAAATTATTCACATAATGAAAACCTATACTTTGTTTCAAGCGAGTTTCCCATTCAAATGCATGTAACAGTGAGAAACGCATTGTCTTGGCGAAATAAAGCGTTTTTGAACAACTTCATATAAATCGCTGTAACTTTTGATAGAAGACTCAGACAAACATGTTTATGGCTTTATCTTATAGAACTCAATATCCCCGTACTGGGCAAACAGGTTTTGCAGCCGTTTGAGCTAAGATTTTAAAATTATTCACATAATGAAAACCTATACTTTGTTTCAAGCGAGTTTCCCATTCAAATGCATGTAACAGTGAGAAACGCATTGTCTTGGCGAAATAAAGCGTTTTTGAACAACTTCATATAAATCGCTGTAACTTTTGATAGAAGACTCAGACAAACATGTTTATGGCTTTATCTTATAGAACTCAATATCCCCGTACTGGGCAAACAGGTTTTGCAGCCGTTTGAGCTAAGATTTTAAAATTATTCACATAATGAAAACCTATACTTTGTTTCAAGCGAGTTTCCCATTCAAATGCATGTAACAGTGAGAAACGCATTGTCTTGGCGAAATAAAGCGTTTTTGTACAACTTCATATAAATCGCTGTAACTTTTGATAGAAGACTCAGACAAACATGTTTATGGCTTTATCTTATAGAACTCAATATCCCTGTGCTGGGCAAACAGGTTTTGCAGCCGTTTGAGCTAAGATTTTAAAATTATTCACATAATGAAAACCTATACTTTGTTTCAAGCGAGTTTCCCATTCAAATGCATGTAACAGTGAGAAACGCATTGTCTTGGCGAAATAAAGCGTTTTTGAACAACTTCATATAAATCGCTGTAACTTTTGATAGAAGACTCAGACAAACATGTTTATGGCTTTATCTTATAGAACTCAATATCCCCGTACTGGGCAAACAGAACAGGTTTTGCAGCCGTTTGAGCTAAGATTTTAAAATTATTCACATAATGAAAACCTATACTTTGTTTCAGGCGAGTTTCCCATTCAAATGCATGTAACAGTGAGAAAGGCATTGTCTTGGCGAAATAAAGCGTTTTTAAACAACTTCATATAAATCGCTGTAACTTTTGATAGAAGACTCAGACAAACATGTTTATGGCTTTATCTTATAGAACTCAATATCCCCGTGCTGGGCAAACAGAACAGGTTTTGCAGCCGTTTGAGCTAAGATTTTAAAATTATTCACATAATGAAAACCTATACTTTGTTTCAAGCGAGTTTCCCATTCAAATGCATGTAACAGTGAGAAACGCATTGTCATGGCGAAATAAAGCGTTTTTGAACAACTTCATATAAATCGCTGTAACTTTTGATAGAAGACTCAGACAAACATGTTTATGGCTTTATCTTATAGAACTCAATATCCCCGTACTGGGCAAACAGGTTTTGCAGCCGTTTGAGCTAAGATTTTAAAATTATTCACATAATGAAAACCTATACTTTGTTTCAGGCGAGTTTCCCATTCAAATGCATGTAACAGTGAGAAACGCATTGTCTTGGCGAAATAAAGCGTTTTTGTACAACTTCATATAAATCGCTGTAACTTTTGATAGAAGACTCAGACAAACATGTTTATGGCTTTATCTTATAGAACTCAATATCCCTGTGCTGGGCAAACAGGTTTTGCAGCCGTTTGAGCTAAGATTTTAAAATTATTCACATAATGAAAACCTATACTTTGTTTCAGGCGAGTTTCCCATTCAAATGCATGTAACAGTGAGAAACGCATTGTCTTGGCGAAATAAAGCGTTTTTGTACAACTTCATATAAATCGCTGTAACTTTTGATAGAAGACTCAGACAAACATGTTTATGGCTTTATCTTATAGAACTCAATATCCCTGTGCTGGGCAAACAGGTTTTGCAGCCGTTTGAGCTAAGATTTTAAAATTATTCACATAATGAAAACCTATACTTTGTCTCAGGCGAGTTTCCCATTCAAATGCATGTAACAGTGAGAAACGCATTGTCTTGGCGAAATAAAGCGTTTTTGTACAACTTCATATAAATCGCTGTAACTTTTGATAGAAGACTCAGACAAACATGTTTATGGCTTTATCTTATAGAACTCAATATCCCTGTGCTGGGCAAACAGGTTTTGCAGCCGTTTGAGCTAAGATTTTAAAATTATTCACATAATGAAAACCTATACTTTGTTTCAGGCGAGTTTCCCATTCAAATGCATGTAACAGTGAGAAACGCATTGTCTTGGCGAAATAAAGCGTTTTTGTACAACTTCATATAAATCGCTGTAACTTTTGATAGAAGACTCAGACAAACATGTTTATGGCTTTATCTTATAGAACTCAATATCCCCGTGCTGGGCAAACAGAACAGGTTTTGCAGCCGTTTGAGCTAAGATTGTAAAATTATTCACATAATGAAAACCTATACTTTGTTTCAGGCGAGTTTCCCATTCAAATGCATGTAACAGTGAGAAACGCATTGTCTTGGCGAAAGAAAGCGTTTTTGTACAACTTCATATAAATCGCTGTAACTTTTGATAGAAGACTCAGACAAACATGTTTATGGCTTTATCTTATAGAACTCAATATCCCCGTGCTGGGCAAACAGGTTTTGCAGCCGTTTGAGCTAAGATTTTAAAATTATTCACATAATGAAAACCTATACTTTGTTTCAGGCGAGTTTCCCATTCAAATGCATGTAACAGTGAGAAACGCATTGTCTTGGCGAAATAAAGCGTTTTTGAACAACTTCATATAAATCGCTGTAACTTTTGATAGAAGACTCAGACAAACATGTTTATGGCTTTATCTTATAGAACTCAATATCCCCGTGCTGGGCAAACAGAACAGGTTTTGCAGCCGTTTGAGCTAAGATTTTAAAATTATTCACATAATGAAAACCTATACTTTGTTTCAAGCGAGTTTCCCATTCAAATGCATGTAACAGTGAGAAACGCATTGTCATGGCGAAATAAAGCGTTTTTGAACAACTTCATATAAATCGCTGTAACTTTTGATAGAAGACTCAGACAAACATGTTTATGGCTTTATCTTATAGAACTCAATATCCCCGTACTGGGCAAACAGGTTTTGCAGCCGTTTGAGCTAAGATTTTAAAATTATTCACATAATGAAAACCTATACTTTGTTTCAGGCGAGTTTCCCATTCAAATGCATGTAACAGTGAGAAACGCATTGTCTTGGCGAAATAAAGCGTTTTTGTACAACTTCATATAAATCGCTGTAACTTTTGATAGAAGACTCAGACAAACATGTTTATGGCTTTATCTTATAGAACTCAATATCCCCGTGCTGGGCAAACAGAACAGGTTTTGCAGCCGTTTGAGCTAAGATTGTAAAATTATTCACATAATGAAAACCTATACTTTGTTTCAAGCGAGTTTCCCATTCAAATGCATGTAACAGTGAGAAACGCATTGTCTTGGCGAAATAAAGCGTTTTTGAACAACTTCATATAAATCGCTGTAACTTTTGATAGAAGACTCAGACAAACATGTTTATGGCTTTATCTTATAGAACTCAATATCCCCGTACTGGGCAAACAGGTTTTGCAGCCGTTTGAGCTAAGATTTTAAAATTATTCACATAATGAAAACCTATACTTTGTTTCAGGCGAGTTTCCCATTCAAATGCATGTAACAGTGAGAAACGCATTGTCTTGGCGAAATAAAGCGTTTTTGTACAACTTCATATAAATCGCTGTAACTTTTGATAGAAGACTCAGACAAACATGTTTATGGCTTTATCTTATAGAACTCAATATCCCCGTGCTGGGCAAACAGAACAGGTTTTGCAGCCGTTTGAGCTAAGATTTTAAAATTATTCACATAATGAAAACCTATACTTTGTTTCAAGCGAGTTTCCCATTCAAATGCATGTAACAGTGAGAAACGCATTGTCTTGGCGAAATAAAGCGTTTTTGAACAACTTCATATAAATCGCTGTAACTTTTGATAGAAGACTCAGACAAACATGTTTATGGCTTTATCTTATAGAACTCAATATCCCCGTACTGGGCAAACAGGTTTTGCAGCCGTTTGAGCTAAGATTTTAAAATTATTCACATAATGAAAACCTATACTTTGTTTCAAGCGAGTTTCCCATTCAAATGCATGTAACAGTGAGAAACGCATTGTCTTGGCGAAATAAAGCGTTTTTGTACAACTTCATATAAATCGCTGTAACTTTTGATAGAAGACTCAGACAAACATGTTTATGGCTTTATCTTATAGAACTCAATATCCCTGTGCTGGGCAAACAGGTTTTGCAGCCGTTTGAGCTAAGATTTTAAAATTATTCACATAATGAAAACCTATACTTTGTTTCAAGCGAGTTTCCCATTCAAATGCATGTAACAGTGAGAAACGCATTGTCTTGGCGAAATAAAGCGTTTTTGAACAACTTCATATAAATCGCTGTAACTTTTGATAGAAGACTCAGACAAACATGTTTATGGCTTTATCTTATAGAACTCAATATCCCCGTACTGGGCAAACAGGTTTTGCAGCCGTTTGAGCTAAGATTTTAAAATTATTCACATAATGAAAACCTATACTTTGTTTCAAGCGAGTTTCCCATTCAAATGCATGTAACAGTGAGAAACGCATTGTCTTGGCGAAATAAAGCGTTTTTGTACAACTTCATATAAATCGCTGTAACTTTTGATAGAAGACTCAGACAAACATGTTTATGGCTTTATCTTATAGAACTCAATATCCCTGTGCTGGGCAAACAGGTTTTGCAGCCGTTTGAGCTAAGATTTTAAAATTATTCACATAATGAAAACCTATACTTTGTTTCAAGCGAGTTTCCCATTCAAATGCATGTAACAGTGAGAAACGCATTGTCTTGGCGAAATAAAGCGTTTTTGAACAACTTCATATAAATCGCTGTAACTTTTGATAGAAGACTCAGACAAACATGTTTATGGCTTTATCTTATAGAACTCAATATCCCCGTACTGGGCAAACAGAACAGGTTTTGCAGCCGTTTGAGCTAAGATTTTAAAATTATTCACATAATGAAAACCTATACTTTGTTTCAGGCGAGTTTCCCATTCAAATGCATGTAACAGTGAGAAAGGCATTGTCTTGGCGAAATAAAGCGTTTTTAAACAACTTCATATAAATCGCTGTAACTTTTGATAGAAGACTCAGACAAACATGTTTATGGCTTTATCTTATAGAACTCAATATCCCCGTGCTGGGCAAACAGAACAGGTTTTGCAGCCGTTTGAGCTAAGATTTTAAAATTATTCACATAATGAAAACCTATACTTTGTTTCAAGCGAGTTTCCCATTCAAATGCATGTAACAGTGAGAAACGCATTGTCATGGCGAAATAAAGCGTTTTTGAACAACTTCATATAAATCGCTGTAACTTTTGATAGAAGACTCAGACAAACATGTTTATGGCTTTATCTTATAGAACTCAATATCCCCGTACTGGGCAAACAGGTTTTGCAGCCGTTTGAGCTAAGATTTTAAAATTATTCACATAATGAAAACCTATACTTTGTTTCAGGCGAGTTTCCCATTCAAATGCATGTAACAGTGAGAAACGCATTGTCTTGGCGAAATAAAGCGTTTTTGTACAACTTCATATAAATCGCTGTAACTTTTGATAGAAGACTCAGACAAACATGTTTATGGCTTTATCTTATAGAACTCAATATCCCTGTGCTGGGCAAACAGGTTTTGCAGCCGTTTGAGCTAAGATTTTAAAATTATTCACATAATGAAAACCTATACTTTGTTTCAGGCGAGTTTCCCATTCAAATGCATGTAACAGTGAGAAACGCATTGTCTTGGCGAAATAAAGCGTTTTTGTACAACTTCATATAAATCGCTGTAACTTTTGATAGAAGACTCAGACAAACATGTTTATGGCTTTATCTTATAGAACTCAATATCCCTGTGCTGGGCAAACAGGTTTTGCAGCCGTTTGAGCTAAGATTTTAAAATTATTCACATAATGAAAACCTATACTTTGTCTCAGGCGAGTTTCCCATTCAAATGCATGTAACAGTGAGAAACGCATTGTCTTGGCGAAATAAAGCGTTTTTGTACAACTTCATATAAATCGCTGTAACTTTTGATAGAAGACTCAGACAAACATGTTTATGGCTTTATCTTATAGAACTCAATATCCCTGTGCTGGGCAAACAGGTTTTGCAGCCGTTTGAGCTAAGATTTTAAAATTATTCACATAATGAAAACCTATACTTTGTTTCAGGCGAGTTTCCCATTCAAATGCATGTAACAGTGAGAAACGCATTGTCTTGGCGAAATAAAGCGTTTTTGTACAACTTCATATAAATCGCTGTAACTTTTGATAGAAGACTCAGACAAACATGTTTATGGCTTTATCTTATAGAACTCAATATCCCCGTGCTGGGCAAACAGAACAGGTTTTGCAGCCGTTTGAGCTAAGATTGTAAAATTATTCACATAATGAAAACCTATACTTTGTTTCAGGCGAGTTTCCCATTCAAATGCATGTAACAGTGAGAAACGCATTGTCTTGGCGAAAGAAAGCGTTTTTGTACAACTTCATATAAATCGCTGTAACTTTTGATAGAAGACTCAGACAAACATGTTTATGGCTTTATCTTATAGAACTCAATATCCCCGTGCTGGGCAAACAGGTTTTGCAGCCGTTTGAGCTAAGATTTTAAAATTATTCACATAATGAAAACCTATACTTTGTTTCAGGCGAGTTTCCCATTCAAATGCATGTAACAGTGAGAAACGCATTGTCTTGGCGAAATAAAGCGTTTTTGAACAACTTCATATAAATCGCTGTAACTTTTGATAGAAGACTCAGACAAACATGTTTATGGCTTTATCTTATAGAACTCAATATCCCCGTGCTGGGCAAACAGAACAGGTTTTGCAGCCGTTTGAGCTAAGATTTTAAAATTATTCACATAATGAAAACCTATACTTTGTTTCAAGCGAGTTTCCCATTCAAATGCATGTAACAGTGAGAAACGCATTGTCATGGCGAAATAAAGCGTTTTTGAACAACTTCATATAAATCGCTGTAACTTTTGATAGAAGACTCAGACAAACATGTTTATGGCTTTATCTTATAGAACTCAATATCCCCGTACTGGGCAAACAGGTTTTGCAGCCGTTTGAGCTAAGATTTTAAAATTATTCACATAATGAAAACCTATACTTTGTTTCAGGCGAGTTTCCCATTCAAATGCATGTAACAGTGAGAAACGCATTGTCTTGGCGAAATAAAGCGTTTTTGTACAACTTCATATAAATCGCTGTAACTTTTGATAGAAGACTCAGACAAACATGTTTATGGCTTTATCTTATAGAACTCAATATCCCCGTGCTGGGCAAACAGAACAGGTTTTGCAGCCGTTTGAGCTAAGATTGTAAAATTATTCACATAATGAAAACCTATACTTTGTTTCAGGCGAGTTTCCCATTCAAATGCATGTAACAGTGAGAAACGCATTGTCTTGGCGAAATAAAGCGTTTTTGTACAACTTCATATAAATCGCTGTAACTTTTGATAGAAGACTCAGACAAACATGTTTATGGCTTTATCTTATAGAACTCAATATCCCCGTACTGGGCAAACAGGTTTTGCAGCCGTTTGAGCTAAGATTTTAAAATTATTCACATAATGAAAACCTATACTTTGTTTCAGGCGAGTTTCCCATTCAAATGCATGTAACAGTGAGAAACGCATTGTCTTGGCGAAATAAAGCGTTTTTGAACAACTTCATATAAATCGCTGTAACTTTTGATAGAAGACTCAGACAAACATGTTTATGGCTTTATCTTATAGAACTCAATATCCCCGTGCTGGGCAAACAGAACAGGTTTTGCAGCCGTTTGAGCTAAGATTTTAAAATTATTCACATAATGAAAACCTATACTTTGTTTCAAGCGAGTTTCCCATTCAAATGCATGTAACAGTGAGAAACGCATTGTCATGGCGAAATAAAGCGTTTTTGAACAACTTCATATAAATCGCTGTAACTTTTGATAGAAGACTCAGACAAACATGTTTATGGCTTTATCTTATAGAACTCAATATCCCCGTACTGGGCAAACAGGTTTTGCAGCCGTTTGAGCTAAGATTTTAAAATTATTCACATAATGAAAACCTATACTTTGTTTCAGGCGAGTTTCCCATTCAAATGCATGTAACAGTGAGAAACGCATTGTCTTGGCGAAATAAAGCGTTTTTGAACAACTTCATATAAATCGCTGTAACTTTTGATAGAAGACTCAGACAAACATGTTTATGGCTTTATCTTATAGAACTCAATATCCCCGTACTGGGCAAACAGGTTTTGCAGCCGTTTGAGCTAAGATTTTAAAATTATTCACATAATGAAAACCTATACTTTGTTTCAGGCGAGTTTCCCATTCAAATGCATGTAACAGTGAGAAACGCATTGTCTTGGCGAAATAAAGCGTTTTTGTACAACTTCATATAAATCGCTGTAACTTTTGATAGAAGACTCAGACAAACATGTTTATGGCTTTATCTTATAGAACTCAATATCCCCGTGCTGGGCAAACAGAACAGGTTTTGCAGCCGTTTGAGCTAAGATTTTAAAATTATTCACATAATGAAAACCTATACTTTGTTTCAGGCGAGTTTCCCATTCAAATGCATGTAACAGTGAGAAACGCATTGTCTTGGCGAAATAAAGCGTTTTTGAACAACTTCATATAAATCGCTGTAACTTTTGATAGAAGACTCAGACAAACATGTTTATGGCTTTATCTTATAGAACTCAATATCCCCGTGCTGGGCAAACAGAACAGGTTTTGCAGCCGTTTGAGCTAAGATTTTAAAATTATTCACATAATGAAAACCTATACTTTGTTTCAGGCGAGTTTCCCATTCAAATGCATGTAACAGTGAGAAACGCATTGTCTTGGCGAAATAAAGCGTTTTTGAACAACTTCATATAAATCGCTGTAACTTTTGATAGAAGACTCAGACAAACATGTTTATGGCTTTACCTTATAGAACTCAATATCCCTGTGCTGGGCAAACAGGTTTTGCAGCCGTTTGAGCTAAGATTTTAAAATTATTCACATAATGAAAACCTATACTTTGTTTCAAGCGAGTTTCCCATTCAAATGCATGTAACAGTGAGAAACGCATTGTCTTGGCGAAATAAAGCGTTTTTGAACAACTTCATATAAATCGCTGTAACTTTTGATAGAAGACTCAGACAAACATGTTTATGGCTTTATCTTATAGAACTCAATATCCCCGTGCTGGGCAAACAGAACAGGTTTTGCAGCCGTTTGAGCTAAGATTGTAAAATTATTCACATAATGAAAACCTATACTTTGTTTCAGGCGAGTTTCCCATTCAAATGCATGTAACAGTGAGAAACGCATTGTCTTGGCGAAAGAAAGCGTTTTTGTACAACTTCATATAAATCGCTGTAACTTTTGATAGAAGACTCAGACAAACATGTTTATGGCTTTATCTTATAGAACTCAATATCCCCGTGCTGGGCAAACAGGTTTTGCAGCCGTTTGAGCTAAGATTTTAAAATTATTCACATAATGAAAACCTATACTTTGTTTCAGGCGAGTTTCCCATTCAAATGCATGTAACAGTGAGAAACGCATTGTCTTGGCGAAATAAAGCGTTTTTGAACAACTTCATATAAATCGCTGTAACTTTTGATAGAAGACTCAGACAAACACGTTTATGGCTTTATCTTATAGAACTCAATATCCCCGTGCTGGGCAAACAGAACAGGTTTTGCAGCCGTTTGAGCTAAGATTTTAAAATTATTCACATAATGAAAACCTATACTTTGTTTCAAGCGAGTTTCCCATTCAAATGCATGTAACAGTGAGAAACGCATTGTCATGGCGAAATAAAGCGTTTTTGAACAACTTCATATAAATCGCTGTAACTTTTGATAGAAGACTCAGACAAACATGTTTATGGCTTTATCTTATAGAACTCAATATCCCCGTACTGGGCAAACAGGTTTTGCAGCCGTTTGAGCTAAGATTTTAAAATTATTCACATAATGAAAACCTATACTTTGTTTCAGGCGAGTTTCCCATTCAAATGCATGTAACAGTGAGAAACGCATTGTCTTGGCGAAATAAAGCGTTTTTGTACAACTTCATATAAATCGCTGTAACTTTTGATAGAAGACTCAGACAAACATGTTTATGGCTTTATCTTATAGAACTCAATATCCCTGTGCTGGGCAAACAGGTTTTGCAGCCGTTTGAGCTAAGATTTTAAAATTATTCACATAATGAAAACCTATACTTTGTTTCAAGCGAGTTTCCCATTCAAATGCATGTAACAGTGAGAAACGCATTGTCTTGGCGAAATAAAGCGTTTTTGAACAACTTCATATAAATCGCTGTAACTTTTGATAGAAGACTCAGACAAACATGTTTATGGCTTTATCTTATAGAACTCAATATGCCCGTGCTGGGCAAACAGGTTTTGCAGCCGTTTGAGCTAAGATTTTAAAATTATTCACATAATGAAAACCTATACTTTGTTTCAAGCGAGTTTCCCATTCAAATGCATGTAACAGTGAGAAACGCATTGTCTTGGCGAAATAAAGCGTTTTTGAACAACTTCATATAAATCGCTGTAACTTTTGATAGAAGACTCAGACAAACATGTTTATGGCTTTATCTTATAGAACTCAATATCCCCGTGCTGGGCAAACAGGTTTTGCAGCCGTTTGAGCTAAGATTTTAAAATTATTCACATAATGATAACCTATACTTTGTTTCAGGCGAGTTTCCCATTCAAATGCATGTAACAGTGAGAAACGCATTGTCTTGGCGAAATAAAGCGTTTTTGTACAACTTCATATAAATCGCTGTAACTTTTGATAGAAGACTCAGACAAACATGTTTATGGCTTTATCTTATAGAACTCAATATCCCCGTGCTGGGCAAACAGAACAGGTTTTGCAGCCGTTTGAGCTAAGATTGTAAAATTATTCACATAATGAAAACCTATACTTTGTTTCAGGCGAGTTTCCCATTCAAATGCATGTAACAGTGAGAAACGCATTGTCTTGGCGAAATAAAGCGTTTTTGTACAACTTCATATAAATCGCTGTAACTTTTGATAGAAGACTCAGACAAACATGTTTATGGCTTTATCTTATAGAACTCAATATCCCTGTGCTGGGCAAACAGGTTTTGCAGCCGTTTGAGCTAAGATTTCAAAATTATTCACATAATGAAAACCTATACTTTGTTTCAGGCGAGTTTCCCATTCAAATGCATGTAACAGTGAGAAATGCACTGTCTTGGCGAAAGAAAGCGTTTTTGTACAACTTCATATAAATCGCTGTAACTTTTGATAGAAGACTCAGACAAACATGTTTATGGCTTTATCTTATAGAACTCAATATGCCCGTGCTGGGCAAACAGGTTTTGCAGCCGTTTGAGCTAAGATTTTAAAATTATTCACATAATGAAAACCTATACTTTGTTTCAAGCGAGTTTCCCATTCAAATGCATGTAACAGTGAGAAACGCATTGTCATGGCGAAATAAAGCGTTTTTGAACAACTTCATATAAATCGCTGTAACTTTTGATAGAAGACTCAGACAAACATGTTTATGGCTTTATCTTATAGAACTCAATATCCCCGTACTGGGCAAACAGGTTTTGCAGCCGTTTGAGCTAAGATTTTAAAATTATTCACATAATGAAAACCTATACTTTGTTTCAGGCGAGTTTCCCATTCAAATGCATGTAACAGTGAGAAACGCATTGTCTTGGCGAAATAAAGCGTTTTTGTACAACTTCATATAAATCGCTGTAACTTTTGATAGAAGACTCAGACAAACATGTTTATGGCTTTATCTTATAGAACTCAATATCCCTGTGCTGGGCAAACAGGTTTTGCAGCCGTTTGAGCTAAGATTTTAAAATTATTCACATAATGAAAACCTATACTTTGTTTCAGGCGAGTTTCCCATTCAAATGCATGTAACAGTGAGAAACGCATTGTCTTGGCGAAATAAAGCGTTTTTGTACAACTTCATATAAATCGCTGTAACTTTTGATAGAAGACTCAGACAAACATGTTTATGGCTTTATCTTATAGAACTCAATATCCCTGTGCTGGGCAAACAGGTTTTGCAGCCGTTTGAGCTAAGATTTTAAAATTATTCACATAATGAAAACCTATACTTTGTCTCAGGCGAGTTTCCCATTCAAATGCATGTAACAGTGAGAAACGCATTGTCTTGGCGAAATAAAGCGTTTTTGTACAACTTCATATAAATCGCTGTAACTTTTGATAGAAGACTCAGACAAACATGTTTATGGCTTTATCTTATAGAACTCAATATCCCTGTGCTGGGCAAACAGGTTTTGCAGCCGTTTGAGCTAAGATTTTAAAATTATTCACATAATGAAAACCTATACTTTGTTTCAGGCGAGTTTCCCATTCAAATGCATGTAACAGTGAGAAACGCATTGTCTTGGCGAAATAAAGCGTTTTTGTACAACTTCATATAAATCGCTGTAACTTTTGATAGAAGACTCAGACAAACATGTTTATGGCTTTATCTTATAGAACTCAATATCCCCGTGCTGGGCAAACAGAACAGGTTTTGCAGCCGTTTGAGCTAAGATTGTAAAATTATTCACATAATGAAAACCTATACTTTGTTTCAGGCGAGTTTCCCATTCAAATGCATGTAACAGTGAGAAACGCATTGTCTTGGCGAAAGAAAGCGTTTTTGTACAACTTCATATAAATCGCTGTAACTTTTGATAGAAGACTCAGACAAACATGTTTATGGCTTTATCTTATAGAACTCAATATCCCCGTGCTGGGCAAACAGGTTTTGCAGCCGTTTGAGCTAAGATTTTAAAATTATTCACATAATGAAAACCTATACTTTGTTTCAGGCGAGTTTCCCATTCAAATGCATGTAACAGTGAGAAACGCATTGTCTTGGCGAAATAAAGCGTTTTTGAACAACTTCATATAAATCGCTGTAACTTTTGATAGAAGACTCAGACAAACATGTTTATGGCTTTATCTTATAGAACTCAATATCCCCGTGCTGGGCAAACAGAACAGGTTTTGCAGCCGTTTGAGCTAAGATTTTAAAATTATTCACATAATGAAAACCTATACTTTGTTTCAAGCGAGTTTCCCATTCAAATGCATGTAACAGTGAGAAACGCATTGTCATGGCGAAATAAAGCGTTTTTGAACAACTTCATATAAATCGCTGTAACTTTTGATAGAAGACTCAGACAAACATGTTTATGGCTTTATCTTATAGAACTCAATATCCCCGTACTGGGCAAACAGGTTTTGCAGCCGTTTGAGCTAAGATTTTAAAATTATTCACATAATGAAAACCTATACTTTGTTTCAGGCGAGTTTCCCATTCAAATGCATGTAACAGTGAGAAACGCATTGTCTTGGCGAAATAAAGCGTTTTTGTACAACTTCATATAAATCGCTGTAACTTTTGATAGAAGACTCAGACAAACATGTTTATGGCTTTATCTTATAGAACTCAATATCCCCGTGCTGGGCAAACAGAACAGGTTTTGCAGCCGTTTGAGCTAAGATTGTAAAATTATTCACATAATGAAAACCTATACTTTGTTTCAGGCGAGTTTCCCATTCAAATGCATGTAACAGTGAGAAACGCATTGTCTTGGCGAAATAAAGCGTTTTTGTACAACTTCATATAAATCGCTGTAACTTTTGATAGAAGACTCAGACAAACATGTTTATGGCTTTATCTTATAGAACTCAATATCCCCGTACTGGGCAAACAGGTTTTGCAGCCGTTTGAGCTAAGATTTTAAAATTATTCACATAATGAAAACCTATACTTTGTTTCAGGCGAGTTTCCCATTCAAATGCATGTAACAGTGAGAAACGCATTGTCTTGGCGAAATAAAGCGTTTTTGAACAACTTCATATAAATCGCTGTAACTTTTGATAGAAGACTCAGACAAACATGTTTATGGCTTTATCTTATAGAACTCAATATCCCCGTGCTGGGCAAACAGAACAGGTTTTGCAGCCGTTTGAGCTAAGATTTTAAAATTATTCACATAATGAAAACCTATACTTTGTTTCAAGCGAGTTTCCCATTCAAATGCATGTAACAGTGAGAAACGCATTGTCATGGCGAAATAAAGCGTTTTTGAACAACTTCATATAAATCGCTGTAACTTTTGATAGAAGACTCAGACAAACATGTTTATGGCTTTATCTTATAGAACTCAATATCCCCGTACTGGGCAAACAGGTTTTGCAGCCGTTTGAGCTAAGATTTTAAAATTATTCACATAATGAAAACCTATACTTTGTTTCAGGCGAGTTTCCCATTCAAATGCATGTAACAGTGAGAAACGCATTGTCTTGGCGAAATAAAGCGTTTTTGAACAACTTCATATAAATCGCTGTAACTTTTGATAGAAGACTCAGACAAACATGTTTATGGCTTTATCTTATAGAACTCAATATCCCCGTACTGGGCAAACAGGTTTTGCAGCCGTTTGAGCTAAGATTTTAAAATTATTCACATAATGAAAACCTATACTTTGTTTCAGGCGAGTTTCCCATTCAAATGCATGTAACAGTGAGAAACGCATTGTCTTGGCGAAATAAAGCGTTTTTGTACAACTTCATATAAATCGCTGTAACTTTTGATAGAAGACTCAGACAAACATGTTTATGGCTTTATCTTATAGAACTCAATATCCCCGTGCTGGGCAAACAGAACAGGTTTTGCAGCCGTTTGAGCTAAGATTTTAAAATTATTCACATAATGAAAACCTATACTTTGTTTCAGGCGAGTTTCCCATTCAAATGCATGTAACAGTGAGAAACGCATTGTCTTGGCGAAATAAAGCGTTTTTGAACAACTTCATATAAATCGCTGTAACTTTTGATAGAAGACTCAGACAAACATGTTTATGGCTTTATCTTATAGAACTCAATATCCCCGTGCTGGGCAAACAGAACAGGTTTTGCAGCCGTTTGAGCTAAGATTTTAAAATTATTCACATAATGAAAACCTATACTTTGTTTCAGGCGAGTTTCCCATTCAAATGCATGTAACAGTGAGAAACGCATTGTCTTGGCGAAATAAAGCGTTTTTGAACAACTTCATATAAATCGCTGTAACTTTTGATAGAAGACTCAGACAAACATGTTTATGGCTTTACCTTATAGAACTCAATATCCCTGTGCTGGGCAAACAGGTTTTGCAGCCGTTTGAGCTAAGATTTTAAAATTATTCACATAATGAAAACCTATACTTTGTTTCAAGCGAGTTTCCCATTCAAATGCATGTAACAGTGAGAAACGCATTGTCTTGGCGAAATAAAGCGTTTTTGAACAACTTCATATAAATCGCTGTAACTTTTGATAGAAGACTCAGACAAACATGTTTATGGCTTTATCTTATAGAACTCAATATCCCCGTGCTGGGCAAACAGAACAGGTTTTGCAGCCGTTTGAGCTAAGATTGTAAAATTATTCACATAATGAAAACCTATACTTTGTTTCAGGCGAGTTTCCCATTCAAATGCATGTAACAGTGAGAAACGCATTGTCTTGGCGAAAGAAAGCGTTTTTGTACAACTTCATATAAATCGCTGTAACTTTTGATAGAAGACTCAGACAAACATGTTTATGGCTTTATCTTATAGAACTCAATATCCCCGTGCTGGGCAAACAGGTTTTGCAGCCGTTTGAGCTAAGATTTTAAAATTATTCACATAATGAAAACCTATACTTTGTTTCAGGCGAGTTTCCCATTCAAATGCATGTAACAGTGAGAAACGCATTGTCTTGGCGAAATAAAGCGTTTTTGAACAACTTCATATAAATCGCTGTAACTTTTGATAGAAGACTCAGACAAACACGTTTATGGCTTTATCTTATAGAACTCAATATCCCCGTGCTGGGCAAACAGAACAGGTTTTGCAGCCGTTTGAGCTAAGATTTTAAAATTATTCACATAATGAAAACCTATACTTTGTTTCAAGCGAGTTTCCCATTCAAATGCATGTAACAGTGAGAAACGCATTGTCATGGCGAAATAAAGCGTTTTTGAACAACTTCATATAAATCGCTGTAACTTTTGATAGAAGACTCAGACAAACATGTTTATGGCTTTATCTTATAGAACTCAATATCCCCGTACTGGGCAAACAGGTTTTGCAGCCGTTTGAGCTAAGATTTTAAAATTATTCACATAATGAAAACCTATACTTTGTTTCAGGCGAGTTTCCCATTCAAATGCATGTAACAGTGAGAAACGCATTGTCTTGGCGAAATAAAGCGTTTTTGTACAACTTCATATAAATCGCTGTAACTTTTGATAGAAGACTCAGACAAACATGTTTATGGCTTTATCTTATAGAACTCAATATCCCTGTGCTGGGCAAACAGGTTTTGCAGCCGTTTGAGCTAAGATTTTAAAATTATTCACATAATGAAAACCTATACTTTGTTTCAAGCGAGTTTCCCATTCAAATGCATGTAACAGTGAGAAACGCATTGTCTTGGCGAAATAAAGCGTTTTTGAACAACTTCATATAAATCGCTGTAACTTTTGATAGAAGACTCAGACAAACATGTTTATGGCTTTATCTTATAGAACTCAATATGCCCGTGCTGGGCAAACAGGTTTTGCAGCCGTTTGAGCTAAGATTTTAAAATTATTCACATAATGAAAACCTATACTTTGTTTCAAGCGAGTTTCCCATTCAAATGCATGTAACAGTGAGAAACGCATTGTCTTGGCGAAATAAAGCGTTTTTGAACAACTTCATATAAATCGCTGTAACTTTTGATAGAAGACTCAGACAAACATGTTTATGGCTTTATCTTATAGAACTCAATATCCCCGTGCTGGGCAAACAGGTTTTGCAGCCGTTTGAGCTAAGATTTTAAAATTATTCACATAATGATAACCTATACTTTGTTTCAGGCGAGTTTCCCATTCAAATGCATGTAACAGTGAGAAACGCATTGTCTTGGCGAAATAAAGCGTTTTTGTACAACTTCATATAAATCGCTGTAACTTTTGATAGAAGACTCAGACAAACATGTTTATGGCTTTATCTTATAGAACTCAATATCCCCGTGCTGGGCAAACAGAACAGGTTTTGCAGCCGTTTGAGCTAAGATTGTAAAATTATTCACATAATGAAAACCTATACTTTGTTTCAGGCGAGTTTCCCATTCAAATGCATGTAACAGTGAGAAACGCATTGTCTTGGCGAAATAAAGCGTTTTTGTACAACTTCATATAAATCGCTGTAACTTTTGATAGAAGACTCAGACAAACATGTTTATGGCTTTATCTTATAGAACTCAATATCCCTGTGCTGGGCAAACAGGTTTTGCAGCCGTTTGAGCTAAGATTTCAAAATTATTCACATAATGAAAACCTATACTTTGTTTCAGGCGAGTTTCCCATTCAAATGCATGTAACAGTGAGAAATGCACTGTCTTGGCGAAAGAAAGCGTTTTTGTACAACTTCATATAAATCGCTGTAACTTTTGATAGAAGACTCAGACAAACATGTTTATGGCTTTATCTTATAGAACTCAATATGCCCGTGCTGGGCAAACAGGTTTTGCAGCCGTTTGAGCTAAGATTTTAAAATTATTCACATAATGAAAACCTATACTTTGTTTCAAGCGAGTTTCCCATTCAAATGCATGTAACAGTGAGAAACGCATTGTCTTGGCGAAATAAAGCGTTTTTGAACAACTTCATATAAATCGCTGTAACTTTTGATAGAAGACTCAGACAAACATGTTTATGGCTTTATCTTATAGAACTCAATATCCCCGTACTGGGCAAACAGGTTTTGCAGCCGTTTGAGCTAAGATTTTAAAATTATTCACATAATGAAAACCTATACTTTGTTTCAGGCGAGTTTCCCATTCAAATGCATGTAACAGTGAGAAACGCATTGTCTTGGCGAAATAAAGCGTTTTTGTACAACTTCATATAAATCGCTGTAACTTTTGATAGAAGACTCAGACAAACATGTTTATGGCTTTATCTTATAGAACTCAATATCCCCGTGCTGGGCAAACAGAACAGGTTTTGCAGCCGTTTGAGCTAAGATTGTAAAATTATTCACATAATGAAAACCTATACTTTGTTTCAGGCGAGTTTCCCATTCAAATGCATGTAACAGTGAGAAACGCATTGTCTTGGCGAAATAAAGCGTTTTTGTACAACTTCATATAAATCGCTGTAACTTTTGATAGAAGACTCAGACAAACATGTTTATGGCTTTATCTTATAGAACTCAATATCCCTGTGCTGGGCAAACAGGTTTTGCAGCCGTTTGAGCTAAGATTTTAAAATTATTCACATAATGAAAACCTATACTTTGTTTCAGGCGAGTTTCCCATTCAAATGCATGTAACAGTGAGAAACGCATTGTCTTGGCGAAATAAAGCGTTTTTGAACAACTTCATATAAATCGCTGTAACTTTTGATAGAAGACTCAGACAAACATGTTTATGGCTTTATCTTATAGAACTCAATATCCCCGTGCTGGGCAAACAGGTTTTGCAGCCGTTTGAGCTAAGATTTTAAAATTATTCACATAATGAAAACCTATACTTTGTTTCAGGCGAGTTTCCCATTCAAATGCATGTAACAGTGAGAAACGCATTGTCTTGGCGAAAGAAAGCGTTTTTGTACAACTTCATATAAATCGCTGTAACTTTTGATAGAAGACTCAGACAAACATGTTTATGGCTTTATCTTATAGAACTCAATATCCCCGTGCTGGGCAAACAGAACAGGTTTTGCAGCCGTTTGAGCTAAGATTGTAAAATTATTCACATAATGAAAACCTATACTTTGTTTCAGGCGAGTTTCCCATTCAAATGCATGTAACAGTGAGAAACGCATTGTCTTGGCGAAAGAAAGCGTTTTTGTACAACTTCATATAAATCGCTGTAACTTTTGATAGAAGACTCAGACAAACATGTTTATGGCTTTATCTTATAGAACTCAATATCCCCGTACTGGGCAAACAGGTTTTGCAGCCGTTTGAGCTAAGATTTTAAAATTATTCACATAATGAAAACCTATACTTTGTTTCAGGCGAGTTTCCCATTCAAATGCATGTAACAGTGAGAAACGCATTGTCTTGGCGAAATAAAGCGTTTTTGTACAACTTCATATAAATCGCTGTAACTTTTGATAGAAGACTCAGACAAACATGTTTATGGCTTTATCTTATAGAACTCAATATGCCCGTGCTGGGCAAACAGGTTTTGCAGCCGTTTGAGCTAAGATTTTAAAATTATTCACATAATGAAAACCTATACTTTGTTTCAGGCGAGTTTCCCATTCAAATGCATGTAACAGTGAGAAACGCATTGTCTTGGCGAAATAAAGCGTTTTTGTACAACTTCATATAAATCGCTGTAACTTTTGATAGAAGACTCAGACAAACATGTTTATGGCTTTATCTTATAGAACTCAATATCCCCGTACTGGGCAAACAGGTTTTGCAGCCGTTTGAGCTAAGATTTTAAAATTATTCACATAATGAAAACCTATACTTTGTTTCAGGCGAGTTTCCCATTCAAATGCATGTAACAGTGAGAAACGCATTGTCTTGGCGAAATAAAGCGTTTTTGTACAACTTCATATAAATCGCTGTAACTTTTGATAGAAGACTCAGACAAACATGTTTATGGCTTTATCTTATAGAACTCAATATCCCCGTGCTGGGCAAACAGAACAGGTTTTGCAGCCGTTTGAGCTAAGATTTTAAAATTATTCACATAATGAAAACCTATACTTTGTTTCAGGCGAGTTTCCCATTCAAATGCATGTAACAGTGAGAAACGCATTGTCTTGGCGAAATAAAGCGTTTTTGAACAACTTCATATAAATCGCTGTAACTTTTGATAGAAGACTCAGACAAACATGTTTATGGCTTTATCTTATAGAACTCAATATCCCCGTGCTGGGCAAACAGAACAGGTTTTGCAGCCGTTTGAGCTAAGATTTTAAAATTATTCACATAATGAAAACCTATACTTTGTTTCAGGCGAGTTTCCCATTCAAATGCATGTAACAGTGAGAAACGCATTGTCTTGGCGAAATAAAGCGTTTTTGAACAACTTCATATAAATCGCTGTAACTTTTGATAGAAGACTCAGACAAACATGTTTATGGCTTTACCTTATAGAACTCAATATCCCTGTGCTGGGCAAACAGGTTTTGCAGCCGTTTGAGCTAAGATTTTAAAATTATTCACATAATGAAAACCTATACTTTGTTTCAAGCGAGTTTCCCATTCAAATGCATGTAACAGTGAGAAACGCATTGTCTTGGCGAAATAAAGCGTTTTTGAACAACTTCATATAAATCGCTGTAACTTTTGATAGAAGACTCAGACAAACATGTTTATGGCTTTATCTTATAGAACTCAATATCCCCGTGCTGGGCAAACAGAACAGGTTTTGCAGCCGTTTGAGCTAAGATTGTAAAATTATTCACATAATGAAAACCTATACTTTGTTTCAGGCGAGTTTCCCATTCAAATGCATGTAACAGTGAGAAACGCATTGTCTTGGCGAAAGAAAGCGTTTTTGTACAACTTCATATAAATCGCTGTAACTTTTGATAGAAGACTCAGACAAACATGTTTATGGCTTTATCTTATAGAACTCAATATCCCCGTGCTGGGCAAACAGGTTTTGCAGCCGTTTGAGCTAAGATTTTAAAATTATTCACATAATGAAAACCTATACTTTGTTTCAGGCGAGTTTCCCATTCAAATGCATGTAACAGTGAGAAACGCATTGTCTTGGCGAAATAAAGCGTTTTTGAACAACTTCATATAAATCGCTGTAACTTTTGATAGAAGACTCAGACAAACATGTTTATGGCTTTATCTTATAGAACTCAATATCCCCGTGCTGGGCAAACAGAACAGGTTTTGCAGCCGTTTGAGCTAAGATTTTAAAATTATTCACATAATGAAAACCTATACTTTGTTTCAAGCGAGTTTCCCATTCAAATGCATGTAACAGTGAGAAACGCATTGTCATGGCGAAATAAAGCGTTTTTGAACAACTTCATATAAATCGCTGTAACTTTTGATAGAAGACTCAGACAAACATGTTTATGGCTTTATCTTATAGAACTCAATATCCCCGTACTGGGCAAACAGGTTTTGCAGCCGTTTGAGCTAAGATTTTAAAATTATTCACATAATGAAAACCTATACTTTGTTTCAGGCGAGTTTCCCATTCAAATGCATGTAACAGTGAGAAACGCATTGTCTTGGCGAAATAAAGCGTTTTTGTACAACTTCATATAAATCGCTGTAACTTTTGATAGAAGACTCAGACAAACATGTTTATGGCTTTATCTTATAGAACTCAATATCCCTGTGCTGGGCAAACAGGTTTTGCAGCCGTTTGAGCTAAGATTTTAAAATTATTCACATAATGAAAACCTATACTTTGTTTCAAGCGAGTTTCCCATTCAAATGCATGTAACAGTGAGAAACGCATTGTCTTGGCGAAATAAAGCGTTTTTGAACAACTTCATATAAATCGCTGTAACTTTTGATAGAAGACTCAGACAAACATGTTTATGGCTTTATCTTATAGAACTCAATATCCCCGTGCTGGGCAAACAGAACAGGTTTTGCAGCCGTTTGAGCTAAGATTTTAAAATTATTCACATAATGAAAACCTATACTTTGTTTCAGGCGAGTTTCCCATTCAAATGCATGTAACAGTGAGAAACGCATTGTCTTGGCGAAATAAAGCGTTTTTGTACAACTTCATATAAATCGCTGTAACTTTTGATAGAAGACTCAGACAAACATGTTTATGGCTTTATCTTATAGAACTCAATATCCCCGTGCTGGGCAAACAGAACAGGTTTTGCAGCCGTTTGAGCTAAGATTGTAAAATTATTCACATAATGAAAACCTATACTTTGTTTCAGGCGAGTTTCCCATTCAAATGCATGTAACAGTGAGAAACGCATTGTCTTGGCGAAATAAAGCGTTTTTGTACAACTTCATATAAATCGCTGTAACTTTTGATAGAAGACTCAGACAAACATGTTTATGGCTTTATCTTATAGAACTCAATATCCCTGTGCTGGGCAAACAGGTTTTGCAGCCGTTTGAGCTAAGATTTCAAAATTATTCACATAATGAAAACCTATACTTTGTTTCAGGCGAGTTTCCCATTCAAATGCATGTAACAGTGAGAAATGCACTGTCTTGGCGAAAGAAAGCGTTTTTGTACAACTTCATATAAATCGCTGTAACTTTTGATAGAAGACTCAGACAAACATGTTTATGGCTTTATCTTATAGAACTCAATATGCCCGTGCTGGGCAAACAGGTTTTGCAGCCGTTTGAGCTAAGATTTTAAAATTATTCACATAATGAAAACCTATACTTTGTTTCAAGCGAGTTTCCCATTCAAATGCATGTAACAGTGAGAAACGCATTGTCTTGGCGAAATAAAGCGTTTTTGAACAACTTCATATAAATCGCTGTAACTTTTGATAGAAGACTCAGACAAACATGTTTATGGCTTTATCTTATAGAACTCAATATCCCCGTACTGGGCAAACAGGTTTTGCAGCCGTTTGAGCTAAGATTTTAAAATTATTCACATAATGAAAACCTATACTTTGTTTCAGGCGAGTTTCCCATTCAAATGCATGTAACAGTGAGAAACGCATTGTCTTGGCGAAATAAAGCGTTTTTGTACAACTTCATATAAATCGCTGTAACTTTTGATAGAAGACTCAGACAAACATGTTTATGGCTTTATCTTATAGAACTCAATATCCCCGTGCTGGGCAAACAGAACAGGTTTTGCAGCCGTTTGAGCTAAGATTGTAAAATTATTCACATAATGAAAACCTATACTTTGTTTCAGGCGAGTTTCCCATTCAAATGCATGTAACAGTGAGAAACGCATTGTCTTGGCGAAATAAAGCGTTTTTGTACAACTTCATATAAATCGCTGTAACTTTTGATAGAAGACTCAGACAAACATGTTTATGGCTTTATCTTATAGAACTCAATATCCCTGTGCTGGGCAAACAGGTTTTGCAGCCGTTTGAGCTAAGATTTTAAAATTATTCACATAATGAAAACCTATACTTTGTTTCAGGCGAGTTTCCCATTCAAATGCATGTAACAGTGAGAAACGCATTGTCTTGGCGAAATAAAGCGTTTTTGAACAACTTCATATAAATCGCTGTAACTTTTGATAGAAGACTCAGACAAACATGTTTATGGCTTTATCTTATAGAACTCAATATCCCTGTGCTGGGCAAACAGGTTTTGCAGCCGTTTGAGCTAAGATTTCAAAATTATTCACATAATGAAAACCTATACTTTGTTTCAGGCGAGTTTCCCATTCAAATGCATGTAACAGTGAGAAATGCACTGTCTTGGCGAAAGAAAGCGTTTTTGTACAACTTCATATAAATCGCTGTAACTTTTGATAGAAGACTCAGACAAACATGTTTATGGCTTTATCTTATAGAACTCAATATGCCCGTGCTGGGCAAACAGGTTTTGCAGCCGTTTGAGCTAAGATTTTAAAATTATTCACATAATGAAAACCTATACTTTGTTTCAAGCGAGTTTCCCATTCAAATGCATGTAACAGTGAGAAACGCATTGTCTTGGCGAAATAAAGCGTTTTTGAACAACTTCATATAAATCGCTGTAACTTTTGATAGAAGACTCAGACAAACATGTTTATGGCTTTATCTTATAGAACTCAATATCCCCGTACTGGGCAAACAGGTTTTGCAGCCGTTTGAGCTAAGATTTTAAAATTATTCACATAATGAAAACCTATACTTTGTTTCAGGCGAGTTTCCCATTCAAATGCATGTAACAGTGAGAAACGCATTGTCTTGGCGAAATAAAGCGTTTTTGTACAACTTCATATAAATCGCTGTAACTTTTGATAGAAGACTCAGACAAACATGTTTATGGCTTTATCTTATAGAACTCAATATCCCCGTGCTGGGCAAACAGAACAGGTTTTGCAGCCGTTTGAGCTAAGATTGTAAAATTATTCACATAATGAAAACCTATACTTTGTTTCAGGCGAGTTTCCCATTCAAATGCATGTAACAGTGAGAAACGCATTGTCTTGGCGAAATAAAGCGTTTTTGTACAACTTCATATAAATCGCTGTAACTTTTGATAGAAGACTCAGACAAACATGTTTATGGCTTTATCTTATAGAACTCAATATCCCTGTGCTGGGCAAACAGGTTTTGCAGCCGTTTGAGCTAAGATTTTAAAATTATTCACATAATGAAAACCTATACTTTGTTTCAGGCGAGTTTCCCATTCAAATGCATGTAACAGTGAGAAACGCATTGTCTTGGCGAAATAAAGCGTTTTTGAACAACTTCATATAAATCGCTGTAACTTTTGATAGAAGACTCAGACAAACATGTTTATGGCTTTATCTTATAGAACTCAATATCCCCGTGCTGGGCAAACAGGTTTTGCAGCCGTTTGAGCTAAGATTTTAAAATTATTCACATAATGAAAACCTATACTTTGTTTCAGGCGAGTTTCCCATTCAAATGCATGTAACAGTGAGAAACGCATTGTCTTGGCGAAAGAAAGCGTTTTTGTACAACTTCATATAAATCGCTGTAACTTTTGATAGAAGACTCAGACAAACATGTTTATGGCTTTATCTTATAGAACTCAATATCCCCGTGCTGGGCAAACAGAACAGGTTTTGCAGCCGTTTGAGCTAAGATTGTAAAATTATTCACATAATGAAAACCTATACTTTGTTTCAGGCGAGTTTCCCATTCAAATGCATGTAACAGTGAGAAACGCATTGTCTTGGCGAAAGAAAGCGTTTTTGTACAACTTCATATAAATCGCTGTAACTTTTGATAGAAGACTCAGACAAACATGTTTATGGCTTTATCTTATAGAACTCAATATCCCCGTACTGGGCAAACAGGTTTTGCAGCCGTTTGAGCTAAGATTTTAAAATTATTCACATAATGAAAACCTATACTTTGTTTCAGGCGAGTTTCCCATTCAAATGCATGTAACAGTGAGAAACGCATTGTCTTGGCGAAATAAAGCGTTTTTGTACAACTTCATATAAATCGCTGTAACTTTTGATAGAAGACTCAGACAAACATGTTTATGGCTTTATCTTATAGAACTCAATATCCCTGTGCTGGGCAAACAGGTTTTGCAGCCGTTTGAGCTAAGATTTTAAAATTATTCACATAATGAAAACCTATACTTTGTTTCAAGCGAGTTTCCCATTCAAATGCATGTAACAGTGAGAAACGCATTGTCTTGGCGAAATAAAGCGTTTTTGAACAACTTCATATAAATCGCTGTAACTTTTGATAGAAGACTCAGACAAACATGTTTATGGCTTTATCTTATAGAACTCAATATCCCCGTACTGGGCAAACAGAACAGGTTTTGCAGCCGTTTGAGCTAAGATTTTAAAATTATTCACATAATGAAAACCTATACTTTGTTTCAGGCGAGTTTCCCATTCAAATGCATGTAACAGTGAGAAAGGCATTGTCTTGGCGAAATAAAGCGTTTTTAAACAACTTCATATAAATCGCTGTAACTTTTGATAGAAGACTCAGACAAACATGTTTATGGCTTTATCTTATAGAACTCAATATCCCCGTGCTGGGCAAACAGAACAGGTTTTGCAGCCGTTTGAGCTAAGATTGTAAAATTATTCACATAATGAAAACCTATACTTTGTTTCAGGCGAGTTTCCCATTCAAATGCATGTAACAGTGAGAAACGCATTGTCTTGGCGAAAGAAAGCGTTTTTGTACAACTTCATATAAATCGCTGTAACTTTTGATAGAAGACTCAGACAAACATGTTTATGGCTTTATCTTATAGAACTCAATATCCCTGTGCTGGGCAAACAGGTTTTGCAGCCGTTTGAGCTAAGATTTTAAAATTATTCACATAATGAAAACCTATACTTTGTTTCAAGCGAGTTTCCCATTCAAATGCATGTAACAGTGAGAAACGCATTGTCTTGGCGAAATAAAGCGTTTTTGAACAACTTCATATAAATCGCTGTAACTTTTGATAGAAGACTCAGACAAACATGTTTATGGCTTTATCTTATAGAACTCAATATCCCCGTACTGGGCAAACAGGTTTTGCAGCCGTTTGAGCTAAGATTTTAAAATTATTCACATAATGAAAACCTATACTTTGTTTCAGGCGAGTTTCCCATTCAAATGCATGTAACAGTGAGAAACGCATTGTCTTGGCGAAATAAAGCGTTTTTAAACAACTTCATATAAATCGCTGTAACTTTTGATAGAAGACTCAGACAAACATGTTTATGGCTTTATCTTATAGAACTCAATATCCCCGTGCTGGGCAAACAGAACAGGTTTTGCAGCCGTTTGAGCTAAGATTGTAAAATTATTCACATAATGAAAACCTATACTTTGTTTCAGGCGAGTTTCCCATTCAAATGCATGTAACAGTGAGAAACGCATTGTCTTGGCGAAAGAAAGCGTTTTTGTACAACTTCATATAAATCGCTGTAACTTTTGATAGAAGACTCAGACAAACATGTTTATGGCTTTATCTTATAGAACTCAATATCCCTGTGCTGGGCAAACAGGTTTTGCAGCCGTTTGAGCTAAGATTGTAAAATTATTCACATAATGAAAACCTATACTTTGTTTCAAGCGAGTTTCCCATTCAAATGCATGTAACAGTGAGAAACGCATTGTCTTGGCGAAATAAAGCGTTTTTGAACAACTTCATATAAATCGCTGTAACTTTTGATAGAAGACTCAGACAAACATGTTTATGGCTTTATCTTATAGAACTCAATATCCCCGTACTGGGCAAACAGAACAGGTTTTGCAGCCGTTTGAGCTAAGATTTTAAAATTATTCACATAATGAAAACCTATACTTTGTTTCAGGCGAGTTTCCCATTCAAATGCATGTAACAGTGAGAAAGGCATTGTCTTGGCGAAATAAAGCGTTTTTAAACAACTTCATATAAATCGCTGTAACTTTTGATAGAAGACTCAGACAAACATGTTTATGGCTTTATCTTATAGAACTCAATATCCCCGTGCTGGGCAAACAGAACAGGTTTTGCAGCCGTTTGAGCTAAGATTGTAAAATTATTCACATAATGAAAACCTATACTTTGTTTCAGGCGAGTTTCCCATTCAAATGCATGTAACAGTGAGAAACGCATTGTCTTGGCGAAAGAAAGCGTTTTTGTACAACTTCATATAAATCGCTGTAACTTTTGATAGAAGACTCAGACAAACATGTTTATGGCTTTATCTTATAGAACTCAATATCCCTGTGCTGGGCAAACAGGTTTTGCAGCCGTTTGAGCTAAGATTTTAAAATTATTCACATAATGAAAACCTATACTTTGTTTCAAGCGAGTTTCCCATTCAAATGCATGTAACAGTGAGAAACGCATTGTCTTGGCGAAATAAAGCGTTTTTGAACAACTTCATATAAATCGCTGTAACTTTTGATAGAAGACTCAGACAAACATGTTTATGGCTTTATCTTATAGAACTCAATATCCCCGTACTGGGCAAACAGGTTTTGCAGCCGTTTGAGCTAAGATTTTAAAATTATTCACATAATGAAAACCTATACTTTGTTTCAGGCGAGTTTCCCATTCAAATGCATGTAACAGTGAGAAACGCATTGTCTTGGCGAAATAAAGCGTTTTTAAACAACTTCATATAAATCGCTGTAACTTTTGATAGAAGACTCAGACAAACATGTTTATGGCTTTATCTTATAGAACTCAATATCCCCGTGCTGGGCAAACAGAACAGGTTTTGCAGCCGTTTGAGCTAAGATTGTAAAATTATTCACATAATGAAAACCTATACTTTGTTTCAGGCGAGTTTCCCATTCAAATGCATGTAACAGTGAGAAACGCATTGTCTTGGCGAAAGAAAGCGTTTTTGTACAACTTCATATAAATCGCTGTAACTTTTGATAGAAGACTCAGACAAACATGTTTATGGCTTTATCTTATAGAACTCAATATCCCTGTGCTGGGCAAACAGGTTTTGCAGCCGTTTGAGCTAAGATTTTAAAATTATTCACATAATGAAAACCTATACTTTGTTTCAAGCGAGTTTCCCATTCAAATGCATGTAACAGTGAGAAACGCATTGTCTTGGCGAAATAAAGCGTTTTTGAACAACTTCATATAAATCGCTGTAACTTTTGATAGAAGACTCAGACAAACATGTTTATGGCTTTATCTTATAGAACTCAATATCCCCGTACTGGGCAAACAGGTTTTGCAGCCGTTTGAGCTAAGATTTTAAAATTATTCACATAATGAAAACCTATACTTTGTTTCAGGCGAGTTTCCCATTCAAATGCATGTAACAGTGAGAAACGCATTGTCTTGGCGAAATAAAGCGTTTTTAAACAACTTCATATAAATCGCTGTAACTTTTGATAGAAGACTCAGACAAACATGTTTATGGCTTTATCTTATAGAACTCAATATCCCCGTGCTGGGCAAACAGAACAGGTTTTGCAGCCGTTTGAGCTAAGATTGTAAAATTATTCACATAATGAAAACCTATACTTTGTTTCAGGCGAGTTTCCCATTCAAATGCATGTAACAGTGAGAAACGCATTGTCTTGGCGAAAGAAAGCGTTTTTGTACAACTTCATATAAATCGCTGTAACTTTTGATAGAAGACTCAGACAAACATGTTTATGGCTTTATCTTATAGAACTCAATATCCCTGTGCTGGGCAAACAGGTTTTGCAGCCGTTTGAGCTAAGATTTTAAAATTATTCACATAATGAAAACCTATACTTTGTTTCAAGCGAGTTTCCCATTCAAATGCATGTAACAGTGAGAAACGCATTGTCTTGGCGAAATAAAGCGTTTTTGAACAACTTCATATAAATCGCTGTAACTTTTGATAGAAGACTCAGACAAACATGTTTATGGCTTTATCTTATAGAACTCAATATCCCCGTACTGGGCAAACAGGTTTTGCAGCCGTTTGAGCTAAGATTTTAAAATTATTCACATAATGAAAACCTATACTTTGTTTCAGGCGAGTTTCCCATTCAAATGCATGTAACAGTGAGAAACGCATTGTCTTGGCGAAATAAAGCGTTTTTGTACAACTTCATATAAATCGCTGTAACTTTTGATAGAAGACTCAGACAAACATGTTTATGGCTTTATCTTATAGAACTCAATATCCCTGTGCTGGGCAAACAGGTTTTGCAGCCGTTTGAGCTAAGATTTTAAAATTATTCACATAATGAAAACCTATACTTTGTTTCAAGCGAGTTTCCCATTCAAATGCATGTAACAGTGAGAAACGCATTGTCTTGGCGAAATAAAGCGTTTTTGAACAACTTCATATAAATCGCTGTAACTTTTGATAGAAGACTCAGACAAACATGTTTATGGCTTTATCTTATAGAACTCAATATCCCCGTACTGGGCAAACAGGTTTTGCAGCCGTTTGAGCTAAGATTTTAAAATTATTCACATAATGAAAACCTATACTTTGTTTCAAGCGAGTTTCCCATTCAAATGCATGTAACAGTGAGAAACGCATTGTCTTGGCGAAATAAAGCGTTTTTGTACAACTTCATATAAATCGCTGTAACTTTTGATAGAAGACTCAGACAAACATGTTTATGGCTTTATCTTATAGAACTCAATATCCCTGTGCTGGGGAAACAGGTTTTGCAGCCGTTTGAGCTAAGATTTTAAAATTATTCACATAATGAAAACCTATACTTTGTTTCAAGCGAGTTTCCCATTCAAATGCATGTAACAGTGAGAAACGCATTGTCTTGGCGAAATAAAGCGTTTTTGAACAACTTCATATAAATCGCTGTAACTTTTGATAGAAGACTCAGACAAACATGTTTATGGCTTTATCTTATAGAACTCAATATCCCCGTACTGGGCAAACAGAACAGGTTTTGCAGCCGTTTGAGCTAAGATTTTAAAATTATTCACATAATGAAAACCTATACTTTGTTTCAGGCGAGTTTCCCATTCAAATGCATGTAACAGTGAGAAAGGCATTGTCTTGGCGAAATAAAGCGTTTTTAAACAACTTCATATAAATCGCTGTAACTTTTGATAGAAGACTCAGACAAACATGTTTATGGCTTTATCTTATAGAACTCAATATCCCCGTGCTGGGCAAACAGAACAGGTTTTGCAGCCGTTTGAGCTAAGATTTTAAAATTATTCACATAATGAAAACCTATACTTTGTTTCAAGCGAGTTTCCCATTCAAATGCATGTAACAGTGAGAAACGCATTGTCATGGCGAAATAAAGCGTTTTTGAACAACTTCATATAAATCGCTGTAACTTTTGATAGAAGACTCAGACAAACATGTTTATGGCTTTATCTTATAGAACTCAATATCCCCGTACTGGGCAAACAGGTTTTGCAGCCGTTTGAGCTAAGATTTTAAAATTATTCACATAATGAAAACCTATACTTTGTTTCAGGCGAGTTTCCCATTCAAATGCATGTAACAGTGAGAAACGCATTGTCTTGGCGAAATAAAGCGTTTTTGTACAACTTCATATAAATCGCTGTAACTTTTGATAGAAGACTCAGACAAACATGTTTATGGCTTTATCTTATAGAACTCAATATCCCTGTGCTGGGCAAACAGGTTTTGCAGCCGTTTGAGCTAAGATTTTAAAATTATTCACATAATGAAAACCTATACTTTGTTTCAGGCGAGTTTCCCATTCAAATGCATGTAACAGTGAGAAACGCATTGTCTTGGCGAAATAAAGCGTTTTTGTACAACTTCATATAAATCGCTGTAACTTTTGATAGAAGACTCAGACAAACATGTTTATGGCTTTATCTTATAGAACTCAATATCCCTGTGCTGGGCAAACAGGTTTTGCAGCCGTTTGAGCTAAGATTTTAAAATTATTCACATAATGAAAACCTATACTTTGTCTCAGGCGAGTTTCCCATTCAAATGCATGTAACAGTGAGAAACGCATTGTCTTGGCGAAATAAAGCGTTTTTGTACAACTTCATATAAATCGCTGTAACTTTTGATAGAAGACTCAGACAAACATGTTTATGGCTTTATCTTATAGAACTCAATATCCCCGTGCTGGGCAAACAGAACAGGTTTTGCAGCCGTTTGAGCTAAGATTGTAAAATTATTCACATAATGAAAACCTATACTTTGTTTCAGGCGAGTTTCCCATTCAAATGCATGTAACAGTGAGAAACGCATTGTCTTGGCGAAAGAAAGCGTTTTTGTACAACTTCATATAAATCGCTGTAACTTTTGATAGAAGACTCAGACAAACATGTTTATGGCTTTATCTTATAGAACTCAATATCCCCGTGCTGGGCAAACAGGTTTTGCAGCCGTTTGAGCTAAGATTTTAAAATTATTCACATAATGAAAACCTATACTTTGTTTCAGGCGAGTTTCCCATTCAAATGCATGTAACAGTGAGAAACGCATTGTCTTGGCGAAATAAAGCGTTTTTGAACAACTTCATATAAATCGCTGTAACTTTTGATAGAAGACTCAGACAAACATGTTTATGGCTTTATCTTATAGAACTCAATATCCCCGTGCTGGGCAAACAGAACAGGTTTTGCAGCCGTTTGAGCTAAGATTTTAAAATTATTCACATAATGAAAACCTATACTTTGTTTCAAGCGAGTTTCCCATTCAAATGCATGTAACAGTGAGAAACGCATTGTCATGGCGAAATAAAGCGTTTTTGAACAACTTCATATAAATCGCTGTAACTTTTGATAGAAGACTCAGACAAACATGTTTATGGCTTTATCTTATAGAACTCAATATCCCCGTACTGGGCAAACAGGTTTTGCAGCCGTTTGAGCTAAGATTTTAAAATTATTCACATAATGAAAACCTATACTTTGTTTCAGGCGAGTTTCCCATTCAAATGCATGTAACAGTGAGAAACGCATTGTCTTGGCGAAATAAAGCGTTTTTGTACAACTTCATATAAATCGCTGTAACTTTTGATAGAAGACTCAGACAAACATGTTTATGGCTTTATCTTATAGAACTCAATATCCCCGTGCTGGGCAAACAGAACAGGTTTTGCAGCCGTTTGAGCTAAGATTGTAAAATTATTCACATAATGAAAACCTATACTTTGTTTCAGGCGAGTTTCCCATTCAAATGCATGTAACAGTGAGAAACGCATTGTCTTGGCGAAATAAAGCGTTTTTGTACAACTTCATATAAATCGCTGTAACTTTTGATAGAAGACTCAGACAAACATGTTTATGGCTTTATCTTATAGAACTCAATATCCCCGTACTGGGCAAACAGGTTTTGCAGCCGTTTGAGCTAAGATTTTAAAATTATTCACATAATGAAAACCTATACTTTGTTTCAGGCGAGTTTCCCATTCAAATGCATGTAACAGTGAGAAACGCATTGTCTTGGCGAAATAAAGCGTTTTTGTACAACTTCATATAAATCGCTGTAACTTTTGATAGAAGACTCAGACAAACATGTTTATGGCTTTATCTTATAGAACTCAATATCCCCGTGCTGGGCAAACAGAACAGGTTTTGCAGCCGTTTGAGCTAAGATTTTAAAATTATTCACATAATGAAAACCTATACTTTGTTTCAGGCGAGTTTCCCATTCAAATGCATGTAACAGTGAGAAACGCATTGTCTTGGCGAAATAAAGCGTTTTTGAACAACTTCATATAAATCGCTGTAACTTTTGATAGAAGACTCAGACAAACATGTTTATGGCTTTATCTTATAGAACTCAATATCCCCGTGCTGGGCAAACAGAACAGGTTTTGCAGCCGTTTGAGCTAAGATTTTAAAATTATTCACATAATGAAAACCTATACTTTGTTTCAGGCGAGTTTCCCATTCAAATGCATGTAACAGTGAGAAACGCATTGTCTTGGCGAAATAAAGCGTTTTTGAACAACTTCATATAAATCGCTGTAACTTTTGATAGAAGACTCAGACAAACATGTTTATGGCTTTACCTTATAGAACTCAATATCCCTGTGCTGGGCAAACAGGTTTTGCAGCCGTTTGAGCTAAGATTTTAAAATTATTCACATAATGAAAACCTATACTTTGTTTCAAGCGAGTTTCCCATTCAAATGCATGTAACAGTGAGAAACGCATTGTCTTGGCGAAATAAAGCGTTTTTGAACAACTTCATATAAATCGCTGTAACTTTTGATAGAAGACTCAGACAAACATGTTTATGGCTTTATCTTATAGAACTCAATATCCCCGTGCTGGGCAAACAGAACAGGTTTTGCAGCCGTTTGAGCTAAGATTGTAAAATTATTCACATAATGAAAACCTATACTTTGTTTCAGGCGAGTTTCCCATTCAAATGCATGTAACAGTGAGAAACGCATTGTCTTGGCGAAAGAAAGCGTTTTTGTACAACTTCATATAAATCGCTGTAACTTTTGATAGAAGACTCAGACAAACATGTTTATGGCTTTATCTTATAGAACTCAATATCCCCGTGCTGGGCAAACAGGTTTTGCAGCCGTTTGAGCTAAGATTTTAAAATTATTCACATAATGAAAACCTATACTTTGTTTCAGGCGAGTTTCCCATTCAAATGCATGTAACAGTGAGAAACGCATTGTCTTGGCGAAATAAAGCGTTTTTGAACAACTTCATATAAATCGCTGTAACTTTTGATAGAAGACTCAGACAAACATGTTTATGGCTTTATCTTATAGAACTCAATATCCCCGTGCTGGGCAAACAGAACAGGTTTTGCAGCCGTTTGAGCTAAGATTTTAAAATTATTCACATAATGAAAACCTATACTTTGTTTCAAGCGAGTTTCCCATTCAAATGCATGTAACAGTGAGAAACGCATTGTCATGGCGAAATAAAGCGTTTTTGAACAACTTCATATAAATCGCTGTAACTTTTGATAGAAGACTCAGACAAACATGTTTATGGCTTTATCTTATAGAACTCAATATCCCCGTACTGGGCAAACAGGTTTTGCAGCCGTTTGAGCTAAGATTTTAAAATTATTCACATAATGAAAACCTATACTTTGTTTCAGGCGAGTTTCCCATTCAAATGCATGTAACAGTGAGAAACGCATTGTCTTGGCGAAATAAAGCGTTTTTGTACAACTTCATATAAATCGCTGTAACTTTTGATAGAAGACTCAGACAAACATGTTTATGGCTTTATCTTATAGAACTCAATATCCCTGTGCTGGGCAAACAGGTTTTGCAGCCGTTTGAGCTAAGATTTTAAAATTATTCACATAATGAAAACCTATACTTTGTTTCAAGCGAGTTTCCCATTCAAATGCATGTAACAGTGAGAAACGCATTGTCTTGGCGAAATAAAGCGTTTTTGAACAACTTCATATAAATCGCTGTAACTTTTGATAGAAGACTCAGACAAACATGTTTATGGCTTTATCTTATAGAACTCAATATGCCCGTGCTGGGCAAACAGGTTTTGCAGCCGTTTGAGCTAAGATTTTAAAATTATTCACATAATGAAAACCTATACTTTGTTTCAAGCGAGTTTCCCATTCAAATGCATGTAACAGTGAGAAACGCATTGTCTTGGCGAAATAAAGCGTTTTTGAACAACTTCATATAAATCGCTGTAACTTTTGATAGAAGACTCAGACAAACATGTTTATGGCTTTATCTTATAGAACTCAATATCCCCGTGCTGGGCAAACAGGTTTTGCAGCCGTTTGAGCTAAGATTTTAAAATTATTCACATAATGAAAACCTATACTTTGTTTCAGGCGAGTTTCCCATTCAAATGCATGTAACAGTGAGAAACGCATTGTCTTGGCGAAATAAAGCGTTTTTGTACAACTTCATATAAATCGCTGTAACTTTTGATAGAAGACTCAGACAAACATGTTTATGGCTTTATCTTATAGAACTCAATATCCCCGTGCTGGGCAAACAGAACAGGTTTTGCAGCCGTTTGAGCTAAGATTGTAAAATTATTCACATAATGAAAACCTATACTTTGTTTCAGGCGAGTTTCCCATTCAAATGCATGTAACAGTGAGAAACGCATTGTCTTGGCGAAATAAAGCGTTTTTGTACAACTTCATATAAATCGCTGTAACTTTTGATAGAAGACTCAGACAAACATGTTTATGGCTTTATCTTATAGAACTCAATATCCCTGTGCTGGGCAAACAGGTTTTGCAGCCGTTTGAGCTAAGATTTCAAAATTATTCACATAATGAAAACCTATACTTTGTTTCAGGCGAGTTTCCCATTCAAATGCATGTAACAGTGAGAAATGCACTGTCTTGGCGAAAGAAAGCGTTTTTGTACAACTTCATATAAATCGCTGTAACTTTTGATAGAAGACTCAGACAAACATGTTTATGGCTTTATCTTATAGAACTCAATATGCCCGTGCTGGGCAAACAGGTTTTGCAGCCGTTTGAGCTAAGATTTTAAAATTATTCACATAATGAAAACCTATACTTTGTTTCAAGCGAGTTTCCCATTCAAATGCATGTAACAGTGAGAAACGCATTGTCTTGGCGAAATAAAGCGTTTTTGAACAACTTCATATAAATCGCTGTAACTTTTGATAGAAGACTCAGACAAACATGTTTATGGCTTTATCTTATAGAACTCAATATCCCCGTACTGGGCAAACAGGTTTTGCAGCCGTTTGAGCTAAGATTTTAAAATTATTCACATAATGAAAACCTATACTTTGTTTCAGGCGAGTTTCCCATTCAAATGCATGTAACAGTGAGAAACGCATTGTCTTGGCGAAATAAAGCGTTTTTGTACAACTTCATATAAATCGCTGTAACTTTTGATAGAAGACTCAGACAAACATGTTTATGGCTTTATCTTATAGAACTCAATATCCCCGTGCTGGGCAAACAGAACAGGTTTTGCAGCCGTTTGAGCTAAGATTGTAAAATTATTCACATAATGAAAACCTATACTTTGTTTCAGGCGAGTTTCCCATTCAAATGCATGTAACAGTGAGAAACGCATTGTCTTGGCGAAATAAAGCGTTTTTGTACAACTTCATATAAATCGCTGTAACTTTTGATAGAAGACTCAGACAAACATGTTTATGGCTTTATCTTATAGAACTCAATATCCCTGTGCTGGGCAAACAGGTTTTGCAGCCGTTTGAGCTAAGATTTTAAAATTATTCACATAATGAAAACCTATACTTTGTTTCAGGCGAGTTTCCCATTCAAATGCATGTAACAGTGAGAAACGCATTGTCTTGGCGAAATAAAGCGTTTTTGAACAACTTCATATAAATCGCTGTAACTTTTGATAGAAGACTCAGACAAACATGTTTATGGCTTTATCTTATAGAACTCAATATCCCCGTGCTGGGCAAACAGAACAGGTTTTGCAGCCGTTTGAGCTAAGATTTTAAAATTATTCACATAATGAAAACCTATACTTTGTTTCAAGCGAGTTTCCCATTCAAATGCATGTAACAGTGAGAAACGCATTGTCATGGCGAAATAAAGCGTTTTTGAACAACTTCATATAAATCGCTGTAACTTTTGATAGAAGACTCAGACAAACATGTTTATGGCTTTATCTTATAGAACTCAATATCCCCGTACTGGGCAAACAGGTTTTGCAGCCGTTTGAGCTAAGATTTTAAAATTATTCACATAATGAAAACCTATACTTTGTTTCAAGCGAGTTTCCCATTCAAATGCATGTAACAGTGAGAAACGCATTGTCTTGGCGAAATAAAGCGTTTTTGAACAACTTCATATAAATCGCTGTAACTTTTGATAGAAGACTCGGACAAACATGTTTATGGCTTTATCTTATAGAACTCAATATGCCCGTGCTGGGCAAACAGGTTTTGCAGCCGTTTGAGCTAAGATTTTAAAATTATTCACATAATGAAAACCTATACTTTGTTTCAAGCGAGTTTCCCATTCAAATGCATGTAACAGTGAGAAACGCATTGTCTTGGCGAAATAAAGCGTTTTTGAACAACTTCATATAAATCGCTGTAACTTTTGATAGAAGACTCAGACAAACATGTTTATGGCTTTATCTTATAGAACTCAATATCCCCGTGCTGGGCAAACAGGTTTTGCAGCCGTTTGAGCTAAGATTTTAAAATTATTCACATAATGAAAACCTATACTTTGTTTCAGGCGAGTTTCCCATTCAAATGCATGTAACAGTGAGAAACGCATTGTCTTGGCGAAATAAAGCGTTTTTGTACAACTTCATATAAATCGCTGTAACTTTTGATAGAAGACTCAGACAAACATGTTTATGGCTTTATCTTATAGAACTCAATATCCCCGTGCTGGGCAAACAGAACAGGTTTTGCAGCCGTTTGAGCTAAGATTGTAAAATTATTCACATAATGAAAACCTATACTTTGTTTCAGGCGAGTTTCCCATTCAAATGCATGTAACAGTGAGAAACGCATTGTCTTGGCGAAATAAAGCGTTTTTGTACAACTTCATATAAATCGCTGTAACTTTTGATAGAAGACTCAGACAAACATGTTTATGGCTTTATCTTATAGAACTCAATATCCCTGTGCTGGGCAAACAGGTTTTGCAGCCGTTTGAGCTAAGATTTCAAAATTATTCACATAATGAAAACCTATACTTTGTTTCAAGCGAGTTTCCCATTCAAATGCATGTAACAGTGAGAAATGCACTGTCTTGGCGAAAGAAAGCGTTTTTGTACAACTTCATATAAATCGCTGTAACTTTTGATAGAAGACTCAGACAAACATGTTTATGGCTTTATCTTATAGAACTCAATATCCCCGTACTGGGCAAACAGGTTTTGCAGCCGTTTGAGCTAAGATTTTAAAATTATTCACATAATGAAAACCTATACTTTGTTTCAGGCGAGTTTCCCATTCAAATGCATGTAACAGTGAGAAACGCATTGTCTTGGCGAAATAAAGCGTTTTTGTACAACTTCATATAAATCGCTGTAACTTTTGATAGAAGACTCAGACAAACATGTTTATGGCTTTATCTTATAGAACTCAATATCCCCGTGCTGGGCAAACAGAACAGGTTTTGCAGCCGTTTGAGCTAAGATTGTAAAATTATTCACATAATGAAAACCTATACTTTGTTTCAGGCGAGTTTCCCATTCAAATGCATGTAACAGTGAGAAACGCATTGTCTTGGCGAAATAAAGCGTTTTTGTACAACTTCATATAAATCGCTGTAACTTTTGATAGAAGACTCAGACAAACATGTTTATGGCTTTATCTTATAGAACTCAATATCCCTGTGCTGGGCAAACAGGTTTTGCAGCCGTTTGAGCTAAGATTTCAAAATTATTCACATAATGAAAACCTATACTTTGTTTCAAGCGAGTTTCCCATTCAAATGCATGTAACAGTGAGAAATGCACTGTCTTGGCGAAAGAAAGCGTTTTTGTACAACTTCATATAAATCGCTGTAACGTTTGATAGAAGACTCAGACAAACATGTTTATGGCTTTATCTTATAGAACTCAATATGCCCGTGCTGGGCAAACAGGTTTTGCAGCCGTTTGAGCTAAGATTTTAAAATTATTCACATAATGAAAACCTATACTTTGTTTCAAGCGAGTTTCCCATTCAAATGCATGTAACAGTGAGAAACGCATTGTCTTGGCGAAATAAAGCGTTTTTGAACAACTTCATATAAATCGCTGTAACTTTTGATAGAAGACTCAGACAAACATGTTTATGGCTTTATCTTATAGAACTCAATATCCCCGTACTGGGCAAACATGTTTTGCAGCCGTTTGAGCTAAGATTTTAAAATTATTCACATAATGAAAACCTATACTTTGTTTCAGGCGAGTTTCCCATTCAAATGCATGTAACAGTGAGAAACGCATTGTCTTGGCGAAATAAAGCGTTTTTGTACAACTTCATATAAATCGCTGTAACTTTTGATAGAAGACTCAGACAAACATGTTTATGGCTTTATCTTATAGAACTCAATATCCCCGTACTGGGCAAACAGGTTTTGCAGCCGTTTGAGCTAAGATTTTAAAATTATTCACATAATGAAAACCTATACTTTGTTTCAGGCGAGTTTCCCATTCAAATGCATGTAACAGTGAGAAACGCATTGTCTTGGCGAAATAAAGCGTTTTTGTACAACTTCATATAAATCGCTGTAACTTTTGATAGAAGACTCAGACAAACATGTTTATGGCTTTATCTTATAGAACTCAATATCCCCGTGCTGGGCAAACAGAACAGGTTTTGCAGCCGTTTGAGCTAAGATTTTAAAATTATTCACATAATGAAAACCTATACTTTGTTTCAGGCGAGTTTCCCATTCAAATGCATGTAACAGTGAGAAACGCATTGTCTTGGCGAAAGAAAGCGTTTTTGTACAACTTCATATAAATCGCTGTAACTTTTGATAGAAGACTCAGACAAACATGTTTATGGCTTTATCTTATAGAACTCAATATCCCCGTGCTGGGCAAACAGGTTTTGCAGCCGTTTGAGCTAAGATTTTAAAATTATTCACATAATGAAAACCTATACTTTGTTTCAGGCGAGTTTCCCATTCAAATGCATGTAACAGTGAGAAACGCATTGTCTTGGCGAAATAAAGCGTTTTTGTACAACTTCATATAAATCGCTGTAACTTTTGATAGAAGACTCAGACAAACATGTTTATGGCTTTATCTTATAGAACTCAATATCCCCGTGCTGGGCAAACAGAACAGGTTTTGCAGCCGTTTGAGCTAAGATTTTAAAATTATTCACATAATGAAAACCTATACTTTGTTTCAGGCGAGTTTCCCATTCAAATGCATGTAACAGTGAGAAACGCATTGTCTTGGCGAAAGAAAGCGTTTTTGTACAACTTCATATAAATCGCTGTAACTTTTGATAGAAGACTCAGACAAACATGTTTATGGCTTTATCTTATAGAACTCAATATCCCCGTGCTGGGCAAACAGGTTTTGCAGCCGTTTGAGCTAAGATTTTAAAATTATTCACATAATGAAAACCTATACTTTGTTTCAGGCGAGTTTCCCATTCAAATGCATGTAACAGTGAGAAACGCATTGTCTTGGCGAAATAAAGCGTTTTTGAACAACTTCATATAAATCGCTGTAACTTTTGATAGAAGACTCAGACAAACATGTTTATGGCTTTATCTTATAGAACTCAATATGCCCGTGCTGGGCAAACAGGTTTTGCAGCCGTTTGAGCTAAGATTTTAAAATTATTCACATAATGAAAACCTATACTTTGTTTCAAGCGAGTTTCCCATTCAAATGCATGTAACAGTGAGAAACGCATTGTCTTGGCGAAATAAAGCGTTTTTGAACAACTTCATATAAATCGCTGTAACTTTTGATAGAAGACTCAGACAAACATGTTTATGGCTTTATCTTATAGAACTCAATATCCCCGTACTGGGCAAACAGAACAGGTTTTGCAGCCGTTTGAGCTAAGATTTTAAAATTATTCACATAATGAAAACCTATACTTTGTTTCAGGCGAGTTTCCCATTCAAATGCATGTAACAGTGAGAAAGGCATTGTCTTGGCGAAATAAAGCGTTTTTAAACAACTTCATATAAATCGCTGTAACTTTTGATAGAAGACTCAGACAAACATGTTTATGGCTTTATCTTATAGAACTCAATATCCCCGTGCTGGGCAAACAGAACAGGTTTTGCAGCCGTTTGAGCTAAGATTTTAAAATTATTCACATAATGAAAACCTATACTTTGTTTCAAGCGAGTTTCCCATTCAAATGCATGTAACAGTGAGAAACGCATTGTCTTGGCGAAATAAAGCGTTTTTGAACAACTTCATATAAATCGCTGTAACTTTTGATAGAAGACTCAGACAAACATGTTTATGGCTTTATCTTATAGAACTCAATATCCCCGTACTGGGCAAACAGGTTTTGCAGCCGTTTGAGCTAAGATTTTAAAATTATTCACATAATGAAAACCTATACTTTGTTTCAAGCGAGTTTCCCATTCAAATGCATGTAACAGTGAGAAACGCATTGTCTTGGCGAAATAAAGCGTTTTTGAACAACTTCATATAAATCGCTGTAACTTTTGATAGAAGACTCAGACAAACATGTTTATGGCTTTATCTTATAGAACTCAATATGCCCGTGCTGGGCAAACAGAACAGGTTTTGCAGCCGTTTGAGCTAAGATTTTAAAATTATTCACATAATGAAAACCTATACTTTGTTTCAGGCGAGTTTCCCATTCAAATGCATGTAACAGTGAGAAAGGCATTGTCTTGGCGAAATAAAGCGTTTTTAAACAACTTCATATAAATCGCTGTAACTTTTGATAGAAGACTCAGACAAACATGTTTATGGCTTTATCTTATAGAACTCAATATCCCCGTGCTGGGCAAACAGAACAGGTTTTGCAGCCGTTTGAGCTAAGATTTTAAAATTATTCACATAATGAAAACCTATACTTTGTTTCAAGCGAGTTTCCCATTCAAATGCATGTAACAGTGAGAAACGCATTGTCTTGGCGAAATAAAGCGTTTTTGAACAACTTCATATAAATCGCTGTAACTTTTGATAGAAGACTCAGACAAACATGTTTATGGCTTTATCTTATAGAACTCAATATGCCCGTGCTGGGCAAACAGGTTTTGCAGCCGTTTGAGCTAAGATTTTAAAATTATTCACATAATGAAAACCTATACTTTGTTTCAAGCGAGTTTCCCATTCAAATGCATGTAACAGTGAGAAACGCATTGTCTTGGCGAAATAAAGCGTTTTTGAACAACTTCATATAAATCGCTGTAACTTTTGATAGAAGACTCAGACAAACATGTTTATGGCTTTATCTTATAGAACTCAATATCCCCGTGCTGGGCAAACAGAACAGGTTTTGCAGCCGTTTGAGCTAAGATTGTAAAATTATTCACATAATGAAAACCTATACTTTGTTTCAGGCGAGTTTCCCATTCAAATGCATGTAACAGTGAGAAACGCATTGTCTTGGCGAAAGAAAGCGTTTTTGTACAACTTCATATAAATCGCTGTAACTTTTGATAGAAGACTCAGACAAACATGTTTATGGCTTTATCTTATAGAACTCAATATCCCCGTGCTGGGCAAACAGGTTTTGCAGCCGTTTGAGCTAAGATTTTAAAATTATTCACATAATGAAAACCTATACTTTGTTTCAGGCGAGTTTCCCATTCAAATGCATGTAACAGTGAGAAACGCATTGTCTTGGCGAAATAAAGCGTTTTTGTACAACTTCATATAAATCGCTGTAACTTTTGATAGAAGACTCAGACAAACATGTTTATGGCTTTATCTTATAGAACTCAATATCCCCGTGCTGGGCAAACAGAACAGGTTTTGCAGCCGTTTGAGCTAAGATTTTAAAATTATTCACATAATGAAAACCTATACTTTGTTTCAGGCGAGTTTCCCATTCAAATGCATGTAACAGTGAGAAACGCATTGTCTTGGCGAAAGAAAGCGTTTTTGTACAACTTCATATAAATCGCTGTAACTTTTGATAGAAGACTCAGACAAACATGTTTATGGCTTTATCTTATAGAACTCAATATCCCCGTGCTGGGCAAACAGGTTTTGCAGCCGTTTGAGCTAAGATTTTAAAATTATTCACATAATGAAAACCTATACTTTGTTTCAGGCGAGTTTCCCATTCAAATGCATGTAACAGTGAGAAACGCATTGTCTTGGCGAAATAAAGCGTTTTTGAACAACTTCATATAAATCGCTGTAACTTTTGATAGAAGACTCAGACAAACATGTTTATGGCTTTATCTTATAGAACTCAATATGCCCGTGCTGGGCAAACAGGTTTTGCAGCCGTTTGAGCTAAGATTTTAAAATTATTCACATAATGAAAACCTATACTTTGTTTCAAGCGAGTTTCCCATTCAAATGCATGTAACAGTGAGAAACGCATTGTCTTGGCGAAATAAAGCGTTTTTGAACAACTTCATATAAATCGCTGTAACTTTTGATAGAAGACTCAGACAAACATGTTTATGGCTTTATCTTATAGAACTCAATATCCCCGTACTGGGCAAACAGAACAGGTTTTGCAGCCGTTTGAGCTAAGATTTTAAAATTATTCACATAATGAAAACCTATACTTTGTTTCAGGCGAGTTTCCCATTCAAATGCATGTAACAGTGAGAAAGGCATTGTCTTGGCGAAATAAAGCGTTTTTAAACAACTTCATATAAATCGCTGTAACTTTTGATAGAAGACTCAGACAAACATGTTTATGGCTTTATCTTATAGAACTCAATATCCCCGTGCTGGGCAAACAGAACAGGTTTTGCAGCCGTTTGAGCTAAGATTTTAAAATTATTCACATAATGAAAACCTATACTTTGTTTCAAGCGAGTTTCCCATTCAAATGCATGTAACAGTGAGAAACGCATTGTCTTGGCGAAATAAAGCGTTTTTGAACAACTTCATATAAATCGCTGTAACTTTTGATAGAAGACTCAGACAAACATGTTTATGGCTTTATCTTATAGAACTCAATATCCCCGTACTGGGCAAACAGGTTTTGCAGCCGTTTGAGCTAAGATTTTAAAATTATTCACATAATGAAAACCTATACTTTGTTTCAAGCGAGTTTCCCATTCAAATGCATGTAACAGTGAGAAACGCATTGTCTTGGCGAAATAAAGCGTTTTTGAACAACTTCATATAAATCGCTGTAACTTTTGATAGAAGACTCAGACAAACATGTTTATGGCTTTATCTTATAGAACTCAATATGCCCGTGCTGGGCAAACAGAACAGGTTTTGCAGCCGTTTGAGCTAAGATTTTAAAATTATTCACATAATGAAAACCTATACTTTGTTTCAGGCGAGTTTCCCATTCAAATGCATGTAACAGTGAGAAAGGCATTGTCTTGGCGAAATAAAGCGTTTTTAAACAACTTCATATAAATCGCTGTAACTTTTGATAGAAGACTCAGACAAACATGTTTATGGCTTTATCTTATAGAACTCAATATCCCCGTGCTGGGCAAACAGAACAGGTTTTGCAGCCGTTTGAGCTAAGATTTTAAAATTATTCACATAATGAAAACCTATACTTTGTTTCAAGCGAGTTTCCCATTCAAATGCATGTAACAGTGAGAAACGCATTGTCTTGGCGAAATAAAGCGTTTTTGAACAACTTCATATAAATCGCTGTAACTTTTGATAGAAGACTCAGACAAACATGTTTATGGCTTTATCTTATAGAACTCAATATCCCCGTACTGGGCAAACAGGTTTTGCAGCCGTTTGAGCTAAGATTTTAAAATTATTCACATAATGAAAACCTATACTTTGTTTCAAGCGAGTTTCCCATTCAAATGCATGTAACAGTGAGAAACGCATTGTCTTGGCGAAATAAAGCGTTTTTGAACAACTTCATATAAATCGCTGTAACTTTTGATAGAAGACTCAGACAAACATGTTTATGGCTTTATCTTATAGAACTCAATATGCCCATGCTGGGCAAACAGGTTTTGCAGCCGTTTGAGCTAAGATTTTAAAATTATTCACATAATGAAAACCTATACTTTGTTTCAAGCGAGTTTCCCATTCAAATGCATGTAACAGTGAGAAACGCATTGTCTTGGCGAAATAAAGCGTTTTTGAACAACTTCATATAAATCGCTGTAACTTTTGATAGAAGACTCAGACAAACATGTTTATGGCTTTATCTTATAGAACTCAATATCCCCGTACTGGGCAAACAGGTTTTGCAGCCGTTTGAGCTAAGATTTTAAAATTATTCACATAATGAAAACCTATACTTTGTTTCAAGCGAGTTTCCCATTCAAATGCATGTAACAGTGAGAAACGCATTGTCTTGGCGAAATAAAGCGTTTTTGAACAACTTCATATAAATCGCTGTAACTTTTGATAGAAGACTCAGACAAACATGTTTATGGCTTTATCTTATAGAACTCAATATGCCCGTGCTGGGCAAACAGGTTTTGCAGCCGTTTGAGCTAAGATTTTAAAATTATTCACATAATGAAAACCTATACTTTGTTTCAAGCGAGTTTCCCATTCAAATGCATGTAACAGTGAGAAACGCATTGTCTTGGCGAAATAAAGCGTTTTTGAACAACTTCATATAAATCGCTGTAACTTTTGATAGAAGACTCAGACAAACATGTTTATGGCTTTATCTTATAGAACTCAATATCCCCGTGCTGGGCAAACAGGTTTTGCAGCCGTTTGAGCTAAGATTTTAAAATTATTCACATAATGAAAACCTATACTTTGTTTCAGGCGAGTTTCCCATTCAAATGCATGTAACAGTGAGAAACGCATTGTCTTGGCGAAATAAAGCGTTTTTGTACAACTTCATATAAATCGCTGTAACTTTTGATAGAAGACTCAGACAAACATGTTTATGGCTTTATCTTATAGAACTCAATATCCCCGTGCTGGGCAAACAGAACAGGTTTTGCAGCCGTTTGAGCTAAGATTGTAAAATTATTCACATAATGAAAACCTATACTTTGTTTCAGGCGAGTTTCCCATTCAAATGCATGTAACAGTGAGAAACGCATTGTCTTGGCGAAATAAAGCGTTTTTGTACAACTTCATATAAATCGCTGTAACTTTTGATAGAAGACTCAGACAAACATGTTTATGGCTTTATCTTATAGAACTCAATATCCCTGTGCTGGGCAAACAGGTTTTGCAGCCGTTTGAGCTAAGATTTCAAAATTATTCACATAATGAAAACCTATACTTTGTTTCAAGCGAGTTTCCCATTCAAATGCATGTAACAGTGAGAAATGCACTGTCTTGGCGAAAGAAAGCGTTTTTGTACAACTTCATATAAATCGCTGTAACTTTTGATAGAAGACTCAGACAAACATGTTTATGGCTTTATCTTATAGAACTCAATATGCCCGTGCTGGGCAAACAGGTTTTGCAGCCGTTTGAGCTAAGATTTTAAAATTATTCACATAATGAAAACCTATACTTTGTTTCAAGCGAGTTTCCCATTCAAATGCATGTAACAGTGAGAAACGCATTGTCTTGGCGAAATAAAGCGTTTTTGAACAACTTCATATAAATCGCTGTAACTTTTGATAGAAGACTCAGACAAACATGTTTATGGCTTTACCTTATAGAACTCAATATCCCTGTGCTGGGCAAACAGGTTTTGCAGCCGTTTGAGCTAAGATTTTAAAATTATTCACATAATGAAAACCTATACTTTGTTTCAAGCGAGTTTCCCATTCAAATGCATGTAACAGTGAGAAACGCATTGTCTTGGCGAAATAAAGCGTTTTTGAACAACTTCATATAAATCGCTGTAACTTTTGATAGAAGACTCAGACAAACATGTTTATGGCTTTATCTTATAGAACTCAATATCCCCGTGCTGGGCAAACAGAACAGGTTTTGCAGCCGTTTGAGCTAAGATTTTAAAATTATTCACATAATGAAAACCTATACTTTGTTTCAGGCGAGTTTCCCATTCAAATGCATGTAACAGTGAGAAACGCATTGTCTTGGCGAAATAAAGCGTTTTTGTACAACTTCATATACATCGCTGTAACTTTTGATAGAAGACTCAGACAAACATGTTTATGGCTTTATCTTATAGAACTCAATATCCCCGTGCTGGGCAAACAGGTTTTGCAGCCGTTTGAGCTAAGATTTCAAAATTATTCACATAATGAAAACCTATACTTTGTTTCAAGCGAGTTTCCCATTCAAATGCATGTAACAGTGAGAAACGCATTGTCTTGGCGAAATAAAGCGTTTTTGAACAACTTCATATAAATCGCTGTAACTTTTGATAGAAGACTCAGACAAACATGTTTATGGCTTTATCTTATAGAACTCAATATGCCCGTGCTGGGCAAACAGGTTTTGCAGCCGTTTGAGCTAAGATTTTAAAATTATTCACATAATGAAAACCTATACTTTGTTTCAAGCGAGTTTCCCATTCAAATGCATGTAACAGTGAGAAACGCATTGTCTTGGCGAAATAAAGCGTTTTTGTACAACTTCATATAAATCGCTGTAACTTTTGATAGAAGACTCAGACAAACATGTTTATGGCTTTATCTTATAGAACTCAATATGCCCGTGCTGGGCAAACAGGTTTTGCAGCCGTTTGAGCTAAGATTTTAAAATTATTCACATAATGAAAACCTATACTTTGTTTCAGGCGAGTTTCCCATTCAAATGCATGTAACAGTGAGAAAGGCATTGTCTTGGCGAAATAAAGCGTTTTTAAACAACTTCATATAAATCGCTGTAACTTTTGATAGGAGACTCAGACAAACATGTTTATGGCTTTATCTTATAGAACTCAATATCCCCGTGCTGGGCAAACAGAACAGGTTTTGCAGCCGTTTGAGCTAAGATTTTAAAATTATTCACATAATGAAAACCTATACTTTGTTTCAGGCGAGTTTCCCATTCAAATGCATGTAACAGTGAGAAACGCATTGTCTTGGCGAAATAAAGCGTTTTTGAACAACTTCATATAAATCGCTGTAACTTTTGATAGAAGACTCAGACAAACATGTTTATGGCTTTATCTTATAGAACTCAATATCCCCGTGCTGGGCAAACAGAACAGGTTTTGCAGCCGTTTGAGCTAAGATTTTAAAATTATTCACATAATGAAAACCTATACTTTGTTTCAGGTGAGTTTCCCATTCAAATGCATGTAACAGTGAGAAACGCATTGTCTTGGCGAAATAAAGCGTTTTTGTACAACTTCATATAAATCGCTGTAACTTTTGATAGAAGACTCAGACAAACATGTTTATGGCTTTATCTTATAGAACTCAATATCCCTGTGCTGGGCAAACAGGTTTTGCAGCCATTTGAGCTAAGATTTTAAAATTATTCACATAATGAAAACCTATACTTTGTTTCAGGCGAGTTTCCCATTCAAATGCATGTAACAGTGAGAAAGGCATTGTCTTGGCGAAAGAAAGCGTTTTTAAACAACTTCATATAAATCGCTGTAACTTTTGATAGGAAACTCAGACAAACATGTTTATGGCTTTATCTTATAGAACTCAATATCCCCGTGCTGGGCAAACAGGTTTTGCAGCCGTTTGAGCTAAGATTTTAAAATTATTCACATAATGAAAACCTATACTTTGTTTCAGGCGAGTTTCCCATTCAAATGCATGTAACAGTGAGAAACGCATTGTCTTGGCGAAATAAAGCGTTTTTGAACAACTTCATATAAATCGCTGTAACTTTTGATAGAAGACTCAGACAAACATGTTTATGGCTTTATCTTATAGAACTCAATATCCCCGTGCTGGGCAAACAGAACAGGTTTTGCAGCCGTTTGAGCTAAGATTTCAAAATTATTCACATAATGAAAACCTATACTTTGTTTCAAGCGAGTTTCCCATTCAAATGCATGTAACAGTGAGAAACGCATTGTCTTGGCGAAATAAAGCGTTTTTGAACAACTTCATATAAATCGCTGTAACTTTTGATAGAAGACTCAGACAAACATGTTTATGGCTTTATCTTATAGAACTCAATATGCCCGTGCTGGGCAAACAGGTTTTGCAGCCGTTTGAGCTAAGATTTTAAAATTATTCACATAATGAAAACCTATACTTTGTTTCAAGCGAGTTTCCCATTCAAATGCATGTAACAGTGAGAAACGCATTGTCTTGGCGAAATAAAGCGTTTTTGTACAACTTCATATAAATCGCTGTAACTTTTGATAGAAGACTCAGACAAACATGTTTATGGCTTTATCTTATAGAACTCAATATGCCCGTGCTGGGCAAACAGGTTTTGCAGCCGTTTGAGCTAAGATTTTAAAATTATTCACATAATGAAAACCTATACTTTGTTTCAGGCGAGTTTCCCATTCAAATGCATGTAACAGTGAGAAAGGCATTGTCTTGGCGAAATAAAGCGTTTTTAAACAACTTCATATAAATCGCTGTAACTTTTGATAGGAGACTCAGACAAACATGTTTATGGCTTTATCTTATAGAACTCAATATCCCCGTGCTGGGCAAACAGAACAGGTTTTGCAGCCGTTTGAGCTAAGATTTTAAAATTATTCACATAATGAAAACCTATACTTTGTTTCAGGCGAGTTTCCCATTCAAATGCATGTAACAGTGAGAAACGCATTGTCTTGGCGAAATAAAGCGTTTTTGAACAACTTCATATAAATCGCTGTAACTTTTGATAGAAGACTCAGACAAACATGTTTATGGCTTTATCTTATAGAACTCAATATCCCCGTGCTGGGCAAACAGAACAGGTTTTGCAGCCGTTTGAGCTAAGATTTTAAAATTATTCACATAATGAAAACCTATACTTTGTTTCAGGTGAGTTTCCCATTCAAATGCATGTAACAGTGAGAAAGGCATTGTCTTGGCGAAATAAAGCGTTTTTGTACAACTTCATATAAATCGCTGTAACTTTTGATAGAAGACTCAGACAAACATGTTTATGGCTTTATCTTATAGAACTCAATATCCCCGTGCTGGGCAAACAGAACAGGTTTTGCAGCCGTTTGAGCTAAGATTTTAAAATTATTCACATAATGAAAACCTATACTTTGTTTCAGGCGAGTTTCCCATTCAAATGCATGTAACAGTGAGAAACGCATTGTCTTGGCGAAATAAAGCGTTTTTGTACAACTTCATATAAATCGCTGTAACTTTTGATAGAAGACTCAGACAAACATGTTTATGGCTTTATCTTATAGAACTCAATATGCCCGTGCTGGGCAAACAGGTTTTGCAGCCGTTTGAGCTAAGATTTTAAAATTATTCACATAATGAAAACCTATACTTTGTTTCAGGCGAGTTTCCCATTCAAATGCATGTAACAGTGAGAAACGCATTGTCTTGGCGAAATAAAGCGTTTTTGAACAACTTCATATAAATCGCTGTAACTTTTGATAGAAGACTCAGACAAACATGTTTATGGCTTTATCTTATAGAACTCAATATCCCCGTGCTGGGCAAACAGAACAGGTTTTGCAGCCGTTTGAGCTAAGATTTTAAAATTATTCACATAATGAAAACCTATACTTTGTTTCAGGTGAGTTTCCCATTCAAATGCATGTAACAGTGAGAAAGGCATTGTCTTGGCGAAATAAAGCGTTTTTGAACAACTTCATATAAATCGCTGTAACTTTTGATAGAAGACTCAGACAAACATGTTTATGGCTTTATCTTATAGAACTCAATATCCCCGTGCTGGGCAAACAGGTTTTGCAGCCGTTTGAGCTAAGATTTTAAAATTATTCACATAATGAAAACCTATACTTTGTTTCAGGCGAGTTTCCCATTCAAATGCATGTAACAGTGAGAAAGGCATTGTCTTGGCGAAATAAAGCGTTTTTAAACAACTTCATATAAATCGCTGTAACTTTTGATAGAAGACTCAGACAAACATGTTTATGGCTTTATCTTATAGAACTCAATATCCCCGTGCTGGGCAAACAGAACAGGTTTTGCAGCCGTTTGAGCTAAGATTTCAAAATTATTCACATAATGAAAACCTATACTTTGTTTCAAGCGAGTTTCCCATTCAAATGCATGTAACAGTGAGAAACGCATTGTCTTGGCGAAATAAAGCGTTTTTGAACAACTTCATATAAATCGCTGTAACTTTTGATAGAAGACTCAGACAAACATGTTTATGGCTTTATCTTATAGAACTCAATATGCCCGTGCTGGGCAAACAGGTTTTGCAGCCGTTTGAGCTAAGATTTTAAAATTATTCACATAATGAAAACCTATACTTTGTTTCAAGCGAGTTTCCCATTCAAATGCATGTAACAGTGAGAAACGCATTGTCTTGGCGAAATAAAGCGTTTTTGTACAACTTCATATAAATCGCTGTAACTTTTGATAGAAGACTCAGACAAACATGTTTATGGCTTTATCTTATAGAACTCAATATGCCCGTGCTGGGCAAACAGGTTTTGCAGCCGTTTGAGCTAAGATTTTAAAATTATTCACATAATGAAAACCTATACTTTGTTTCAGGCGAGTTTCCCATTCAAATGCATGTAACAGTGAGAAAGGCATTGTCTTGGCGAAATAAAGCGTTTTTAAACAACTTCATATAAATCGCTGTAACTTTTGATAGGAGACTCAGACAAACATGTTTATGGCTTTATCTTATAGAACTCAATATCCCCGTGCTGGGCAAACAGAACAGGTTTTGCAGCCGTTTGAGCTAAGATTTTAAAATTATTCACATAATGAAAACCTATACTTTGTTTCAGGCGAGTTTCCCATTCAAATGCATGTAACAGTGAGAAACGCATTGTCTTGGCGAAATAAAGCGTTTTTGAACAACTTCATATAAATCGCTGTAACTTTTGATAGAAGACTCAGACAAACATGTTTATGGCTTTATCTTATAGAACTCAATATCCCCGTGCTGGGCAAACAGAACAGGTTTTGCAGCCGTTTGAGCTAAGATTTTAAAATTATTCACATAATGAAAACCTATACTTTGTTTCAGGTGAGTTTCCCATTCAAATGCATGTAACAGTGAGAAACGCATTGTCTTGGCGAAATAAAGCGTTTTTGTACAACTTCATATAAATCGCTGTAACTTTTGATAGAAGACTCAGACAAACATGTTTATGGCTTTATCTTATAGAACTCAATATCCCTGTGCTGGGCAAACAGGTTTTGCAGCCATTTGAGCTAAGATTTTAAAATTATTCACATAATGAAAACCTATACTTTGTTTCAGGCGAGTTTCCCATTCAAATGCATGTAACAGTGAGAAAGGCATTGTCTTGGCGAAAGAAAGCGTTTTTAAACAACTTCATATAAATCGCTGTAACTTTTGATAGGAAACTCAGACAAACATGTTTATGGCTTTATCTTATAGAACTCAATATCCCCGTGCTGGGCAAACAGGTTTTGCAGCCGTTTGAGCTAAGATTTTAAAATTATTCACATAATGAAAACCTATACTTTGTTTCAGGCGAGTTTCCCATTCAAATGCATGTAACAGTGAGAAACGCATTGTCTTGGCGAAATAAAGCGTTTTTGTACAACTTCATATAAATCGCTGTAACTTTTGATAGAAGACTCAGACAAACATGTTTATGGCTTTATCTTATAGAACTCAATATGCCCGTGCTGGGCAAACAGGTTTTGCAGCCGTTTGAGCTAAGATTTTAAAATTATTCACATAATGAAAACCTATACTTTGTTTCAGGCGAGTTTCCCATTCAAATGCATGTAACAGTGAGAAACGCATTGTCTTGGCGAAATAAAGCGTTTTTGAACAACTTCATATAAATCGCTGTAACTTTTGATAGAAGACTCAGACAAACATGTTTATGGCTTTATCTTATAGAACTCAATATCCCCGTGCTGGGCAAACAGAACAGGTTTTGCAGCCGTTTGAGCTAAGATTTTAAAATTATTCACATAATGAAAACCTATACTTTGTTTCAGGTGAGTTTCCCATTCAAATGCATGTAACAGTGAGAAAGGCATTGTCTTGGCGAAATAAAGCGTTTTTGTACAACTTCATATAAATCGCTGTAACTTTTGATAGAAGACTCAGACAAACATGTTTATGGCTTTATCTTATAGAACTCAATATCCCCGTGCTGGGCAAACAGAACAGGTTTTGCAGCCGTTTGAGCTAAGATTTTAAAATTATTCACATAATGAAAACCTATACTTTGTTTCAGGCGAGTTTCCCATTCAAATGCATGTAACAGTGAGAAACGCATTGTCTTGGCGAAATAAAGCGTTTTTGTACAACTTCATATAAATCGCTGTAACTTTTGATAGAAGACTCAGACAAACATGTTTATGGCTTTATCTTATAGAACTCAATATGCCCGTGCTGGGCAAACAGGTTTTGCAGCCGTTTGAGCTAAGATTTTAAAATTATTCACATAATGAAAACCTATACTTTGTTTCAGGCGAGTTTCCCATTCAAATGCATGTAACAGTGAGAAACGCATTGTCTTGGCGAAATAAAGCGTTTTTGAACAACTTCATATAAATCGCTGTAACTTTTGATAGAAGACTCAGACAAACATGTTTATGGCTTTATCTTATAGAACTCAATATCCCCGTGCTGGGCAAACAGAACAGGTTTTGCAGCCGTTTGAGCTAAGATTTTAAAATTATTCACATAATGAAAACCTATACTTTGTTTCAGGTGAGTTTCCCATTCAAATGCATGTAACAGTGAGAAAGGCATTGTCTTGGCGAAATAAAGCGTTTTTGAACAACTTCATATAAATCGCTGTAACTTTTGATAGAAGACTCAGACAAACATGTTTATGGCTTTATCTTATAGAACTCAATATCCCCGTGCTGGGCAAACAGGTTTTGCAGCCGTTTGAGCTAAGATTTTAAAATTATTCACATAATGAAAACCTATACTTTGTTTCAGGCGAGTTTCCCATTCAAATGCATGTAACAGTGAGAAAGGCATTGTCTTGGCGAAATAAAGCGTTTTTAAACAACTTCATATAAATCGCTGTAACTTTTGATAGAAGACTCAGACAAACATGTTTATGGCTTTATCTTATAGAACTCAATATCCCCGTGCTGGGCAAACAGAACAGGTTTTGCAGCCGTTTGAGCTAAGATTTTAAAATTATTCACATAATGAAAACCTATACTTTGTTTCAGGTGAGTTTCCCATTCAAATGCATGTAACAGTGAGAAAGGCATTGTCTTGGCGAAATAAAGCGTTTTTGTACAACTTCATATAAATCGCTGTAACTTTTGATAGAAGACTCAGACAAACATGTTTATGGCTTTATCTTATAGAACTCAATATCCCCGTGCTGGGCAAACAGAACAGGTTTTGCAGCCGTTTGAGCTAAGATTTTAAAATTATTCACATAATGAAAACCTATACTTTGTTTCAGGCGAGTTTCCCATTCAAATGCATGTAACAGTGAGAAACGCATTGTCTTGGCGAAATAAAGCGTTTTTGTACAACTTCATATAAATCGCTGTAACTTTTGATAGAAGACTCAGACAAACATGTTTATGGCTTTATCTTATAGAACTCAATATGCCCGTGCTGGGCAAACAGAACAGGTTTTGCAGCCGTTTGAGCTAAGATTTTAAAATTATTCACATAATGAAAACCTATACTTTGTTTCAGGCGAGTTTCCCATTCAAATGCATGTAACAGTGAGAAACGCATTGTCTTGGCGAAATAAAGCGTTTTTGAACAACTTCATATAAATCGCTGTAACTTTTGATAGAAGACTCAGACAAACATGTTTATGGCTTTACCTTATAGAACTCAATATCCCTGTGCTGGGCAAACAGGTTTTGCAGCCGTTTGAGCTAAGATTTTAAAATTATTCACATAATGAAAACCTATACTTTGTTTCAGGCGAGTTTCCCATTCAAATGCATGTAACAGTGAGAAAGGCATTGTCTTGGCGAAATAAAGCGTTTTTAAACAACTTCATATAAATCGCTGTAACTTTTGATAGAAGACTCAGACAAACATGTTTATGGCTTTATCTTATAGAACTCAATATGCCCGTGCTGGGCAAACAGGTTTTGCAGCCGTTTGAGCTAAGATTTTAAAATTATTCACATAATGAAAACCTATACTTTGTTTCAAGCGAGTTTCCCATTCAAATGCATGTAACAGTGAGAAACGCATTGTCTTGGCGAAATAAAGCGTTTTTGAACAACTTCATATAAATCGCTGTAACTTTTGATAGAAGACTCAGACAAACATGTTTATGGCTTTATCTTATAGAACTCAATATCCCCGTGCTGGGCAAACAGGTTTTGCAGCCGTTTGAGCTAAGATTTTAAAATTATTCACATAATGAAAACCTATACTTTGTTTCAGGTGAGTTTCCCATTCAAATGCATGTAACAGTGAGAAAGGCATTGTCTTGGCGAAATAAAGCGTTTTTGTACAACTTCATATAAATCGCTGTAACTTTTGATAGAAGACTCAGACAAACATGTTTATGGCTTTATCTTATAGAACTCAATATCCCCGTGCTGGGCAAACAGAACAGGTTTTGCAGCCGTTTGAGCTAAGATTTTAAAATTATTCACATAATGAAAACCTATACTTTGTTTCAGGCGAGTTTCCCATTCAAATGCATGTAACAGTGAGAAACGCATTGTCTTGGCGAAATAAAGCGTTTTTGTACAACTTCATATAAATCGCTGTAACTTTTGATAGAAGACTCAGACAAACATGTTTATGGCTTTATCTTATAGAACTCAATATGCCCGTGCTGGGCAAACAGGTTTTGCAGCCGTTTGAGCTAAGATTTTAAAATTATTCACATAATGAAAACCTATACTTTGTTTCAGGCGAGTTTCCCATTCAAATGCATGTAACAGTGAGAAACGCATTGTCTTGGCGAAATAAAGCGTTTTTGAACAACTTCATATAAATCGCTGTAACTTTTGATAGAAGACTCAGACAAACATGTTTATGGCTTTATCTTATAGAACTCAATATCCCCGTGCTGGGCAAACAGAACAGGTTTTGCAGCCGTTTGAGCTAAGATTTTAAAATTATTCACATAATGAAAACCTATACTTTGTTTCAGGTGAGTTTCCCATTCAAATGCATGTAACAGTGAGAAAGGCATTGTCTTGGCGAAATAAAGCGTTTTTGAACAACTTCATATAAATCGCTGTAACTTTTGATAGAAGACTCAGACAAACATGTTTATGGCTTTATCTTATAGAACTCAATATCCCCGTGCTGGGCAAACAGGTTTTGCAGCCGTTTGAGCTAAGATTTTAAAATTATTCACATAATGAAAACCTATACTTTGTTTCAGGCGAGTTTCCCATTCAAATGCATGTAACAGTGAGAAAGGCATTGTCTTGGCGAAATAAAGCGTTTTTAAACAACTTCATATAAATCGCTGTAACTTTTGATAGAAGACTCAGACAAACATGTTTATGGCTTTATCTTATAGAACTCAATATCCCCGTGCTGGGCAAACAGAACAGGTTTTGCAGCCGTTTGAGCTAAGATTTCAAAATTATTCACATAATGAAAACCTATACTTTGTTTCAAGCGAGTTTCCCATTCAAATGCATGTAACAGTGAGAAACGCATTGTCTTGGCGAAATAAAGCGTTTTTGAACAACTTCATATAAATCGCTGTAACTTTTGATAGAAGACTCAGACAAACATGTTTATGGCTTTATCTTATAGAACTCAATATGCCCGTGCTGGGCAAACAGGTTTTGCAGCCGTTTGAGCTAAGATTTTAAAATTATTCACATAATGAAAACCTATACTTTGTTTCAAGCGAGTTTCCCATTCAAATGCATGTAACAGTGAGAAACGCATTGTCTTGGCGAAATAAAGCGTTTTTGTACAACTTCATATAAATCGCTGTAACTTTTGATAGAAGACTCAGACAAACATGTTTATGGCTTTATCTTATAGAACTCAATATGCCCGTGCTGGGCAAACAGGTTTTGCAGCCGTTTGAGCTAAGATTTTAAAATTATTCACATAATGAAAACCTATACTTTGTTTCAGGCGAGTTTCCCATTCAAATGCATGTAACAGTGAGAAAGGCATTGTCTTGGCGAAATAAAGCGTTTTTAAACAACTTCATATAAATCGCTGTAACTTTTGATAGGAGACTCAGACAAACATGTTTATGGCTTTATCTTATAGAACTCAATATCCCCGTGCTGGGCAAACAGAACAGGTTTTGCAGCCGTTTGAGCTAAGATTTTAAAATTATTCACATAATGAAAACCTATACTTTGTTTCAGGCGAGTTTCCCATTCAAATGCATGTAACAGTGAGAAACGCATTGTCTTGGCGAAATAAAGCGTTTTTGAACAACTTCATATAAATCGCTGTAACTTTTGATAGAAGACTCAGACAAACATGTTTATGGCTTTATCTTATAGAACTCAATATCCCCGTACTGGGCAAACAGGTTTTGCAGCCGTTTGAGCTAAGATTTTAAAATTATTCACATAATGAAAACCTATACTTTGTTTCAGGCGAGTTTCCCATTCAAATGCATGTAACAGTGAGAAACGCATTGTCTTGGCGAAATAAAGCGTTTTTAAACAACTTCATATAAATCGCTGTAACTTTTGATAGAAGACTCAGACAAACATGTTTATGGCTTTATCTTATAGAACTCAATATCCCCGTGCTGGGCAAACAGAACAGGTTTTGCAGCCGTTTGAGCTAAGATTGTAAAATTATTCACATAATGAAAACCTATACTTTGTTTCAGGCGAGTTTCCCATTCAAATGCATGTAACAGTGAGAAACGCATTGTCTTGGCGAAAGAAAGCGTTTTTGTACAACTTCATATAAATCGCTGTAACTTTTGATAGAAGACTCAGACAAACATGTTTATGGCTTTATCTTATAGAACTCAATATCCCTGTGCTGGGCAAACAGGTTTTGCAGCCGTTTGAGCTAAGATTGTAAAATTATTCACATAATGAAAACCTATACTTTGTTTCAAGCGAGTTTCCCATTCAAATGCATGTAACAGTGAGAAACGCATTGTCTTGGCGAAATAAAGCGTTTTTGAACAACTTCATATAAATCGCTGTAACTTTTGATAGAAGACTCAGACAAACATGTTTATGGCTTTATCTTATAGAACTCAATATCCCCGTACTGGGCAAACAGAACAGGTTTTGCAGCCGTTTGAGCTAAGATTTTAAAATTATTCACATAATGAAAACCTATACTTTGTTTCAGGCGAGTTTCCCATTCAAATGCATGTAACAGTGAGAAAGGCATTGTCTTGGCGAAATAAAGCGTTTTTAAACAACTTCATATAAATCGCTGTAACTTTTGATAGAAGACTCAGACAAACATGTTTATGGCTTTATCTTATAGAACTCAATATCCCCGTGCTGGGCAAACAGAACAGGTTTTGCAGCCGTTTGAGCTAAGATTGTAAAATTATTCACATAATGAAAACCTATACTTTGTTTCAGGCGAGTTTCCCATTCAAATGCATGTAACAGTGAGAAACGCATTGTCTTGGCGAAAGAAAGCGTTTTTGTACAACTTCATATAAATCGCTGTAACTTTTGATAGAAGACTCAGACAAACATGTTTATGGCTTTATCTTATAGAACTCAATATCCCTGTGCTGGGCAAACAGGTTTTGCAGCCGTTTGAGCTAAGATTTTAAAATTATTCACATAATGAAAACCTATACTTTGTTTCAAGCGAGTTTCCCATTCAAATGCATGTAACAGTGAGAAACGCATTGTCTTGGCGAAATAAAGCGTTTTTGAACAACTTCATATAAATCGCTGTAACTTTTGATAGAAGACTCAGACAAACATGTTTATGGCTTTATCTTATAGAACTCAATATCCCCGTACTGGGCAAACAGGTTTTGCAGCCGTTTGAGCTAAGATTTTAAAATTATTCACATAATGAAAACCTATACTTTGTTTCAGGCGAGTTTCCCATTCAAATGCATGTAACAGTGAGAAACGCATTGTCTTGGCGAAATAAAGCGTTTTTAAACAACTTCATATAAATCGCTGTAACTTTTGATAGAAGACTCAGACAAACATGTTTATGGCTTTATCTTATAGAACTCAATATCCCCGTGCTGGGCAAACAGAACAGGTTTTGCAGCCGTTTGAGCTAAGATTGTAAAATTATTCACATAATGAAAACCTATACTTTGTTTCAGGCGAGTTTCCCATTCAAATGCATGTAACAGTGAGAAACGCATTGTCTTGGCGAAAGAAAGCGTTTTTGTACAACTTCATATAAATCGCTGTAACTTTTGATAGAAGACTCAGACAAACATGTTTATGGCTTTATCTTATAGAACTCAATATCCCTGTGCTGGGCAAACAGGTTTTGCAGCCGTTTGAGCTAAGATTTTAAAATTATTCACATAATGAAAACCTATACTTTGTTTCAAGCGAGTTTCCCATTCAAATGCATGTAACAGTGAGAAACGCATTGTCTTGGCGAAATAAAGCGTTTTTGAACAACTTCATATAAATCGCTGTAACTTTTGATAGAAGACTCAGACAAACATGTTTATGGCTTTATCTTATAGAACTCAATATCCCCGTACTGGGCAAACAGGTTTTGCAGCCGTTTGAGCTAAGATTTTAAAATTATTCACATAATGAAAACCTATACTTTGTTTCAGGCGAGTTTCCCATTCAAATGCATGTAACAGTGAGAAACGCATTGTCTTGGCGAAATAAAGCGTTTTTAAACAACTTCATATAAATCGCTGTAACTTTTGATAGAAGACTCAGACAAACATGTTTATGGCTTTATCTTATAGAACTCAATATCCCCGTGCTGGGCAAACAGAACAGGTTTTGCAGCCGTTTGAGCTAAGATTGTAAAATTATTCACATAATGAAAACCTATACTTTGTTTCAGGCGAGTTTCCCATTCAAATGCATGTAACAGTGAGAAACGCATTGTCTTGGCGAAAGAAAGCGTTTTTGTACAACTTCATATAAATCGCTGTAACTTTTGATAGAAGACTCAGACAAACATGTTTATGGCTTTATCTTATAGAACTCAATATCCCTGTGCTGGGCAAACAGGTTTTGCAGCCGTTTGAGCTAAGATTTTAAAATTATTCACATAATGAAAACCTATACTTTGTTTCAAGCGAGTTTCCCATTCAAATGCATGTAACAGTGAGAAACGCATTGTCTTGGCGAAATAAAGCGTTTTTGAACAACTTCATATAAATCGCTGTAACTTTTGATAGAAGACTCAGACAAACATGTTTATGGCTTTATCTTATAGAACTCAATATCCCCGTACTGGGCAAACAGGTTTTGCAGCCGTTTGAGCTAAGATTTTAAAATTATTCACATAATGAAAACCTATACTTTGTTTCAGGCGAGTTTCCCATTCAAATGCATGTAACAGTGAGAAACGCATTGTCTTGGCGAAATAAAGCGTTTTTGTACAACTTCATATAAATCGCTGTAACTTTTGATAGAAGACTCAGACAAACATGTTTATGGCTTTATCTTATAGAACTCAATATCCCTGTGCTGGGCAAACAGGTTTTGCAGCCGTTTGAGCTAAGATTTTAAAATTATTCACATAATGAAAACCTATACTTTGTTTCAAGCGAGTTTCCCATTCAAATGCATGTAACAGTGAGAAACGCATTGTCTTGGCGAAATAAAGCGTTTTTGAACAACTTCATATAAATCGCTGTAACTTTTGATAGAAGACTCAGACAAACATGTTTATGGCTTTATCTTATAGAACTCAATATCCCCGTACTGGGCAAACAGGTTTTGCAGCCGTTTGAGCTAAGATTTTAAAATTATTCACATAATGAAAACCTATACTTTGTTTCAAGCGAGTTTCCCATTCAAATGCATGTAACAGTGAGAAACGCATTGTCTTGGCGAAATAAAGCGTTTTTGTACAACTTCATATAAATCGCTGTAACTTTTGATAGAAGACTCAGACAAACATGTTTATGGCTTTATCTTATAGAACTCAATATCCCTGTGCTGGGGAAACAGGTTTTGCAGCCGTTTGAGCTAAGATTTTAAAATTATTCACATAATGAAAACCTATACTTTGTTTCAAGCGAGTTTCCCATTCAAATGCATGTAACAGTGAGAAACGCATTGTCTTGGCGAAATAAAGCGTTTTTGAACAACTTCATATAAATCGCTGTAACTTTTGATAGAAGACTCAGACAAACATGTTTATGGCTTTATCTTATAGAACTCAATATCCCCGTACTGGGCAAACAGAACAGGTTTTGCAGCCGTTTGAGCTAAGATTTTAAAATTATTCACATAATGAAAACCTATACTTTGTTTCAGGCGAGTTTCCCATTCAAATGCATGTAACAGTGAGAAAGGCATTGTCTTGGCGAAATAAAGCGTTTTTAAACAACTTCATATAAATCGCTGTAACTTTTGATAGAAGACTCAGACAAACATGTTTATGGCTTTATCTTATAGAACTCAATATCCCCGTGCTGGGCAAACAGAACAGGTTTTGCAGCCGTTTGAGCTAAGATTTTAAAATTATTCACATAATGAAAACCTATACTTTGTTTCAAGCGAGTTTCCCATTCAAATGCATGTAACAGTGAGAAACGCATTGTCATGGCGAAATAAAGCGTTTTTGAACAACTTCATATAAATCGCTGTAACTTTTGATAGAAGACTCAGACAAACATGTTTATGGCTTTATCTTATAGAACTCAATATCCCCGTACTGGGCAAACAGGTTTTGCAGCCGTTTGAGCTAAGATTTTAAAATTATTCACATAATGAAAACCTATACTTTGTTTCAGGCGAGTTTCCCATTCAAATGCATGTAACAGTGAGAAACGCATTGTCTTGGCGAAATAAAGCGTTTTTGTACAACTTCATATAAATCGCTGTAACTTTTGATAGAAGACTCAGACAAACATGTTTATGGCTTTATCTTATAGAACTCAATATCCCTGTGCTGGGCAAACAGGTTTTGCAGCCGTTTGAGCTAAGATTTTAAAATTATTCACATAATGAAAACCTATACTTTGTTTCAGGCGAGTTTCCCATTCAAATGCATGTAACAGTGAGAAACGCATTGTCTTGGCGAAATAAAGCGTTTTTGTACAACTTCATATAAATCGCTGTAACTTTTGATAGAAGACTCAGACAAACATGTTTATGGCTTTATCTTATAGAACTCAATATCCCTGTGCTGGGCAAACAGGTTTTGCAGCCGTTTGAGCTAAGATTTTAAAATTATTCACATAATGAAAACCTATACTTTGTCTCAGGCGAGTTTCCCATTCAAATGCATGTAACAGTGAGAAACGCATTGTCTTGGCGAAATAAAGCGTTTTTGTACAACTTCATATAAATCGCTGTAACTTTTGATAGAAGACTCAGACAAACATGTTTATGGCTTTATCTTATAGAACTCAATATCCCCGTGCTGGGCAAACAGAACAGGTTTTGCAGCCGTTTGAGCTAAGATTGTAAAATTATTCACATAATGAAAACCTATACTTTGTTTCAGGCGAGTTTCCCATTCAAATGCATGTAACAGTGAGAAACGCATTGTCTTGGCGAAAGAAAGCGTTTTTGTACAACTTCATATAAATCGCTGTAACTTTTGATAGAAGACTCAGACAAACATGTTTATGGCTTTATCTTATAGAACTCAATATCCCCGTGCTGGGCAAACAGGTTTTGCAGCCGTTTGAGCTAAGATTTTAAAATTATTCACATAATGAAAACCTATACTTTGTTTCAGGCGAGTTTCCCATTCAAATGCATGTAACAGTGAGAAACGCATTGTCTTGGCGAAATAAAGCGTTTTTGAACAACTTCATATAAATCGCTGTAACTTTTGATAGAAGACTCAGACAAACATGTTTATGGCTTTATCTTATAGAACTCAATATCCCCGTGCTGGGCAAACAGAACAGGTTTTGCAGCCGTTTGAGCTAAGATTTTAAAATTATTCACATAATGAAAACCTATACTTTGTTTCAAGCGAGTTTCCCATTCAAATGCATGTAACAGTGAGAAACGCATTGTCATGGCGAAATAAAGCGTTTTTGAACAACTTCATATAAATCGCTGTAACTTTTGATAGAAGACTCAGACAAACATGTTTATGGCTTTATCTTATAGAACTCAATATCCCCGTACTGGGCAAACAGGTTTTGCAGCCGTTTGAGCTAAGATTTTAAAATTATTCACATAATGAAAACCTATACTTTGTTTCAGGCGAGTTTCCCATTCAAATGCATGTAACAGTGAGAAACGCATTGTCTTGGCGAAATAAAGCGTTTTTGTACAACTTCATATAAATCGCTGTAACTTTTGATAGAAGACTCAGACAAACATGTTTATGGCTTTATCTTATAGAACTCAATATCCCCGTGCTGGGCAAACAGAACAGGTTTTGCAGCCGTTTGAGCTAAGATTGTAAAATTATTCACATAATGAAAACCTATACTTTGTTTCAGGCGAGTTTCCCATTCAAATGCATGTAACAGTGAGAAACGCATTGTCTTGGCGAAATAAAGCGTTTTTGTACAACTTCATATAAATCGCTGTAACTTTTGATAGAAGACTCAGACAAACATGTTTATGGCTTTATCTTATAGAACTCAATATCCCCGTACTGGGCAAACAGGTTTTGCAGCCGTTTGAGCTAAGATTTTAAAATTATTCACATAATGAAAACCTATACTTTGTTTCAGGCGAGTTTCCCATTCAAATGCATGTAACAGTGAGAAACGCATTGTCTTGGCGAAATAAAGCGTTTTTGTACAACTTCATATAAATCGCTGTAACTTTTGATAGAAGACTCAGACAAACATGTTTATGGCTTTATCTTATAGAACTCAATATCCCCGTGCTGGGCAAACAGAACAGGTTTTGCAGCCGTTTGAGCTAAGATTTTAAAATTATTCACATAATGAAAACCTATACTTTGTTTCAGGCGAGTTTCCCATTCAAATGCATGTAACAGTGAGAAACGCATTGTCTTGGCGAAATAAAGCGTTTTTGAACAACTTCATATAAATCGCTGTAACTTTTGATAGAAGACTCAGACAAACATGTTTATGGCTTTATCTTATAGAACTCAATATCCCCGTGCTGGGCAAACAGAACAGGTTTTGCAGCCGTTTGAGCTAAGATTTTAAAATTATTCACATAATGAAAACCTATACTTTGTTTCAGGCGAGTTTCCCATTCAAATGCATGTAACAGTGAGAAACGCATTGTCTTGGCGAAATAAAGCGTTTTTGAACAACTTCATATAAATCGCTGTAACTTTTGATAGAAGACTCAGACAAACATGTTTATGGCTTTACCTTATAGAACTCAATATCCCTGTGCTGGGCAAACAGGTTTTGCAGCCGTTTGAGCTAAGATTTTAAAATTATTCACATAATGAAAACCTATACTTTGTTTCAAGCGAGTTTCCCATTCAAATGCATGTAACAGTGAGAAACGCATTGTCTTGGCGAAATAAAGCGTTTTTGAACAACTTCATATAAATCGCTGTAACTTTTGATAGAAGACTCAGACAAACATGTTTATGGCTTTATCTTATAGAACTCAATATCCCCGTGCTGGGCAAACAGAACAGGTTTTGCAGCCGTTTGAGCTAAGATTGTAAAATTATTCACATAATGAAAACCTATACTTTGTTTCAGGCGAGTTTCCCATTCAAATGCATGTAACAGTGAGAAACGCATTGTCTTGGCGAAAGAAAGCGTTTTTGTACAACTTCATATAAATCGCTGTAACTTTTGATAGAAGACTCAGACAAACATGTTTATGGCTTTATCTTATAGAACTCAATATCCCCGTGCTGGGCAAACAGGTTTTGCAGCCGTTTGAGCTAAGATTTTAAAATTATTCACATAATGAAAACCTATACTTTGTTTCAGGCGAGTTTCCCATTCAAATGCATGTAACAGTGAGAAACGCATTGTCTTGGCGAAATAAAGCGTTTTTGAACAACTTCATATAAATCGCTGTAACTTTTGATAGAAGACTCAGACAAACATGTTTATGGCTTTATCTTATAGAACTCAATATCCCCGTGCTGGGCAAACAGAACAGGTTTTGCAGCCGTTTGAGCTAAGATTTTAAAATTATTCACATAATGAAAACCTATACTTTGTTTCAAGCGAGTTTCCCATTCAAATGCATGTAACAGTGAGAAACGCATTGTCATGGCGAAATAAAGCGTTTTTGAACAACTTCATATAAATCGCTGTAACTTTTGATAGAAGACTCAGACAAACATGTTTATGGCTTTATCTTATAGAACTCAATATCCCCGTACTGGGCAAACAGGTTTTGCAGCCGTTTGAGCTAAGATTTTAAAATTATTCACATAATGAAAACCTATACTTTGTTTCAGGCGAGTTTCCCATTCAAATGCATGTAACAGTGAGAAACGCATTGTCTTGGCGAAATAAAGCGTTTTTGTACAACTTCATATAAATCGCTGTAACTTTTGATAGAAGACTCAGACAAACATGTTTATGGCTTTATCTTATAGAACTCAATATCCCTGTGCTGGGCAAACAGGTTTTGCAGCCGTTTGAGCTAAGATTTTAAAATTATTCACATAATGAAAACCTATACTTTGTTTCAAGCGAGTTTCCCATTCAAATGCATGTAACAGTGAGAAACGCATTGTCTTGGCGAAATAAAGCGTTTTTGAACAACTTCATATAAATCGCTGTAACTTTTGATAGAAGACTCAGACAAACATGTTTATGGCTTTATCTTATAGAACTCAATATGCCCGTGCTGGGCAAACAGGTTTTGCAGCCGTTTGAGCTAAGATTTTAAAATTATTCACATAATGAAAACCTATACTTTGTTTCAAGCGAGTTTCCCATTCAAATGCATGTAACAGTGAGAAACGCATTGTCTTGGCGAAATAAAGCGTTTTTGAACAACTTCATATAAATCGCTGTAACTTTTGATAGAAGACTCAGACAAACATGTTTATGGCTTTATCTTATAGAACTCAATATCCCCGTGCTGGGCAAACAGGTTTTGCAGCCGTTTGAGCTAAGATTTTAAAATTATTCACATAATGAAAACCTATACTTTGTTTCAGGCGAGTTTCCCATTCAAATGCATGTAACAGTGAGAAACGCATTGTCTTGGCGAAATAAAGCGTTTTTGTACAACTTCATATAAATCGCTGTAACTTTTGATAGAAGACTCAGACAAACATGTTTATGGCTTTATCTTATAGAACTCAATATCCCCGTGCTGGGCAAACAGAACAGGTTTTGCAGCCGTTTGAGCTAAGATTGTAAAATTATTCACATAATGAAAACCTATACTTTGTTTCAGGCGAGTTTCCCATTCAAATGCATGTAACAGTGAGAAACGCATTGTCTTGGCGAAATAAAGCGTTTTTGTACAACTTCATATAAATCGCTGTAACTTTTGATAGAAGACTCAGACAAACATGTTTATGGCTTTATCTTATAGAACTCAATATCCCTGTGCTGGGCAAACAGGTTTTGCAGCCGTTTGAGCTAAGATTTCAAAATTATTCACATAATGAAAACCTATACTTTGTTTCAGGCGAGTTTCCCATTCAAATGCATGTAACAGTGAGAAATGCACTGTCTTGGCGAAAGAAAGCGTTTTTGTACAACTTCATATAAATCGCTGTAACTTTTGATAGAAGACTCAGACAAACATGTTTATGGCTTTATCTTATAGAACTCAATATGCCCGTGCTGGGCAAACAGGTTTTGCAGCCGTTTGAGCTAAGATTTTAAAATTATTCACATAATGAAAACCTATACTTTGTTTCAAGCGAGTTTCCCATTCAAATGCATGTAACAGTGAGAAACGCATTGTCTTGGCGAAATAAAGCGTTTTTGAACAACTTCATATAAATCGCTGTAACTTTTGATAGAAGACTCAGACAAACATGTTTATGGCTTTATCTTATAGAACTCAATATCCCCGTACTGGGCAAACAGGTTTTGCAGCCGTTTGAGCTAAGATTTTAAAATTATTCACATAATGAAAACCTATACTTTGTTTCAGGCGAGTTTCCCATTCAAATGCATGTAACAGTGAGAAACGCATTGTCTTGGCGAAATAAAGCGTTTTTGTACAACTTCATATAAATCGCTGTAACTTTTGATAGAAGACTCAGACAAACATGTTTATGGCTTTATCTTATAGAACTCAATATCCCCGTGCTGGGCAAACAGAACAGGTTTTGCAGCCGTTTGAGCTAAGATTGTAAAATTATTCACATAATGAAAACCTATACTTTGTTTCAGGCGAGTTTCCCATTCAAATGCATGTAACAGTGAGAAACGCATTGTCTTGGCGAAATAAAGCGTTTTTGTACAACTTCATATAAATCGCTGTAACTTTTGATAGAAGACTCAGACAAACATGTTTATGGCTTTATCTTATAGAACTCAATATCCCTGTGCTGGGCAAACAGGTTTTGCAGCCGTTTGAGCTAAGATTTTAAAATTATTCACATAATGAAAACCTATACTTTGTTTCAGGCGAGTTTCCCATTCAAATGCATGTAACAGTGAGAAACGCATTGTCTTGGCGAAATAAAGCGTTTTTGAACAACTTCATATAAATCGCTGTAACTTTTGATAGAAGACTCAGACAAACATGTTTATGGCTTTATCTTATAGAACTCAATATCCCCGTGCTGGGCAAACAGAACAGGTTTTGCAGCCGTTTGAGCTAAGATTTTAAAATTATTCACATAATGAAAACCTATACTTTGTTTCAAGCGAGTTTCCCATTCAAATGCATGTAACAGTGAGAAACGCATTGTCATGGCGAAATAAAGCGTTTTTGAACAACTTCATATAAATCGCTGTAACTTTTGATAGAAGACTCAGACAAACATGTTTATGGCTTTATCTTATAGAACTCAATATCCCCGTACTGGGCAAACAGGTTTTGCAGCCGTTTGAGCTAAGATTTTAAAATTATTCACATAATGAAAACCTATACTTTGTTTCAAGCGAGTTTCCCATTCAAATGCATGTAACAGTGAGAAACGCATTGTCTTGGCGAAATAAAGCGTTTTTGAACAACTTCATATAAATCGCTGTAACTTTTGATAGAAGACTCGGACAAACATGTTTATGGCTTTATCTTATAGAACTCAATATGCCCGTGCTGGGCAAACAGGTTTTGCAGCCGTTTGAGCTAAGATTTTAAAATTATTCACATAATGAAAACCTATACTTTGTTTCAAGCGAGTTTCCCATTCAAATGCATGTAACAGTGAGAAACGCATTGTCTTGGCGAAATAAAGCGTTTTTGAACAACTTCATATAAATCGCTGTAACTTTTGATAGAAGACTCAGACAAACATGTTTATGGCTTTATCTTATAGAACTCAATATCCCCGTGCTGGGCAAACAGGTTTTGCAGCCGTTTGAGCTAAGATTTTAAAATTATTCACATAATGAAAACCTATACTTTGTTTCAGGCGAGTTTCCCATTCAAATGCATGTAACAGTGAGAAACGCATTGTCTTGGCGAAATAAAGCGTTTTTGTACAACTTCATATAAATCGCTGTAACTTTTGATAGAAGACTCAGACAAACATGTTTATGGCTTTATCTTATAGAACTCAATATCCCCGTGCTGGGCAAACAGAACAGGTTTTGCAGCCGTTTGAGCTAAGATTGTAAAATTATTCACATAATGAAAACCTATACTTTGTTTCAGGCGAGTTTCCCATTCAAATGCATGTAACAGTGAGAAACGCATTGTCTTGGCGAAATAAAGCGTTTTTGTACAACTTCATATAAATCGCTGTAACTTTTGATAGAAGACTCAGACAAACATGTTTATGGCTTTATCTTATAGAACTCAATATCCCTGTGCTGGGCAAACAGGTTTTGCAGCCGTTTGAGCTAAGATTTCAAAATTATTCACATAATGAAAACCTATACTTTGTTTCAAGCGAGTTTCCCATTCAAATGCATGTAACAGTGAGAAATGCACTGTCTTGGCGAAAGAAAGCGTTTTTGTACAACTTCATATAAATCGCTGTAACTTTTGATAGAAGACTCAGACAAACATGTTTATGGCTTTATCTTATAGAACTCAATATCCCCGTACTGGGCAAACAGGTTTTGCAGCCGTTTGAGCTAAGATTTTAAAATTATTCACATAATGAAAACCTATACTTTGTTTCAGGCGAGTTTCCCATTCAAATGCATGTAACAGTGAGAAACGCATTGTCTTGGCGAAATAAAGCGTTTTTGTACAACTTCATATAAATCGCTGTAACTTTTGATAGAAGACTCAGACAAACATGTTTATGGCTTTATCTTATAGAACTCAATATCCCCGTGCTGGGCAAACAGAACAGGTTTTGCAGCCGTTTGAGCTAAGATTGTAAAATTATTCACATAATGAAAACCTATACTTTGTTTCAGGCGAGTTTCCCATTCAAATGCATGTAACAGTGAGAAACGCATTGTCTTGGCGAAATAAAGCGTTTTTGTACAACTTCATATAAATCGCTGTAACTTTTGATAGAAGACTCAGACAAACATGTTTATGGCTTTATCTTATAGAACTCAATATCCCTGTGCTGGGCAAACAGGTTTTGCAGCCGTTTGAGCTAAGATTTCAAAATTATTCACATAATGAAAACCTATACTTTGTTTCAAGCGAGTTTCCCATTCAAATGCATGTAACAGTGAGAAATGCACTGTCTTGGCGAAAGAAAGCGTTTTTGTACAACTTCATATAAATCGCTGTAACGTTTGATAGAAGACTCAGACAAACATGTTTATGGCTTTATCTTATAGAACTCAATATGCCCGTGCTGGGCAAACAGGTTTTGCAGCCGTTTGAGCTAAGATTTTAAAATTATTCACATAATGAAAACCTATACTTTGTTTCAAGCGAGTTTCCCATTCAAATGCATGTAACAGTGAGAAACGCATTGTCTTGGCGAAATAAAGCGTTTTTGAACAACTTCATATAAATCGCTGTAACTTTTGATAGAAGACTCAGACAAACATGTTTATGGCTTTATCTTATAGAACTCAATATCCCCGTACTGGGCAAACATGTTTTGCAGCCGTTTGAGCTAAGATTTTAAAATTATTCACATAATGAAAACCTATACTTTGTTTCAGGCGAGTTTCCCATTCAAATGCATGTAACAGTGAGAAACGCATTGTCTTGGCGAAATAAAGCGTTTTTGTACAACTTCATATAAATCGCTGTAACTTTTGATAGAAGACTCAGACAAACATGTTTATGGCTTTATCTTATAGAACTCAATATCCCCGTACTGGGCAAACAGGTTTTGCAGCCGTTTGAGCTAAGATTTTAAAATTATTCACATAATGAAAACCTATACTTTGTTTCAGGCGAGTTTCCCATTCAAATGCATGTAACAGTGAGAAACGCATTGTCTTGGCGAAATAAAGCGTTTTTGTACAACTTCATATAAATCGCTGTAACTTTTGATAGAAGACTCAGACAAACATGTTTATGGCTTTATCTTATAGAACTCAATATCCCCGTGCTGGGCAAACAGAACAGGTTTTGCAGCCGTTTGAGCTAAGATTTTAAAATTATTCACATAATGAAAACCTATACTTTGTTTCAGGCGAGTTTCCCATTCAAATGCATGTAACAGTGAGAAACGCATTGTCTTGGCGAAAGAAAGCGTTTTTGTACAACTTCATATAAATCGCTGTAACTTTTGATAGAAGACTCAGACAAACATGTTTATGGCTTTATCTTATAGAACTCAATATCCCCGTGCTGGGCAAACAGGTTTTGCAGCCGTTTGAGCTAAGATTTTAAAATTATTCACATAATGAAAACCTATACTTTGTTTCAGGCGAGTTTCCCATTCAAATGCATGTAACAGTGAGAAACGCATTGTCTTGGCGAAATAAAGCGTTTTTGTACAACTTCATATAAATCGCTGTAACTTTTGATAGAAGACTCAGACAAACATGTTTATGGCTTTATCTTATAGAACTCAATATCCCCGTGCTGGGCAAACAGAACAGGTTTTGCAGCCGTTTGAGCTAAGATTTTAAAATTATTCACATAATGAAAACCTATACTTTGTTTCAGGCGAGTTTCCCATTCAAATGCATGTAACAGTGAGAAACGCATTGTCTTGGCGAAAGAAAGCGTTTTTGTACAACTTCATATAAATCGCTGTAACTTTTGATAGAAGACTCAGACAAACATGTTTATGGCTTTATCTTATAGAACTCAATATCCCCGTGCTGGGCAAACAGGTTTTGCAGCCGTTTGAGCTAAGATTTTAAAATTATTCACATAATGAAAACCTATACTTTGTTTCAGGCGAGTTTCCCATTCAAATGCATGTAACAGTGAGAAACGCATTGTCTTGGCGAAATAAAGCGTTTTTGAACAACTTCATATAAATCGCTGTAACTTTTGATAGAAGACTCAGACAAACATGTTTATGGCTTTATCTTATAGAACTCAATATGCCCGTGCTGGGCAAACAGGTTTTGCAGCCGTTTGAGCTAAGATTTTAAAATTATTCACATAATGAAAACCTATACTTTGTTTCAAGCGAGTTTCCCATTCAAATGCATGTAACAGTGAGAAACGCATTGTCTTGGCGAAATAAAGCGTTTTTGAACAACTTCATATAAATCGCTGTAACTTTTGATAGAAGACTCAGACAAACATGTTTATGGCTTTATCTTATAGAACTCAATATCCCCGTACTGGGCAAACAGAACAGGTTTTGCAGCCGTTTGAGCTAAGATTTTAAAATTATTCACATAATGAAAACCTATACTTTGTTTCAGGCGAGTTTCCCATTCAAATGCATGTAACAGTGAGAAAGGCATTGTCTTGGCGAAATAAAGCGTTTTTAAACAACTTCATATAAATCGCTGTAACTTTTGATAGAAGACTCAGACAAACATGTTTATGGCTTTATCTTATAGAACTCAATATCCCCGTGCTGGGCAAACAGAACAGGTTTTGCAGCCGTTTGAGCTAAGATTTTAAAATTATTCACATAATGAAAACCTATACTTTGTTTCAAGCGAGTTTCCCATTCAAATGCATGTAACAGTGAGAAACGCATTGTCTTGGCGAAATAAAGCGTTTTTGAACAACTTCATATAAATCGCTGTAACTTTTGATAGAAGACTCAGACAAACATGTTTATGGCTTTATCTTATAGAACTCAATATCCCCGTACTGGGCAAACAGGTTTTGCAGCCGTTTGAGCTAAGATTTTAAAATTATTCACATAATGAAAACCTATACTTTGTTTCAAGCGAGTTTCCCATTCAAATGCATGTAACAGTGAGAAACGCATTGTCTTGGCGAAATAAAGCGTTTTTGAACAACTTCATATAAATCGCTGTAACTTTTGATAGAAGACTCAGACAAACATGTTTATGGCTTTATCTTATAGAACTCAATATGCCCGTGCTGGGCAAACAGAACAGGTTTTGCAGCCGTTTGAGCTAAGATTTTAAAATTATTCACATAATGAAAACCTATACTTTGTTTCAGGCGAGTTTCCCATTCAAATGCATGTAACAGTGAGAAAGGCATTGTCTTGGCGAAATAAAGCGTTTTTAAACAACTTCATATAAATCGCTGTAACTTTTGATAGAAGACTCAGACAAACATGTTTATGGCTTTATCTTATAGAACTCAATATCCCCGTGCTGGGCAAACAGAACAGGTTTTGCAGCCGTTTGAGCTAAGATTTTAAAATTATTCACATAATGAAAACCTATACTTTGTTTCAAGCGAGTTTCCCATTCAAATGCATGTAACAGTGAGAAACGCATTGTCTTGGCGAAATAAAGCGTTTTTGAACAACTTCATATAAATCGCTGTAACTTTTGATAGAAGACTCAGACAAACATGTTTATGGCTTTATCTTATAGAACTCAATATGCCCGTGCTGGGCAAACAGGTTTTGCAGCCGTTTGAGCTAAGATTTTAAAATTATTCACATAATGAAAACCTATACTTTGTTTCAAGCGAGTTTCCCATTCAAATGCATGTAACAGTGAGAAACGCATTGTCTTGGCGAAATAAAGCGTTTTTGAACAACTTCATATAAATCGCTGTAACTTTTGATAGAAGACTCAGACAAACATGTTTATGGCTTTATCTTATAGAACTCAATATCCCCGTGCTGGGCAAACAGAACAGGTTTTGCAGCCGTTTGAGCTAAGATTGTAAAATTATTCACATAATGAAAACCTATACTTTGTTTCAGGCGAGTTTCCCATTCAAATGCATGTAACAGTGAGAAACGCATTGTCTTGGCGAAAGAAAGCGTTTTTGTACAACTTCATATAAATCGCTGTAACTTTTGATAGAAGACTCAGACAAACATGTTTATGGCTTTATCTTATAGAACTCAATATCCCCGTGCTGGGCAAACAGGTTTTGCAGCCGTTTGAGCTAAGATTTTAAAATTATTCACATAATGAAAACCTATACTTTGTTTCAGGCGAGTTTCCCATTCAAATGCATGTAACAGTGAGAAACGCATTGTCTTGGCGAAATAAAGCGTTTTTGTACAACTTCATATAAATCGCTGTAACTTTTGATAGAAGACTCAGACAAACATGTTTATGGCTTTATCTTATAGAACTCAATATCCCCGTGCTGGGCAAACAGAACAGGTTTTGCAGCCGTTTGAGCTAAGATTTTAAAATTATTCACATAATGAAAACCTATACTTTGTTTCAGGCGAGTTTCCCATTCAAATGCATGTAACAGTGAGAAACGCATTGTCTTGGCGAAAGAAAGCGTTTTTGTACAACTTCATATAAATCGCTGTAACTTTTGATAGAAGACTCAGACAAACATGTTTATGGCTTTATCTTATAGAACTCAATATCCCCGTGCTGGGCAAACAGGTTTTGCAGCCGTTTGAGCTAAGATTTTAAAATTATTCACATAATGAAAACCTATACTTTGTTTCAGGCGAGTTTCCCATTCAAATGCATGTAACAGTGAGAAACGCATTGTCTTGGCGAAATAAAGCGTTTTTGAACAACTTCATATAAATCGCTGTAACTTTTGATAGAAGACTCAGACAAACATGTTTATGGCTTTATCTTATAGAACTCAATATGCCCGTGCTGGGCAAACAGGTTTTGCAGCCGTTTGAGCTAAGATTTTAAAATTATTCACATAATGAAAACCTATACTTTGTTTCAAGCGAGTTTCCCATTCAAATGCATGTAACAGTGAGAAACGCATTGTCTTGGCGAAATAAAGCGTTTTTGAACAACTTCATATAAATCGCTGTAACTTTTGATAGAAGACTCAGACAAACATGTTTATGGCTTTATCTTATAGAACTCAATATCCCCGTACTGGGCAAACAGAACAGGTTTTGCAGCCGTTTGAGCTAAGATTTTAAAATTATTCACATAATGAAAACCTATACTTTGTTTCAGGCGAGTTTCCCATTCAAATGCATGTAACAGTGAGAAAGGCATTGTCTTGGCGAAATAAAGCGTTTTTAAACAACTTCATATAAATCGCTGTAACTTTTGATAGAAGACTCAGACAAACATGTTTATGGCTTTATCTTATAGAACTCAATATCCCCGTGCTGGGCAAACAGAACAGGTTTTGCAGCCGTTTGAGCTAAGATTTTAAAATTATTCACATAATGAAAACCTATACTTTGTTTCAAGCGAGTTTCCCATTCAAATGCATGTAACAGTGAGAAACGCATTGTCTTGGCGAAATAAAGCGTTTTTGAACAACTTCATATAAATCGCTGTAACTTTTGATAGAAGACTCAGACAAACATGTTTATGGCTTTATCTTATAGAACTCAATATCCCCGTACTGGGCAAACAGGTTTTGCAGCCGTTTGAGCTAAGATTTTAAAATTATTCACATAATGAAAACCTATACTTTGTTTCAAGCGAGTTTCCCATTCAAATGCATGTAACAGTGAGAAACGCATTGTCTTGGCGAAATAAAGCGTTTTTGAACAACTTCATATAAATCGCTGTAACTTTTGATAGAAGACTCAGACAAACATGTTTATGGCTTTATCTTATAGAACTCAATATGCCCGTGCTGGGCAAACAGAACAGGTTTTGCAGCCGTTTGAGCTAAGATTTTAAAATTATTCACATAATGAAAACCTATACTTTGTTTCAGGCGAGTTTCCCATTCAAATGCATGTAACAGTGAGAAAGGCATTGTCTTGGCGAAATAAAGCGTTTTTAAACAACTTCATATAAATCGCTGTAACTTTTGATAGAAGACTCAGACAAACATGTTTATGGCTTTATCTTATAGAACTCAATATCCCCGTGCTGGGCAAACAGAACAGGTTTTGCAGCCGTTTGAGCTAAGATTTTAAAATTATTCACATAATGAAAACCTATACTTTGTTTCAAGCGAGTTTCCCATTCAAATGCATGTAACAGTGAGAAACGCATTGTCTTGGCGAAATAAAGCGTTTTTGAACAACTTCATATAAATCGCTGTAACTTTTGATAGAAGACTCAGACAAACATGTTTATGGCTTTATCTTATAGAACTCAATATCCCCGTACTGGGCAAACAGGTTTTGCAGCCGTTTGAGCTAAGATTTTAAAATTATTCACATAATGAAAACCTATACTTTGTTTCAAGCGAGTTTCCCATTCAAATGCATGTAACAGTGAGAAACGCATTGTCTTGGCGAAATAAAGCGTTTTTGAACAACTTCATATAAATCGCTGTAACTTTTGATAGAAGACTCAGACAAACATGTTTATGGCTTTATCTTATAGAACTCAATATGCCCATGCTGGGCAAACAGGTTTTGCAGCCGTTTGAGCTAAGATTTTAAAATTATTCACATAATGAAAACCTATACTTTGTTTCAAGCGAGTTTCCCATTCAAATGCATGTAACAGTGAGAAACGCATTGTCTTGGCGAAATAAAGCGTTTTTGAACAACTTCATATAAATCGCTGTAACTTTTGATAGAAGACTCAGACAAACATGTTTATGGCTTTATCTTATAGAACTCAATATCCCCGTACTGGGCAAACAGGTTTTGCAGCCGTTTGAGCTAAGATTTTAAAATTATTCACATAATGAAAACCTATACTTTGTTTCAAGCGAGTTTCCCATTCAAATGCATGTAACAGTGAGAAACGCATTGTCTTGGCGAAATAAAGCGTTTTTGAACAACTTCATATAAATCGCTGTAACTTTTGATAGAAGACTCAGACAAACATGTTTATGGCTTTATCTTATAGAACTCAATATGCCCGTGCTGGGCAAACAGGTTTTGCAGCCGTTTGAGCTAAGATTTTAAAATTATTCACATAATGAAAACCTATACTTTGTTTCAAGCGAGTTTCCCATTCAAATGCATGTAACAGTGAGAAACGCATTGTCTTGGCGAAATAAAGCGTTTTTGAACAACTTCATATAAATCGCTGTAACTTTTGATAGAAGACTCAGACAAACATGTTTATGGCTTTATCTTATAGAACTCAATATCCCCGTGCTGGGCAAACAGGTTTTGCAGCCGTTTGAGCTAAGATTTTAAAATTATTCACATAATGAAAACCTATACTTTGTTTCAGGCGAGTTTCCCATTCAAATGCATGTAACAGTGAGAAACGCATTGTCTTGGCGAAATAAAGCGTTTTTGTACAACTTCATATAAATCGCTGTAACTTTTGATAGAAGACTCAGACAAACATGTTTATGGCTTTATCTTATAGAACTCAATATCCCCGTGCTGGGCAAACAGAACAGGTTTTGCAGCCGTTTGAGCTAAGATTGTAAAATTATTCACATAATGAAAACCTATACTTTGTTTCAGGCGAGTTTCCCATTCAAATGCATGTAACAGTGAGAAACGCATTGTCTTGGCGAAATAAAGCGTTTTTGTACAACTTCATATAAATCGCTGTAACTTTTGATAGAAGACTCAGACAAACATGTTTATGGCTTTATCTTATAGAACTCAATATCCCTGTGCTGGGCAAACAGGTTTTGCAGCCGTTTGAGCTAAGATTTCAAAATTATTCACATAATGAAAACCTATACTTTGTTTCAAGCGAGTTTCCCATTCAAATGCATGTAACAGTGAGAAATGCACTGTCTTGGCGAAAGAAAGCGTTTTTGTACAACTTCATATAAATCGCTGTAACTTTTGATAGAAGACTCAGACAAACATGTTTATGGCTTTATCTTATAGAACTCAATATGCCCGTGCTGGGCAAACAGGTTTTGCAGCCGTTTGAGCTAAGATTTTAAAATTATTCACATAATGAAAACCTATACTTTGTTTCAAGCGAGTTTCCCATTCAAATGCATGTAACAGTGAGAAACGCATTGTCTTGGCGAAATAAAGCGTTTTTGAACAACTTCATATAAATCGCTGTAACTTTTGATAGAAGACTCAGACAAACATGTTTATGGCTTTACCTTATAGAACTCAATATCCCTGTGCTGGGCAAACAGGTTTTGCAGCCGTTTGAGCTAAGATTTTAAAATTATTCACATAATGAAAACCTATACTTTGTTTCAAGCGAGTTTCCCATTCAAATGCATGTAACAGTGAGAAACGCATTGTCTTGGCGAAATAAAGCGTTTTTGAACAACTTCATATAAATCGCTGTAACTTTTGATAGAAGACTCAGACAAACATGTTTATGGCTTTATCTTATAGAACTCAATATCCCCGTGCTGGGCAAACAGAACAGGTTTTGCAGCCGTTTGAGCTAAGATTTTAAAATTATTCACATAATGAAAACCTATACTTTGTTTCAGGCGAGTTTCCCATTCAAATGCATGTAACAGTGAGAAACGCATTGTCTTGGCGAAATAAAGCGTTTTTGTACAACTTCATATACATCGCTGTAACTTTTGATAGAAGACTCAGACAAACATGTTTATGGCTTTATCTTATAGAACTCAATATCCCCGTGCTGGGCAAACAGGTTTTGCAGCCGTTTGAGCTAAGATTTCAAAATTATTCACATAATGAAAACCTATACTTTGTTTCAAGCGAGTTTCCCATTCAAATGCATGTAACAGTGAGAAACGCATTGTCTTGGCGAAATAAAGCGTTTTTGAACAACTTCATATAAATCGCTGTAACTTTTGATAGAAGACTCAGACAAACATGTTTATGGCTTTATCTTATAGAACTCAATATGCCCGTGCTGGGCAAACAGGTTTTGCAGCCGTTTGAGCTAAGATTTTAAAATTATTCACATAATGAAAACCTATACTTTGTTTCAAGCGAGTTTCCCATTCAAATGCATGTAACAGTGAGAAACGCATTGTCTTGGCGAAATAAAGCGTTTTTGTACAACTTCATATAAATCGCTGTAACTTTTGATAGAAGACTCAGACAAACATGTTTATGGCTTTATCTTATAGAACTCAATATGCCCGTGCTGGGCAAACAGGTTTTGCAGCCGTTTGAGCTAAGATTTTAAAATTATTCACATAATGAAAACCTATACTTTGTTTCAGGCGAGTTTCCCATTCAAATGCATGTAACAGTGAGAAAGGCATTGTCTTGGCGAAATAAAGCGTTTTTAAACAACTTCATATAAATCGCTGTAACTTTTGATAGGAGACTCAGACAAACATGTTTATGGCTTTATCTTATAGAACTCAATATCCCCGTGCTGGGCAAACAGAACAGGTTTTGCAGCCGTTTGAGCTAAGATTTTAAAATTATTCACATAATGAAAACCTATACTTTGTTTCAGGCGAGTTTCCCATTCAAATGCATGTAACAGTGAGAAACGCATTGTCTTGGCGAAATAAAGCGTTTTTGAACAACTTCATATAAATCGCTGTAACTTTTGATAGAAGACTCAGACAAACATGTTTATGGCTTTATCTTATAGAACTCAATATCCCCGTGCTGGGCAAACAGAACAGGTTTTGCAGCCGTTTGAGCTAAGATTTTAAAATTATTCACATAATGAAAACCTATACTTTGTTTCAGGTGAGTTTCCCATTCAAATGCATGTAACAGTGAGAAACGCATTGTCTTGGCGAAATAAAGCGTTTTTGTACAACTTCATATAAATCGCTGTAACTTTTGATAGAAGACTCAGACAAACATGTTTATGGCTTTATCTTATAGAACTCAATATCCCTGTGCTGGGCAAACAGGTTTTGCAGCCATTTGAGCTAAGATTTTAAAATTATTCACATAATGAAAACCTATACTTTGTTTCAGGCGAGTTTCCCATTCAAATGCATGTAACAGTGAGAAAGGCATTGTCTTGGCGAAAGAAAGCGTTTTTAAACAACTTCATATAAATCGCTGTAACTTTTGATAGGAAACTCAGACAAACATGTTTATGGCTTTATCTTATAGAACTCAATATCCCCGTGCTGGGCAAACAGGTTTTGCAGCCGTTTGAGCTAAGATTTTAAAATTATTCACATAATGAAAACCTATACTTTGTTTCAGGCGAGTTTCCCATTCAAATGCATGTAACAGTGAGAAACGCATTGTCTTGGCGAAATAAAGCGTTTTTGAACAACTTCATATAAATCGCTGTAACTTTTGATAGAAGACTCAGACAAACATGTTTATGGCTTTATCTTATAGAACTCAATATCCCCGTGCTGGGCAAACAGAACAGGTTTTGCAGCCGTTTGAGCTAAGATTTCAAAATTATTCACATAATGAAAACCTATACTTTGTTTCAAGCGAGTTTCCCATTCAAATGCATGTAACAGTGAGAAACGCATTGTCTTGGCGAAATAAAGCGTTTTTGAACAACTTCATATAAATCGCTGTAACTTTTGATAGAAGACTCAGACAAACATGTTTATGGCTTTATCTTATAGAACTCAATATGCCCGTGCTGGGCAAACAGGTTTTGCAGCCGTTTGAGCTAAGATTTTAAAATTATTCACATAATGAAAACCTATACTTTGTTTCAAGCGAGTTTCCCATTCAAATGCATGTAACAGTGAGAAACGCATTGTCTTGGCGAAATAAAGCGTTTTTGTACAACTTCATATAAATCGCTGTAACTTTTGATAGAAGACTCAGACAAACATGTTTATGGCTTTATCTTATAGAACTCAATATGCCCGTGCTGGGCAAACAGGTTTTGCAGCCGTTTGAGCTAAGATTTTAAAATTATTCACATAATGAAAACCTATACTTTGTTTCAGGCGAGTTTCCCATTCAAATGCATGTAACAGTGAGAAAGGCATTGTCTTGGCGAAATAAAGCGTTTTTAAACAACTTCATATAAATCGCTGTAACTTTTGATAGGAGACTCAGACAAACATGTTTATGGCTTTATCTTATAGAACTCAATATCCCCGTGCTGGGCAAACAGAACAGGTTTTGCAGCCGTTTGAGCTAAGATTTTAAAATTATTCACATAATGAAAACCTATACTTTGTTTCAGGCGAGTTTCCCATTCAAATGCATGTAACAGTGAGAAACGCATTGTCTTGGCGAAATAAAGCGTTTTTGAACAACTTCATATAAATCGCTGTAACTTTTGATAGAAGACTCAGACAAACATGTTTATGGCTTTATCTTATAGAACTCAATATCCCCGTGCTGGGCAAACAGAACAGGTTTTGCAGCCGTTTGAGCTAAGATTTTAAAATTATTCACATAATGAAAACCTATACTTTGTTTCAGGTGAGTTTCCCATTCAAATGCATGTAACAGTGAGAAAGGCATTGTCTTGGCGAAATAAAGCGTTTTTGTACAACTTCATATAAATCGCTGTAACTTTTGATAGAAGACTCAGACAAACATGTTTATGGCTTTATCTTATAGAACTCAATATCCCCGTGCTGGGCAAACAGAACAGGTTTTGCAGCCGTTTGAGCTAAGATTTTAAAATTATTCACATAATGAAAACCTATACTTTGTTTCAGGCGAGTTTCCCATTCAAATGCATGTAACAGTGAGAAACGCATTGTCTTGGCGAAATAAAGCGTTTTTGTACAACTTCATATAAATCGCTGTAACTTTTGATAGAAGACTCAGACAAACATGTTTATGGCTTTATCTTATAGAACTCAATATGCCCGTGCTGGGCAAACAGGTTTTGCAGCCGTTTGAGCTAAGATTTTAAAATTATTCACATAATGAAAACCTATACTTTGTTTCAGGCGAGTTTCCCATTCAAATGCATGTAACAGTGAGAAACGCATTGTCTTGGCGAAATAAAGCGTTTTTGAACAACTTCATATAAATCGCTGTAACTTTTGATAGAAGACTCAGACAAACATGTTTATGGCTTTATCTTATAGAACTCAATATCCCCGTGCTGGGCAAACAGAACAGGTTTTGCAGCCGTTTGAGCTAAGATTTTAAAATTATTCACATAATGAAAACCTATACTTTGTTTCAGGTGAGTTTCCCATTCAAATGCATGTAACAGTGAGAAAGGCATTGTCTTGGCGAAATAAAGCGTTTTTGAACAACTTCATATAAATCGCTGTAACTTTTGATAGAAGACTCAGACAAACATGTTTATGGCTTTATCTTATAGAACTCAATATCCCCGTGCTGGGCAAACAGGTTTTGCAGCCGTTTGAGCTAAGATTTTAAAATTATTCACATAATGAAAACCTATACTTTGTTTCAGGCGAGTTTCCCATTCAAATGCATGTAACAGTGAGAAAGGCATTGTCTTGGCGAAATAAAGCGTTTTTAAACAACTTCATATAAATCGCTGTAACTTTTGATAGAAGACTCAGACAAACATGTTTATGGCTTTATCTTATAGAACTCAATATCCCCGTGCTGGGCAAACAGAACAGGTTTTGCAGCCGTTTGAGCTAAGATTTCAAAATTATTCACATAATGAAAACCTATACTTTGTTTCAAGCGAGTTTCCCATTCAAATGCATGTAACAGTGAGAAACGCATTGTCTTGGCGAAATAAAGCGTTTTTGAACAACTTCATATAAATCGCTGTAACTTTTGATAGAAGACTCAGACAAACATGTTTATGGCTTTATCTTATAGAACTCAATATGCCCGTGCTGGGCAAACAGGTTTTGCAGCCGTTTGAGCTAAGATTTTAAAATTATTCACATAATGAAAACCTATACTTTGTTTCAAGCGAGTTTCCCATTCAAATGCATGTAACAGTGAGAAACGCATTGTCTTGGCGAAATAAAGCGTTTTTGTACAACTTCATATAAATCGCTGTAACTTTTGATAGAAGACTCAGACAAACATGTTTATGGCTTTATCTTATAGAACTCAATATGCCCGTGCTGGGCAAACAGGTTTTGCAGCCGTTTGAGCTAAGATTTTAAAATTATTCACATAATGAAAACCTATACTTTGTTTCAGGCGAGTTTCCCATTCAAATGCATGTAACAGTGAGAAAGGCATTGTCTTGGCGAAATAAAGCGTTTTTAAACAACTTCATATAAATCGCTGTAACTTTTGATAGGAGACTCAGACAAACATGTTTATGGCTTTATCTTATAGAACTCAATATCCCCGTGCTGGGCAAACAGAACAGGTTTTGCAGCCGTTTGAGCTAAGATTTTAAAATTATTCACATAATGAAAACCTATACTTTGTTTCAGGCGAGTTTCCCATTCAAATGCATGTAACAGTGAGAAACGCATTGTCTTGGCGAAATAAAGCGTTTTTGAACAACTTCATATAAATCGCTGTAACTTTTGATAGAAGACTCAGACAAACATGTTTATGGCTTTATCTTATAGAACTCAATATCCCCGTGCTGGGCAAACAGAACAGGTTTTGCAGCCGTTTGAGCTAAGATTTTAAAATTATTCACATAATGAAAACCTATACTTTGTTTCAGGTGAGTTTCCCATTCAAATGCATGTAACAGTGAGAAACGCATTGTCTTGGCGAAATAAAGCGTTTTTGTACAACTTCATATAAATCGCTGTAACTTTTGATAGAAGACTCAGACAAACATGTTTATGGCTTTATCTTATAGAACTCAATATCCCTGTGCTGGGCAAACAGGTTTTGCAGCCATTTGAGCTAAGATTTTAAAATTATTCACATAATGAAAACCTATACTTTGTTTCAGGCGAGTTTCCCATTCAAATGCATGTAACAGTGAGAAAGGCATTGTCTTGGCGAAAGAAAGCGTTTTTAAACAACTTCATATAAATCGCTGTAACTTTTGATAGGAAACTCAGACAAACATGTTTATGGCTTTATCTTATAGAACTCAATATCCCCGTGCTGGGCAAACAGGTTTTGCAGCCGTTTGAGCTAAGATTTTAAAATTATTCACATAATGAAAACCTATACTTTGTTTCAGGCGAGTTTCCCATTCAAATGCATGTAACAGTGAGAAACGCATTGTCTTGGCGAAATAAAGCGTTTTTGTACAACTTCATATAAATCGCTGTAACTTTTGATAGAAGACTCAGACAAACATGTTTATGGCTTTATCTTATAGAACTCAATATGCCCGTGCTGGGCAAACAGGTTTTGCAGCCGTTTGAGCTAAGATTTTAAAATTATTCACATAATGAAAACCTATACTTTGTTTCAGGCGAGTTTCCCATTCAAATGCATGTAACAGTGAGAAACGCATTGTCTTGGCGAAATAAAGCGTTTTTGAACAACTTCATATAAATCGCTGTAACTTTTGATAGAAGACTCAGACAAACATGTTTATGGCTTTATCTTATAGAACTCAATATCCCCGTGCTGGGCAAACAGAACAGGTTTTGCAGCCGTTTGAGCTAAGATTTTAAAATTATTCACATAATGAAAACCTATACTTTGTTTCAGGTGAGTTTCCCATTCAAATGCATGTAACAGTGAGAAAGGCATTGTCTTGGCGAAATAAAGCGTTTTTGTACAACTTCATATAAATCGCTGTAACTTTTGATAGAAGACTCAGACAAACATGTTTATGGCTTTATCTTATAGAACTCAATATCCCCGTGCTGGGCAAACAGAACAGGTTTTGCAGCCGTTTGAGCTAAGATTTTAAAATTATTCACATAATGAAAACCTATACTTTGTTTCAGGCGAGTTTCCCATTCAAATGCATGTAACAGTGAGAAACGCATTGTCTTGGCGAAATAAAGCGTTTTTGTACAACTTCATATAAATCGCTGTAACTTTTGATAGAAGACTCAGACAAACATGTTTATGGCTTTATCTTATAGAACTCAATATGCCCGTGCTGGGCAAACAGGTTTTGCAGCCGTTTGAGCTAAGATTTTAAAATTATTCACATAATGAAAACCTATACTTTGTTTCAGGCGAGTTTCCCATTCAAATGCATGTAACAGTGAGAAACGCATTGTCTTGGCGAAATAAAGCGTTTTTGAACAACTTCATATAAATCGCTGTAACTTTTGATAGAAGACTCAGACAAACATGTTTATGGCTTTATCTTATAGAACTCAATATCCCCGTGCTGGGCAAACAGAACAGGTTTTGCAGCCGTTTGAGCTAAGATTTTAAAATTATTCACATAATGAAAACCTATACTTTGTTTCAGGTGAGTTTCCCATTCAAATGCATGTAACAGTGAGAAAGGCATTGTCTTGGCGAAATAAAGCGTTTTTGAACAACTTCATATAAATCGCTGTAACTTTTGATAGAAGACTCAGACAAACATGTTTATGGCTTTATCTTATAGAACTCAATATCCCCGTGCTGGGCAAACAGGTTTTGCAGCCGTTTGAGCTAAGATTTTAAAATTATTCACATAATGAAAACCTATACTTTGTTTCAGGCGAGTTTCCCATTCAAATGCATGTAACAGTGAGAAAGGCATTGTCTTGGCGAAATAAAGCGTTTTTAAACAACTTCATATAAATCGCTGTAACTTTTGATAGAAGACTCAGACAAACATGTTTATGGCTTTATCTTATAGAACTCAATATCCCCGTGCTGGGCAAACAGAACAGGTTTTGCAGCCGTTTGAGCTAAGATTTTAAAATTATTCACATAATGAAAACCTATACTTTGTTTCAGGTGAGTTTCCCATTCAAATGCATGTAACAGTGAGAAAGGCATTGTCTTGGCGAAATAAAGCGTTTTTGTACAACTTCATATAAATCGCTGTAACTTTTGATAGAAGACTCAGACAAACATGTTTATGGCTTTATCTTATAGAACTCAATATCCCCGTGCTGGGCAAACAGAACAGGTTTTGCAGCCGTTTGAGCTAAGATTTTAAAATTATTCACATAATGAAAACCTATACTTTGTTTCAGGCGAGTTTCCCATTCAAATGCATGTAACAGTGAGAAACGCATTGTCTTGGCGAAATAAAGCGTTTTTGTACAACTTCATATAAATCGCTGTAACTTTTGATAGAAGACTCAGACAAACATGTTTATGGCTTTATCTTATAGAACTCAATATGCCCGTGCTGGGCAAACAGAACAGGTTTTGCAGCCGTTTGAGCTAAGATTTTAAAATTATTCACATAATGAAAACCTATACTTTGTTTCAGGCGAGTTTCCCATTCAAATGCATGTAACAGTGAGAAACGCATTGTCTTGGCGAAATAAAGCGTTTTTGAACAACTTCATATAAATCGCTGTAACTTTTGATAGAAGACTCAGACAAACATGTTTATGGCTTTACCTTATAGAACTCAATATCCCTGTGCTGGGCAAACAGGTTTTGCAGCCGTTTGAGCTAAGATTTTAAAATTATTCACATAATGAAAACCTATACTTTGTTTCAGGCGAGTTTCCCATTCAAATGCATGTAACAGTGAGAAAGGCATTGTCTTGGCGAAATAAAGCGTTTTTAAACAACTTCATATAAATCGCTGTAACTTTTGATAGAAGACTCAGACAAACATGTTTATGGCTTTATCTTATAGAACTCAATATGCCCGTGCTGGGCAAACAGGTTTTGCAGCCGTTTGAGCTAAGATTTTAAAATTATTCACATAATGAAAACCTATACTTTGTTTCAAGCGAGTTTCCCATTCAAATGCATGTAACAGTGAGAAACGCATTGTCTTGGCGAAATAAAGCGTTTTTGAACAACTTCATATAAATCGCTGTAACTTTTGATAGAAGACTCAGACAAACATGTTTATGGCTTTATCTTATAGAACTCAATATCCCCGTGCTGGGCAAACAGGTTTTGCAGCCGTTTGAGCTAAGATTTTAAAATTATTCACATAATGAAAACCTATACTTTGTTTCAGGTGAGTTTCCCATTCAAATGCATGTAACAGTGAGAAAGGCATTGTCTTGGCGAAATAAAGCGTTTTTGTACAACTTCATATAAATCGCTGTAACTTTTGATAGAAGACTCAGACAAACATGTTTATGGCTTTATCTTATAGAACTCAATATCCCCGTGCTGGGCAAACAGAACAGGTTTTGCAGCCGTTTGAGCTAAGATTTTAAAATTATTCACATAATGAAAACCTATACTTTGTTTCAGGCGAGTTTCCCATTCAAATGCATGTAACAGTGAGAAACGCATTGTCTTGGCGAAATAAAGCGTTTTTGTACAACTTCATATAAATCGCTGTAACTTTTGATAGAAGACTCAGACAAACATGTTTATGGCTTTATCTTATAGAACTCAATATGCCCGTGCTGGGCAAACAGGTTTTGCAGCCGTTTGAGCTAAGATTTTAAAATTATTCACATAATGAAAACCTATACTTTGTTTCAGGCGAGTTTCCCATTCAAATGCATGTAACAGTGAGAAACGCATTGTCTTGGCGAAATAAAGCGTTTTTGAACAACTTCATATAAATCGCTGTAACTTTTGATAGAAGACTCAGACAAACATGTTTATGGCTTTATCTTATAGAACTCAATATCCCCGTGCTGGGCAAACAGAACAGGTTTTGCAGCCGTTTGAGCTAAGATTTTAAAATTATTCACATAATGAAAACCTATACTTTGTTTCAGGTGAGTTTCCCATTCAAATGCATGTAACAGTGAGAAAGGCATTGTCTTGGCGAAATAAAGCGTTTTTGAACAACTTCATATAAATCGCTGTAACTTTTGATAGAAGACTCAGACAAACATGTTTATGGCTTTATCTTATAGAACTCAATATCCCCGTGCTGGGCAAACAGGTTTTGCAGCCGTTTGAGCTAAGATTTTAAAATTATTCACATAATGAAAACCTATACTTTGTTTCAGGCGAGTTTCCCATTCAAATGCATGTAACAGTGAGAAAGGCATTGTCTTGGCGAAATAAAGCGTTTTTAAACAACTTCATATAAATCGCTGTAACTTTTGATAGAAGACTCAGACAAACATGTTTATGGCTTTATCTTATAGAACTCAATATCCCCGTGCTGGGCAAACAGAACAGGTTTTGCAGCCGTTTGAGCTAAGATTTCAAAATTATTCACATAATGAAAACCTATACTTTGTTTCAAGCGAGTTTCCCATTCAAATGCATGTAACAGTGAGAAACGCATTGTCTTGGCGAAATAAAGCGTTTTTGAACAACTTCATATAAATCGCTGTAACTTTTGATAGAAGACTCAGACAAACATGTTTATGGCTTTATCTTATAGAACTCAATATGCCCGTGCTGGGCAAACAGGTTTTGCAGCCGTTTGAGCTAAGATTTTAAAATTATTCACATAATGAAAACCTATACTTTGTTTCAAGCGAGTTTCCCATTCAAATGCATGTAACAGTGAGAAACGCATTGTCTTGGCGAAATAAAGCGTTTTTGTACAACTTCATATAAATCGCTGTAACTTTTGATAGAAGACTCAGACAAACATGTTTATGGCTTTATCTTATAGAACTCAATATGCCCGTGCTGGGCAAACAGGTTTTGCAGCCGTTTGAGCTAAGATTTTAAAATTATTCACATAATGAAAACCTATACTTTGTTTCAGGCGAGTTTCCCATTCAAATGCATGTAACAGTGAGAAAGGCATTGTCTTGGCGAAATAAAGCGTTTTTAAACAACTTCATATAAATCGCTGTAACTTTTGATAGGAGACTCAGACAAACATGTTTATGGCTTTATCTTATAGAACTCAATATCCCCGTGCTGGGCAAACAGAACAGGTTTTGCAGCCGTTTGAGCTAAGATTTTAAAATTATTCACATAATGAAAACCTATACTTTGTTTCAGGCGAGTTTCCCATTCAAATGCATGTAACAGTGAGAAACGCATTGTCTTGGCGAAATAAAGCGTTTTTGAACAACTTCATATAAATCGCTGTAACTTTTGATAGAAGACTCAGACAAACATGTTTATGGCTTTATCTTATAGAACTCAATATCCCCGTGCTGGGCAAACAGAACAGGATTTGCAGCCGTTTGAGCTAAGATTTTAAAATTATTCACATAATGAAAACCTATACTTTGTTTCAGGTGAGTTTCCCATTCAAATGCATGTAACAGTGAGAAACGCATTGTCTTGGCGAAATAAAGCGTTTTTGTACAACTTCATATAAATCGCTGTAACTTTTGATAGAAGACTCAGACAAACATGTTTATGGCTTTATCTTATAGAACTCAATATCCCTGTGCTGGGCAAACAGGTTTTGCAGCCATTTGAGCTAAGATTTTAAAATTATTCACATAATGAAAACCTATACTTTGTTTCAGGCGAGTTTCCCATTCAAATGCATGTAACAGTGAGAAAGGCATTGTCTTGGCGAAAGAAAGCGTTTTTAAACAACTTCATATAAATCGCTGTAACTTTTGATAGGAAACTCAGACAAACATGTTTATGGCTTTATCTTATAGAACTCAATATCCCCGTGCTGGGCAAACAGGTTTTGCAGCCGTTTGAGCTAAGATTTTAAAATTATTCACATAATGAAAACCTATACTTTGTTTCAGGCGAGTTTCCCATTCAAATGCATGTAACAGTGAGAAACGCATTGTCTTGGCGAAATAAAGCGTTTTTGTACAACTTCATATAAATCGCTGTAACTTTTGATAGAAGACTCAGACAAACATGTTTATGGCTTTATCTTATAGAACTCAATATGCCCGTGCTGGGCAAACAGGTTTTGCAGCCGTTTGAGCTAAGATTTTAAAATTATTCACATAATGAAAACCTATACTTTGTTTCAGGCGAGTTTCCCATTCAAATGCATGTAACAGTGAGAAACGCATTGTCTTGGCGAAATAAAGCGTTTTTGAACAACTTCATATAAATCGCTGTAACTTTTGATAGAAGACTCAGACAAACATGTTTATGGCTTTATCTTATAGAACTCAATATCCCCGTGCTGGGCAAACAGAACAGGTTTTGCAGCCGTTTGAGCTAAGATTTTAAAATTATTCACATAATGAAAACCTATACTTTGTTTCAGGTGAGTTTCCCATTCAAATGCATGTAACAGTGAGAAAGGCATTGTCTTGGCGAAATAAAGCGTTTTTGTACAACTTCATATAAATCGCTGTAACTTTTGATAGAAGACTCAGACAAACATGTTTATGGCTTTATCTTATAGAACTCAATATCCCCGTGCTGGGCAAACAGAACAGGTTTTGCAGCCGTTTGAGCTAAGATTTTAAAATTATTCACATAATGAAAACCTATACTTTGTTTCAGGCGAGTTTCCCATTCAAATGCATGTAACAGTGAGAAACGCATTGTCTTGGCGAAATAAAGCGTTTTTGTACAACTTCATATAAATCGCTGTAACTTTTGATAGAAGACTCAGACAAACATGTTTATGGCTTTATCTTATAGAACTCAATATGCCCGTGCTGGGCAAACAGGTTTTGCAGCCGTTTGAGCTAAGATTTTAAAATTATTCACATAATGAAAACCTATACTTTGTTTCAGGCGAGTTTCCCATTCAAATGCATGTAACAGTGAGAAACGCATTGTCTTGGCGAAATAAAGCGTTTTTGAACAACTTCATATAAATCGCTGTAACTTTTGATAGAAGACTCAGACAAACATGTTTATGGCTTTATCTTATAGAACTCAATATCCCCGTGCTGGGCAAACAGAACAGGTTTTGCAGCCGTTTGAGCTAAGATTTTAAAATTATTCACATAATGAAAACCTATACTTTGTTTCAGGTGAGTTTCCCATTCAAATGCATGTAACAGTGAGAAAGGCATTGTCTTGGCGAAATAAAGCGTTTTTGAACAACTTCATATAAATCGCTGTAACTTTTGATAGAAGACTCAGACAAACATGTTTATGGCTTTATCTTATAGAACTCAATATCCCCGTGCTGGGCAAACAGGTTTTGCAGCCGTTTGAGCTAAGATTTTAAAATTATTCACATAATGAAAACCTATACTTTGTTTCAGGCGAGTTTCCCATTCAAATGCATGTAACAGTGAGAAAGGCATTGTCTTGGCGAAATAAAGCGTTTTTAAACAACTTCATATAAATCGCTGTAACTTTTGATAGAAGACTCAGACAAACATGTTTATGGCTTTATCTTATAGAACTCAATATCCCCGTGCTGGGCAAACAGAACAGGTTTTGCAGCCGTTTGAGCTAAGATTTTAAAATTATTCACATAATGAAAACCTATACTTTGTTTCAGGTGAGTTTCCCATTCAAATGCATGTAACAGTGAGAAAGGCATTGTCTTGGCGAAATAAAGCGTTTTTGTACAACTTCATATAAATCGCTGTAACTTTTGATAGAAGACTCAGACAAACATGTTTATGGCTTTATCTTATAGAACTCAATATCCCCGTGCTGGGCAAACAGAACAGGTTTTGCAGCCGTTTGAGCTAAGATTTTAAAATTATTCACATAATGAAAACCTATACTTTGTTTCAGGCGAGTTTCCCATTCAAATGCATGTAACAGTGAGAAACGCATTGTCTTGGCGAAATAAAGCGTTTTTGTACAACTTCATATAAATCGCTGTAACTTTTGATAGAAGACTCAGACAAACATGTTTATGGCTTTATCTTATAGAACTCAATATGCCCGTGCTGGGCAAACAGAACAGGTTTTGCAGCCGTTTGAGCTAAGATTTTAAAATTATTCACATAATGAAAACCTATACTTTGTTTCAGGCGAGTTTCCCATTCAAATGCATGTAACAGTGAGAAACGCATTGTCTTGGCGAAATAAAGCGTTTTTGAACAACTTCATATAAATCGCTGTAACTTTTGATAGAAGACTCAGACAAACATGTTTATGGCTTTACCTTATAGAACTCAATATCCCTGTGCTGGGCAAACAGGTTTTGCAGCCGTTTGAGCTAAGATTTTAAAATTATTCACATAATGAAAACCTATACTTTGTTTCAGGCGAGTTTCCCATTCAAATGCATGTAACAGTGAGAAAGGCATTGTCTTGGCGAAATAAAGCGTTTTTAAACAACTTCATATAAATCGCTGTAACTTTTGATAGAAGACTCAGACAAACATGTTTATGGCTTTATCTTATAGAACTCAATATGCCCGTGCTGGGCAAACAGGTTTTGCAGCCGTTTGAGCTAAGATTTTAAAATTATTCACATAATGAAAACCTATACTTTGTTTCAAGCGAGTTTCCCATTCAAATGCATGTAACAGTGAGAAACGCATTGTCTTGGCGAAATAAAGCGTTTTTGAACAACTTCATATAAATCGCTGTAACTTTTGATAGAAGACTCAGACAAACATGTTTATGGCTTTATCTTATAGAACTCAATATCCCCGTGCTGGGCAAACAGGTTTTGCAGCCGTTTGAGCTAAGATTTTAAAATTATTCACATAATGAAAACCTATACTTTGTTTCAGGCGAGTTTCCCATTCAAATGCATGTAACAGTGAGAAAGGCATTGTCTTGGCGAAAGAAAGCGTTTTTAAACAACTTCATATAAATCGCTGTAACTTTTGATAGAAGACTCAGACAAACATGTTTATGGCTTTATCTTATAGAACTCAATATCCCCGTGCTGGGCAAACAGAACAGGTTTTGCAGCCGTTTGAGCTAAGATTTTAAAATTATTCACATAATGAAAACCTATACTTTGTTTCAGGCGAGTTTCCCATTCAAATGCATGTAACAGTGAGAAACGCATTGTCTTGGCGAAATAAAGCGTTTTTGTACAACTTCATATAAATCGCTGTAACTTTTGATAGAAGACTCAGACAAACATGTTTATGGCTTTATCTTATAGAACTCAATATGCCCGTGCTGGGCAAACAGAACAGGTTTTGCAGCCGTTTGAGCTAAGATTTTAAAATTATTCACATAATGAAAACCTATACTTTGTTTCAGGCGAGTTTCCCATTCAAATGCATGTAACAGTGAGAAACGCATTGTCTTGGCGAAATAAAGCGTTTTTGAACAACTTCATATAAATCGCTGTAACTTTTGATAGAAGACTCAGACAAACATGTTTATGGCTTTACCTTATAGAACTCAATATCCCTGTGCTGGGCAAACAGGTTTTGCAGCCGTTTGAGCTAAGATTTTAAAATTATTCACATAATGAAAACCTATACTTTGTCTCAGGCGAGTTTCCCATTCAAATGCATGTAACAGTGAGAAACGCATTGTCTTGGCGAAATAAAGCGTTTTTGAACAACTTCATATAAATCGCTGTAACTTTTGATAGAAGACTCAGACAAACATGTTTATGGCTTTACCTTATAGAACTCAATATCCCTGTGCTGGGCAAACAGGTTTTGCAGCCGTTTGAGCTAAGATTTTAAAATTATTCACATAATGAAAACCTATACTTTGTTTCAGGCGAGTTTCCCATTTAAATGCATGTAACAGTGAGAAACGCATTGTCTTGGCGAAATAAAGCGTTTTTGAACAACTTCATATAAATCGCTGTAACTTTTGATAGAAGACTCAGACAAACATGTTTATGGCTTTATCTTATAGAACTCAATATCCCTGTGCTGGGCAAACAGGTTTTGCAGCCATTTGAGCTAAGATTTTAAAATTATTGACATAATGAAAACCTATACTTTGTGTCAGGCGAGTTTCCCATTCAAATGCATGTAACAGTGAGAAACGCATTGTCTTGGCGAAATAAAGCGTTTTTGAACAACTTCATATAAATCGCTGTAACTTTTGATAGAAGACTCAGACAAACATGTTTATGGCTTTATCTTATAGAACTCAATATCCCCGTGCTGGGCAAACAGGTTTTGCAGCCGTTTGAGCTAAGATTTTAAAATTATTCACATAATGAAAACCTATACTTTGTTTCAGGCGAGTTTCCCATTCAAATGCATGTAACAGTGAGAAAGGCATTGTCTTGGCGAAAGAAAGCGTTTTTAAACAACTTCATATAAATCGCTGTAACTTTTGATAGAAGACTCAGACAAACATGTTTATGGCTTTATCTTATAGAACTCAATATCCCCGTGCTGGGCAAACAGAACAGGTTTTGCAGCCGTTTGAGCTAAGATTTTAAAATTATTCACATAATGAAAACCTATACTTTGTTTCAGGCGAGTTTCCCATTCAAATGCATGTAACAGTGAGAAACGCATTGTCTTGGCGAAATAAAGCGTTTTTGTACAACTTCATATAAATCGCTGTAACTTTTGATAGAAGACTCAGACAAACATGTTTATGGCTTTATCTTATAGAACTCAATATGCCCGTGCTGGGCAAACAGAACAGGTTTTGCAGCCGTTTGAGCTAAGATTTTAAAATTATTCACATAATGAAAACCTATACTTTGTTTCAGGCGAGTTTCCCATTCAAATGCATGTAACAGTGAGAAAGGCATTGTCTTGGCGAAATAAAGCGTTTTTGAACAACTTCATATAAATCGCTGTAACTTTTGATAGAAGACTCAGACAAACATGTTTATGGCTTTACCTTATAGAACTCAATATCCCTGTGCTGGGCAAACAGGTTTTGCAGCCGTTTGAGCTAAGATTTTAAAATTATTCACATAATGAAAACCTATACTTTGTCTCAGGCGAGTTTCCCATTCAAATGCATGTAACAGTGAGAAACGCATTGTCTTGGCGAAATAAAGCGTTTTTGAACAACTTCATATAAATCGCTGTAACTTTTGATAGAAGACTCAGACAAACATGTTTATGGCTTTACCTTATAGAACTCAATATCCCTGTGCTGGGCAAACAGGTTTTGCAGCCGTTTGAGCTAAGATTTTAAAATTATTCACATAATGAAAACCTATACTTTGTTTCAGGCGAGTTTCCCATTTAAATGCATGTAACAGTGAGAAACGCATTGTCTTGGCGAAATAAAGCGTTTTTGAACAACTTCATATAAATCGCTGTAACTTTTGATAGAAGACTCAGACAAACATGTTTATGGCTTTATCTTATAGAACTCAATATCCCTGTGCTGGGCAAACAGGTTTTGCAGCCATTTGAGCTAAGATTTTAAAATTATTGACATAATGAAAACCTATACTTTGTGTCAGGCGAGTTTCCCATTCAAATGCATGTAACAGTGAGAAACGCATTGTCTTGGCGAAATAAAGCGTTTTTGAACAACTTCATATAAATCGCTGTAACTTTTGATAGAAGACTCAGACAAACATGTTTATGGCTTTATCTTATAGAACTCAATATCCCCGTGCTGGGCAAACAGGTTTTGCAGCCGTTTGAGCTAAGATTTTAAAATTATTCACATAATGAAAACCTATACTTTGTTTCAGGCGAGTTTCCCATTCAAATGCATGTAACAGTGAGAAACGCATTGTCTTGGCGAAAGAAAGCGTTTTTGTACAACTTCTTATAAATCGCTGTAACTTTTGATAGAAGACTCAGACAAACATGTTTATGGCTTTATCTTATAGAACTCAATATCCCCGTGCTGGGCAAACAGAACAGGTTTTGCAGCCGTTTGAGCTAAGATTTTAAAATTATTCACATAATGAAAACCTATACTTTGTTTCAGGCGAGTTTCCCATTCAAATGCATGTAACAGTGAGAAACGCATTGTCTTGGCGAAATAAAGCGTTTTTGAACAACTTCATATAAATCGCTGTAACTTTTGATAGAAGACTCAGACAAACATGTTTATGGCTTTATCTTATAGAACTCAATATCCCCGTGCTGGGCAAACAGGTTTTGCAGCCGTTTGAGCTAAGATTTTAAAATTATTCACATAATGAAAACCTATACTTTGTTTCAGGCGAGTTTCCCATTCAAATGCATGTAACAGTGAGAAACGCATTGTCTTGGCGAAATAAAGCGTTTTTGAACAACTTCATATAAATCGCTGTAACTTTTGATAGAAGACTCAGACAAACATGTTTATGGCTTTATCTTATAGAACTCAATATCCCCGTGCTGGGCAAACAGAACAGGTTTTGCAGCCGTTTGAGCTAAGATTTTAAAATTATTCACATAATGAAAACCTATACTTTGTTTCAGGCGAGTTTCCCATTCAAATGCATGTAACAGTGAGAAACGCATTGTCTTGGCGAAATAAAGCGTTTTTGAACAACTTCATATAAATCGCTGTAACTTTTGATAGAAGACTCAGACAAACATGTTTATGGCTTTACCTTATAGAACTCAATATCCCTGTGCTGGGCAAACAGGTTTTGCAGCCGTTTGAGCTAAGATTTTAAAATTATTCACATAATGAAAACCTATACTTTGTCTCAGGCGAGTTTCCCATTCAAATGCATGTAACAGTGAGAAACGCATTGTCTTGGCGAAATAAAGCGTTTTTGAACAACTTCATATAAATCGCTGTAACTTTTGATAGAAGACTCAGACAAACATGTTTATGGCTTTACCTTATAGAACTCAATATCCCTGTGCTGGGCAAACAGGTTTTGCAGCCGTTTGAGCTAAGATTTTAAAATTATTCACATAATGAAAACCTATACTTTGTTTCAGGCGAGTTTCCCATTTAAATGCATGTAACAGTGAGAAACGCATTGTCTTGGCGAAATAAAGCGTTTTTGAACAACTTCATATAAATCGCTGTAACTTTTGATAGAAGACTCAGACAAACATGTTTATGGCTTTATCTTATAGAACTCAATATCCCTGTGCTGGGCAAACAGGTTTTGCAGCCATTTGAGCTAAGATTTTAAAATTATTGACATAATGAAAACCTATACTTTGTGTCAGGCGAGTTTCCCATTCAAATGCATGTAACAGTGAGAAACGCATTGTCTTGGCGAAATAAAGCGTTTTTGAACAACTTCATATAAATCGCTGTAACTTTTGATAGAAGACTCAGACAAACATGTTTATGGCTTTACCTTATAGAACTCAATATCCCTGTGCTGGGCAAACAGGTTTTGCAGCCGTTTGAGCTAAGATTTTAAAATTATTCACATAATGAAAACCTATACTTTGTTTCAGGCGAGTTTCCCATTCAAATGCATGTAACAGTGAGAAACGCATTGTCTTGGCGAAATAAAGCGTTTTTGTACAACTTCATATAAATCGCTGTAACTTTTGATAGAAGACTCAGACAAACATGTTTATGGCTTTATCTTATAGAACTCAATATGCCCGTGCTGGGCAAACAGGTTTTGCAGCCGTTTGAGCTAAGATTTTAAAATTATTCACATAATGAAAACCTATACTTTGTCTCAGGCGAGTTTCCCATTCAAATGCATGTAACAGTGAGAAATGCACTGTCTTGGCGAAAGAAAGCGTTTTTGTACAACTTCATATAAATCGCTGTAACTTTTGATAGAAGACTCAGACAAACATGTTTATGGCTTTATCTTATAGAACTCAATATCCCCGTGCTGGGCAAACAGAACAGGTTTTGCAGCCGTTTGAGCTAAGATTTTAAAATTATTCACATAATGAAAACCTATACTTTGTCTCAGGCGAGTTTCCCATTCAAATGCATGTAACAGTGAGAAATGCACTGTCTTGGCGAAAGAAAGCGTTTTTGTACAACTTCATATAAATCGCTGTAACTTTTGATAGAAGACTCAGACAAACATGTTTATGGCTTTATCTTATAGAACTCAATATCCCCGTGCTGGGCAAACAGAACAGGTTTTGCAGCCGTTTGAGCTAAGATTTTAAAATTATTCACATAATGAAAACCTATACTTTGTTTCAGGCGAGTTTCCCATTCAAATGCATGTAACAGTGAGAAACGCATTGTCTTGGCGAAATAAAGCGTTTTTGAACAACTTCATATAAATCGCTGTAACTTTTGATAGAAGACTCAGACAAACATGTTTATGGCTTTATCTTATAGAACTCAATATCCCCGTGCTGGGCAAACAGAACAGGTTTTGCAGCCGTTTGAGCTAAGATTTTAAAATTATTCACATAATGAAAACCTATACTTTGTTTCAGGCGAGTTTCCCATTCAAATGCATGTAACAGTGAGAAACGCATTGTCTTGGCGAAATAAAGCGTTTTTGAACAACTTCATATAAATCGCTGTAACTTTTGATAGAAGACTCAGACAAACATGTTTATGGCTTTATCTTATAGAACTCAATATGCCCGTGCTGGGCAAACAGGTTTTGCAGCCGTTTGAGCTAAGATTTTAAAATTATTCACATAATGAAAACCTATACTTTGTCTCAGGCGAGTTTCCCATTCAAATGCATGTAACAGTGAGAAATGCACTGTCTTGGCGAAAGAAAGCGTTTTTGTACAACTTCATATAAATCGCTGTAACTTTTGATAGAAGACTCAGACAAACATGTTTATGGCTTTATCTTATAGAACTCAATATCCCCGTGCTGGGCAAACAGAACAGGTTTTGCAGCCGTTTGAGCTAAGATTTTAAAATTATTCACATAATGAAAACCTATACTTTGTTTCAGGCGAGTTTCCCATTCAAATGCATGTAACAGTGAGAAACGCATTGTCTTGGCGAAATAAAGCGTTTTTGAACAACTTCATATAAATCGCTGTAACTTTTGATAGAAGACTCAGACAAACATGTTTATGGCTTTATCTTATAGAACTCAATATCCCCGTGCTGGGCAAACAGAACATGTTTTGCAGCCGTTTGAGCTAAGATTTTAAAATTATTCACATAATGAAAACCTATACTTTGTTTCAGGCGAGTTTCCCATTCAAATGCATGTAACAGTGAGAAACGCATTGTCTTGGCGAAATAAAGCGTTTTTGAACAACTTCATATAAATCGCTGTAACTTTTGATAGAAGACTCAGACAAACATGTTTATGGCTTTATCTTATAGAACTCAATATCCCTGTGCTGGGCAAACAGAACAGGTTTTGCAGCCGTTTGAGCTAAGATTTTAAAATTATTCACATAATGAAAACCTATACTTTGTTTCAGGCGAGTTTCCCATTCAAATGCATGTAACAGTGAGAAACGCATTGTCTTGGCGAAATAAAGCGTTTTTGAACAACTTCATATAAATCGCTGTAACTTTTGATAGAAGACTCAGACAAACATGTTTATGGCTTTATCTTATAGAACTCAATATCCCCGTGCTGGGCAAACAGAACAGGTTTTGCAGCCGTTTGAGCTAAGATTTTAAAATTATTCACATAATGAAAACCTATACTTTGTTTCAGGCGAGTTTCCCATTCAAATGCATGTAACAGTGAGAAACGCATTGTCTTGGCGAAATAAAGCGTTTTTGAACAACTTCATATAAATCGCTGTAACTTTTGATAGAAGACTCAGACAAACATGTTTATGGCTTTATCTTATAGAACTCAATATCCCCGTGCTGGGCAAACAGAACAGGTTTTGCAGCCGTTTGAGCTAAGATTTTAAAATTATTCACATAATGAAAACCTATACTTTGTTTCAGGCGAGTTTCCCATTCAAATGCATGTAACAGTGAGAAACGCATTGTCTTGGCGAAATAAAGCGTTTTTGAACAACTTCATATAAATCGCTGTAACTTTTGATAGAAGACTCAGACAAACATGTTTATGGCTTTATCTTATAGAACTCAGTATCCCCGTGCTGGGCAAACAGAACAGGTTTTGCAGCCGTTTGAGCTAAGATTTTAAAATTATTCACATAATGAAAACCTATACTTTGTTTCAGGCGAGTTTCCCATTCAAATGCATGTAACAGTGAGAAACGCATTGTCTTGGCGAAATAAAGCGTTTTTGAACAACTTCATATAAATCGCTGTAACTTTTGATAGAAGACTCAGACAAACATGTTTATGGCTTTATCTTATAGAACTCAATATCCCCGTGCTGGGCAAACAGAACAGGTTTTGCAGCCGTTTGAGCTAAGATTTTAAAATTATTCACATAATGAAAACCTATACTTTGTTTCAGGCGAGTTTCCCATTCAAATGCATGTAACAGTGAGAAACGCATTGTCTTGGCGAAATAAAGCGTTTTTGAACAACTTCATATAAATCGCTGTAACTTTTGATAGAAGACTCAGACAAACATGTTTATGGCTTTATCTTATAGAACTCAATATCCCCGTGCTGGGCAAACAGAACAGGTTTTGCAGCCGTTTGAGCTAAGATTTTAAAATTATTCACATAATGAAAACCTATACTTTGTTTCAGGCGAGTTTCCCATTCAAATGCATGTAACAGTGAGAAACGCATTGTCTTGGCGAAATAAAGCGTTTTTGAACAACTTCATATAAATCGCTGTAACTTTTGATAGAAGACTCAGACAAACATGTTTATGGCTTTATCTTATAGAACTCAATATCCCCGTGCTGGGCAAACAGAACAGGTTTTGCAGCCGTTTGAGCTAAGATTTTAAAATTATTCACATAATGAAAACCTATACTTTGTTTCAGGCGAGTTTCCCATTCAAATGCATGTAACAGTGAGAAACGCATTGTCTTGGCGAAATAAAGCGTTTTTGAACAACTTCATATAAATCGCTGTAACTTTTGATAGAAGACTCAGACAAACATGTTTATGGCTTTATCTTATAGAACTCAATATCCCCGTGCTGGGCAAACAGAACAGGTTTTGCAGCCGTTTGAGCTAAGATTTTAAAATTATTCACATAATGAAAACCTATACTTTGTTTCAGGTGAGTTTCCCATTCAAATGCATGTAACAGTGAGAAACGCATTGTCTTGGCGAAATAAAGCGTTTTTGTACAACTTCATATAAATCGCTGTAACTTTTGATAGAAGACTCAGACAAACATGTTTATGGCTTTATCTTATAGAACTCAATATCCCCGTGCTGGGCAAACAGAACAGGTTTTGCAGCCGTTTGAGCTAAGATTTTAAAATTATTCACATAATGAAAACCTATACTTTGTTTCAGGCGAGTTTCCCATTCAAATGCATGTAACAGTGAGAAACGCATTGTCTTGGCGAAATAAAGCGTTTTTGAACAACTTCATATAAATCGCTGTAACTTTTGATAGAAGACTCAGACAAACATGTTTATGGCTTTACCTTATAGAACTCAATATCCCTGTGCTGGGCAAACAGGTTTTGCAGCCGTTTGAGCTAAGATTTTAAAATTATTCACATAATGAAAACCTATACTTTGTTTCAGGCGAGTTTCCCATTCAAATGCATGTAACAGTGAGAAACGCATTGTCTTGGCGAAATAAAGCGTTTTTGTACAACTTCATATAAATCGCTGTAACTTTTGATAGAAGACTCAGACAAACATGTTTATGGCTTTATCTTATAGAACTCAATATCCCCGTGCTGGGCAAACAGAACAGGTTTTGCAGCCGTTTGAGCTAAGATTTTAAAATTATTCACATAATGAAAACCTATACTTTGTTTCAGGCGAGTTTCCCATTCAAATGCATGTAACAGTGAGAAACGCATTGTCTTGGCGAAATAAAGCGTTTTTGAACAACTTCATTTAAATCGCTGTAACTTTTGATAGAAGACTCAGACAAACATGTTTATGGCTTTACCTTATAGAACTCAATATCCCTGTGCTGGGCAAACAGGTTTTGCAGCCGTTTGAGCTAAGATTTTAAAATTATTCACATAATGAAAACCTATACTTTGTTTCAGGCGAGTTTCCCATTCAAATGCATGTAACAGTGAGAAACGCATTGTCTTGGCGAAATAAAGCGTTTTTGAACAACTTCATATAAATCGCTGTAACTTTTGATAGAAGACTCAGACAAACATGTTTATGGCTTTATCTTATAGAACTCAATATCCCCGTGCTGGGCAAACAGAACAGGTTTTGCAGCCGTTTGAGCTAAGATTTTAAAATTATTCACATAATGAAAACCTATACTTTGTTTCAGGCGAGTTTCCCATTCAAATGCATGTAACAGTGAGAAACGCATTGTCTTGGCGAAATAAAGCGTTTTTGAACAACTTCATATAAATCGCTGTAACTTTTGATAGAAGACTCAGACAAACATGTTTATGGCTTTATCTTATAGAACTCAATATCCCTGTGCTGGGCAAACAGGTTTTGCAGCCGTTTGAGCTAAGATTTTAAAATTATTCACATAATGAAAACCTATACTTTGTTTCAGGCGAGTTTCCCATTCAAATGCATGTAACAGTGAGAAACGCATTGTCTTGGCGAAATAAAGCGTTTTTGAACAACTTCATATAAATCGCTGTAACTTTTGATAGAAGACTCAGACAAACATGTTTATGGCTTTATCTTATAGAACTCAATATCCCCGTGCTGGGCAAACAGAACAGGTTTTGCAGCCGTTTGAGCTAAGATTTTAAAATTATTCACATAATGAAAACCTATACTTTGTCTCAGGCGAGTTTCCCATTCAAATGCATGTAACAGTGAGAAACGCATTGTCTTGGCGAAATAAAGCGTTTTTGAACAACTTCATATAAATCGCTGTAACTTTTGATAGAAGACTCAGACAAACATGTTTATGGCTTTATCTTATAGAACTCAATATCCCCGTGCTGGGCAAACAGAACAGGTTTTGCAGCCGTTTGAGCTAAGATTTTAAAATTATTCACATAATGAAAACCTATACTTTGTCTCAGGCGAGTTTCCCATTCAAATGCATGTAACAGTGAGAAATGCACTGTCTTGGCGAAAGAAAGCGTTTTTGTACAACTTCATATAAATCGCTGTAACTTTTGATAGAAGACTCAGACAAACATGTTTATGGCTTTATCTTATAGAACTCAATATCCCCGTGCTGGGCAAACAGAACAGGTTTTGCAGCCGTTTGAGCTAAGATTTTAAAATTATTCACATAATGAAAACCTATACTTTGTTTCAGGCGAGTTTCCCATTCAAATGCATGTAACAGTGAGAAACGCATTGTCTTGGCGAAATAAAGCGTTTTTGAACAACTTCATATAAATCGCTGTAACTTTTGATAGAAGACTCAGACAAACATGTTTATGGCTTTACCTTATAGAACTCAATATCCCTGTGCTGGGCAAACAGGTTTTGCAGCCGTTTGAGCTAAGATTTTAAAATTATTCACATAATGAAAACCTATACTTTGTTTCAGGCGAGTTTCCCATTCAAATGCATGTAACAGTGAGAAACGCATTGTCTTGGCGAAATAAAGCGTTTTTGAACAACTTCATATAAATCGCTGTAACTTTTGATAGAAGACTCAGACAAACATGTTTATGGCTTTATCTTATAGAACTCAATATCCCCGTGCTGGGCAAACAGAACAGGTTTTGCAGCCGTTTGAGCTAAGATTTTAAAATTATTCACATAATGAAAACCTATACTTTGTTTCAGGCGAGTTTCCCATTCAAATGCATGTAACAGTGAGAAACGCATTGTCTTGGCGAAATAAAGCGTTTTTGAACAACTTCATATAAATCGCTGTAACTTTTGATAGAAGACTCAGACAAACATGTTTATGGCTTTATCTTATAGAACTCAATATCCCTGTGCTGGGCAAACAGGTTTTGCAGCCGTTTGAGCTAAGATTTTAAAATTATTCACATAATGAAAACCTATACTTTGTTTCAGGCGAGTTTCCCATTCAAATGCATGTAACAGTGAGAAACGCATTGTCTTGGCGAAATAAAGCGTTTTTGAACAACTTCATATAAATCGCTGTAACTTTTGATAGAAGACTCAGACAAACATGTTTATGGCTTTATCTTATAGAACTCAATATCCCCGTGCTGGGCAAACAGAACAGGTTTTGCAGCCGTTTGAGCTAAGATTTTAAAATTATTCACATAATGAAAACCTATACTTTGTTTCAGGCGAGTTTCCCATTTAAATGCATGTAACAGTGAGAAACACATTGTCTTGGCGAAATAAAGCGTTTTTGAACAACTTCATATAAATCGCTGTAACTTTTGATAGAAGACTCAGACAAACATGTTTATGGCTTTATCTTATAGAACTCAATATCCCTGTGCTGGGCAAACAGGTTTTGCAGCCGTTTGAGCTAAGATTTTAAAATTATTCACATAATGAAAACCTATACTTTGTTTCAAGCGAGTTTCCCATTTAAATGCATGTAACAGTGAGAAACGCATTGTCTTGGCGAAATAAAGCGTTTTTGAACAACTTCATATAAATCGCTGTAACTTTTGATAGAAGACTCAGACAAACATGTTTATGGCTTTATCTTATAGAACTCAATATCCCCGTGCTGGGCAAACATGTTTTGCAGCCGTTTGAGCTAAGATTTTAAAATTATTCACATAATGAAAACCTATACTTTGTTTCAGGTGAGTTTCCCATTCAAATGCATGTAACAGTGAGAAACGCATTGTCTTGGCGAAATAAAGCGTTTTTGTACAACTTCATATAAATCGCTGTAACTTTTGATAGAAGACTCAGACAAACATGTTTATGGCTTTATCTTATAGAACTCAATATCCCCGTGCTGGGCAAACAGAACAGGTTTTGCAGCCGTTTGAGCTAAGATTTTAAAATTATTCACATAATGAAAACCTATACTTTGTTTCAGGCGAGTTTCCCATTCAAATGCATGTAACAGTGAGAAACGCATTGTCTTGGCGAAATAAAGCGTTTTTGAACAACTTCATATAAATCGCTGTAACTTTTGATAGAAGACTCAGACAAACATGTTTATGGCTTTACCTTATAGAACTCAATATCCCTGTGCTGGGCAAACAGGTTTTGCAGCCGTTTGAGCTAAGATTTTAAAATTATTCACATAATGAAAACCTATACTTTGTTTCAGGCGAGTTTCCCATTCAAATGCATGTAACAGTGAGAAACGCATTGTCTTGGCGAAATAAAGCGTTTTTGTACAACTTCATATAAATCGCTGTAACTTTTGATAGAAGACTCAGACAAACATGTTTATGGCTTTATCTTATAGAACTCAATATGCCCGTGCTGGGCAAACAGAACAGGTTTTGCAGCCGTTTGAGCTAAGATTTTAAAATTATTCACATAATGAAAACCTATACTTTGTTTCAGGCGAGTTTCCCATTCAAATGCATGTAACAGTGAGAAACGCATTGTCTTGGCGAAATAAAGCGTTTTTGAACAACTTCATATAAATCGCTGTAACTTTTGATAGAAGACTCAGACAAACATGTTTATGGCTTTACCTTATAGAACTCAATATCCCTGTGCTGGGCAAACAGGTTTTGCAGCCGTTTGAGCTAAGATTTTAAAATTATTCACATAATGAAAACCTATACTTTGTTTCAGGCGAGTTTCCCATTCAAATGCATGTAACAGTGAGAAACGCATTGTCTTGGCGAAATAAAGCGTTTTTGAACAACTTCATATAAATCGCTGTAACTTTTGATAGAAGACTCAGACAAACATGTTTATGGCTTTATCTTATAGAACTCAATATCCCCGTGCTGGGCAAACAGAACAGGTTTTGCAGCCGTTTGAGCTAAGATTTTAAAATTATTCACATAATGAAAACCTATACTTTGTTTCAGGCGAGTTTCCCATTCAAATGCATGTAACAGTGAGAAACGCATTGTCTTGGCGAAATAAAGCGTTTTTGAACAACTTCATATAAATCGCTGTAACTTTTGATAGAAGACTCAGACAAACATGTTTATGGCTTTATCTTATAGAACTCAATATCCCTGTGCTGGGCAAACAGGTTTTGCAGCCGTTTGAGCTAAGATTTTAAAATTATTCACATAATGAAAACCTATACTTTGTTTCAGGCGAGTTTCCCATTCAAATGCATGTAACAGTGAGAAACGCATTGTCTTGGCGAAATAAAGCGTTTTTGAACAACTTCATATAAATCGCTGTAACTTTTGATAGAAGACTCAGACAAACATGTTTATGGCTTTATCTTATAGAACTCAATATCCCCGTGCTGGGCAAACAGAACAGGTTTTGCAGCCGTTTGAGCTAAGATTTTAAAATTATTCACATAATGAAAACCTATACTTTGTCTCAGGCGAGTTTCCCATTCAAATGCATGTAACAGTGAGAAACGCATTGTCTTGGCGAAATAAAGCGTTTTTGAACAACTTCATATAAATCGCTGTAACTTTTGATAGAAGACTCAGACAAACATGTTTATGGCTTTATCTTATAGAACTCAATATCCCCGTGCTGGGCAAACAGAACAGGTTTTGCAGCCGTTTGAGCTAAGATTTTAAAATTATTCACATAATGAAAACCTATACTTTGTCTCAGGCGAGTTTCCCATTCAAATGCATGTAACAGTGAGAAATGCACTGTCTTGGCGAAAGAAAGCGTTTTTGTACAACTTCATATAAATCGCTGTAACTTTTGATAGAAGACTCAGACAAACATGTTTATGGCTTTATCTTATAGAACTCAATATCCCCGTGCTGGGCAAACAGAACAGGTTTTGCAGCCGTTTGAGCTAAGATTTTAAAATTATTCACATAATGAAAACCTATACTTTGTTTCAGGCGAGTTTCCCATTCAAATGCATGTAACAGTGAGAAACGCATTGTCTTGGCGAAATAAAGCGTTTTTGAACAACTTCATATAAATCGCTGTAACTTTTGATAGAAGACTCAGACAAACATGTTTATGGCTTTACCTTATAGAACTCAATATCCCTGTGCTGGGCAAACAGGTTTTGCAGCCGTTTGAGCTAAGATTTTAAAATTATTCACATAATGAAAACCTATACTTTGTTTCAGGCGAGTTTCCCATTCAAATGCATGTAACAGTGAGAAACGCATTGTCTTGGCGAAATAAAGCGTTTTTGAACAACTTCATATAAATCGCTGTAACTTTTGATAGAAGACTCAGACAAACATGTTTATGGCTTTATCTTATAGAACTCAATATCCCCGTGCTGGGCAAACAGAACAGGTTTTGCAGCCGTTTGAGCTAAGATTTTAAAATTATTCACATAATGAAAACCTATACTTTGTTTCAGGCGAGTTTCCCATTCAAATGCATGTAACAGTGAGAAACGCATTGTCTTGGCGAAATAAAGCGTTTTTGAACAACTTCATATAAATCGCTGTAACTTTTGATAGAAGACTCAGACAAACATGTTTATGGCTTTATCTTATAGAACTCAATATCCCCGTGCTGGGCAAACAGAACATGTTTTGCAGCCGTTTGAGCTAAGATTTTAAAATTATTCACATAATGAAAACCTATACTTTGTTTCAGGTGAGTTTCCCATTCAAATGCATGTAACAGTGAGAAACGCATTGTCTTGGCGAAATAAAGCGTTTTTGTACAACTTCATATAAATCGCTGTAACTTTTGATAGAAGACTCAGACAAACATGTTTATGGCTTTATCTTATAGAACTCAATATCCCCGTGCTGGGCAAACAGAACAGGTTTTGCAGCCGTTTGAGCTAAGATTTTAAAATTATTCACATAATGAAAACCTATACTTTGTTTCAGGCGAGTTTCCCATTCAAATGCATGTAACAGTGAGAAACGCATTGTCTTGGCGAAATAAAGCGTTTTTGAACAACTTCATATAAATCGCTGTAACTTTTGATAGAAGACTCAGACAAACATGTTTATGGCTTTACCTTATAGAACTCAATATCCCTGTGCTGGGCAAACAGGTTTTGCAGCCGTTTGAGCTAAGATTTTAAAATTATTCACATAATGAAAACCTATACTTTGTTTCAGGCGAGTTTCCCATTCAAATGCATGTAACAGTGAGAAACGCATTGTCTTGGCGAAATAAAGCGTTTTTGTACAACTTCATATAAATCGCTGTAACTTTTGATAGAAGACTCAGACAAACATGTTTATGGCTTTATCTTATAGAACTCAATATGCCCGTGCTGGGCAAACAGGTTTTGCAGCCGTTTGAGCTAAGATTTTAAAATTATTCACATAATGAAAACCTATACTTTGTTTCAGGCGAGTTTCCCATTCAAATGCATGTAACAGTGAGAAACGCATTGTCTTGGCGAAATAAAGCGTTTTTGAACAACTTCATATAAATCGCTGTAACTTTTGATAGAAGACTCAGACAAACATGTTTATGGCTTTACCTTATAGAACTCAATATCCCTGTGCTGGGCAAACAGGTTTTGCAGCCGTTTGAGCTAAGATTTTAAAATTATTCACATAATGAAAACCTATACTTTGTTTCAGGCGAGTTTCCCATTCAAATGCATGTAACAGTGAGAAACGCATTGTCTTGGCGAAATAAAGCGTTTTTGTACAACTTCATATAAATCGCTGTAACTTTTGATAGAAGACTCAGACAAACATGTTTATGGCTTTATCTTATAGAACTCAATATGCCCGTGCTGGGCAAACAGGTTTTGCAGCCGTTTGAGCTAAGATTTTAAAATTATTCACATAATGAAAACCTATACTTTGTCTCAGGCAAGTTTCCCATTCAAATGCATGTAACAGTGAGAAATGCACTGTCTTGGCGAAAGAAAGCGTTTTTGTACAACTTCATATAAATCGCTGTAACTTTTGATAGAAGACTCAGACAAACATGTTTATGGCTTTATCTTATAGAACTCAATATCCCCGTGCTGGGCAAACAGAACAGGTTTTGCAGCCGTTTGAGCTAAGATTTTAAAATTATTCACATAATGAAAACCTATACTTTGTTTCAGGCGAGTTTCCCATTCAAATGCATGTAACAGTGAGAAACGCATTGTCTTGGCGAAATAAAGCGTTTTTGAACAACTTCATATAAATCGCTGTAACTTTTGATAGAAGACTCAGACAAACATGTTTATGGCTTTACCTTATAGAACTCAATATCCCTGTGCTGGGCAAACAGGTTTTGCAGCCGTTTGAGCTAAGATTTTAAAATTATTCACATAATGAAAACCTATACTTTGTCTCAGGCGAGTTTCCCATTCAAATGCATGTAACAGTGAGAAACGCATTGTCTTGGCGAAAGAAAGCGTTTTTGTACAACTTCATATAAATCGCTGTAACTTTTGATAGAAGACTCAGACAAACATGTTTATGGCTTTATCTTATAGAACTCAATATGCCCGTGCTGGGCAAACAGGTTTTGCAGCCGTTTGAGCTAAGATTTTAAAATTATTCACATAATGAAAACCTATACTTTGTTTCAGGCGAGTTTCCCATTCAAATGCATGTAACAGTGAGAAACGCATTGTCTTGGCGAAATAAAGCGTTTTTGAACAACTTCATATAAATCGCTGTAACTTTTGATAGAAGACTCAGACAAACATGTTTATGGCTTTATCTTATAGAACTCAATATCCCTGTGCTGGGCAAACAGGTTTTGCAGCCGTTTGAGCTAAGATTTTAAAATTATTCACATAATGAAAACCTATACTTTGTTTCAGGCGAGTTTCCCATTCAAATGCATGTAACAGTGAGAAACGCATTGTCTTGGCGAAATAAAGCGTTTTTGAACAACTTCATATAAATCGCTGTAACTTTTGATAGAAGACTCAGACAAACATGTTTATGGCTTTATCTTATAGAACTCAATATCCCTGTGCTGGGCAAACAGGTTTTGCAGCCGTTTGAGCTAAGATTTTAAAATTATTCACATAATGAAAACCTATACTTTGTTTCAGGCGAGTTTCCCATTCAAATGCATGTAACAGTGAGAAACGCATTGTCTTGGCGAAATAAAGCGTTTTTGTACAACTTCATATAAATCGCTGTAACTTTTGATAGAAGACTCAGACAAACATGTTTATGGCTTTATCTTATAGAACTCAATATCCCTGTGCTGGGCAAACAGGTTTTGCAGCCGTTTGAGCTAAGATTTTAAAATTATTCACATAATGAAAACCTATACTTTGTCTCAGGCAAGTTTCCCATTCAAATGCATGTAACAGTGAGAAATGCACTGTCTTGGCGAAAGAAAGCGTTTTTGTACAACTTCATATAAATCGCTGTAACTTTTGATAGAAGACTCAGACAAACATGTTTATGGCTTTATCTTATAGAACTCAATATCCCCGTGCTGGGCAAACAGAACAGGTTTTGCAGCCGTTTGAGCTAAGATTTTAAAATTATTCACATAATGAAAACCTATACTTTGTTTCAGGCGAGTTTCCCATTCAAATGCATGTAACAGTGAGAAACGCATTGTCTTGGCGAAATAAAGCGTTTTTGAACAACTTCATATAAATCGCTGTAACTTTTGATAGAAGACTCAGACAAACATGTTTATGGCTTTACCTTATAGAACTCAATATCCCTGTGCTGGGCAAACAGGTTTTGCAGCCGTTTGAGCTAAGATTTTAAAATTATTCACATAATGAAAACCTATACTTTGTCTCAGGCGAGTTTCCCATTCAAATGCATGTAACAGTGAGAAACGCATTGTCTTGGCGAAAGAAAGCGTTTTTGTACAACTTCATATAAATCGCTGTAACTTTTGATAGAAGACTCAGACAAACATGTTTATGGCTTTATCTTATAGAACTCAATATGCCCGTGCTGGGCAAACAGGTTTTGCAGCCGTTTGAGCTAAGATTTTAAAATTATTCACATAATGAAAACCTATACTTTGTTTCAGGCGAGTTTCCCATTCAAATGCATGTAACAGTGAGAAACGCATTGTCTTGGCGAAATAAAGCGTTTTTGAACAACTTCATATAAATCGCTGTAACTTTTGATAGAAGACTCAGACAAACATGTTTATGGCTTTATCTTATAGAACTCAATATCCCTGTGCTGGGCAAACAGGTTTTGCAGCCGTTTGAGCTAAGATTTTAAAATTATTCACATAATGAAAACCTATACTTTGTTTCAGGCGAGTTTCCCATTCAAATGCATGTAACAGTGAGAAACGCATTGTCTTGGCGAAATAAAGCGTTTTTGAACAACTTCATATAAATCGCTGTAACTTTTGATAGAAGACTCAGACAAACATGTTTATGGCTTTATCTTATAGAACTCAATATCCCTGTGCTGGGCAAACAGGTTTTGCAGCCGTTTGAGCTAAGATTTTAAAATTATTCACATAATGAAAACCTATACTTTGTTTCAAGCGAGTTTCCCATTCAAATGCATGTAACAGTGAGAAACGCATTGTCTTGGCGAAATAAAGCGTTTTTGAACAACTTCATATAAATCGCTGTAACTTTTGATAGAAGACTCAGACAAACATGTTTATGGCTTTATCTTATAGAACTCAATATCCCCGTGCTGGGCAAACAGGTTTTGCAGCCGTTTGAGCTAAGATTTTAAAATTATTCACATAATGAAAACCTATACTTTGTTTCAGGCGAGTTTCCCATTCAAATGCATGTAACAGTGAGAAACGCATTGTCTTGGCGAAATAAAGCGTTTTTGAACAACTTCATATAAATCGCTGTAACTTTTGATAGAAGACTCAGACAAACATGTTTATGGCTTTATCTTATAGAACTCAATATCCCTGTGCTGGGCAAACAGGTTTTGCAGCCGTTTGAGCTAAGATTTTAAAATTATTCACATAATGAAAACCTATACTTTGTTTCAGGCGAGTTTCCCATTCAAATGCATGTAACAGTGAGAAACGCATTGTCTTGGCGAAATAAAGCGTTTTTGAACAACTTCATATAAATCGCTGTAACTTTTGATAGAAGACTCAGACAAACATGTTTATGGCTTTATCTTATAGAACTCAATATCCCTGTGCTGGGCAAACAGGTTTTGCAGCCGTTTGAGCTAAGATTTTAAAATTATTCACATAATGAAAACCTATACTTTGTTTCAGGCGAGTTTCCCATTCAAATGCATGTAACAGTGAGAAACGCATTGTCTTGGCGAAATAAAGCGTTTTTGTACAACTTCATATAAATCGCTGTAACTTTTGATAGAAGACTCAGACAAACATGTTTATGGCTTTATCTTATAGAACTCAATATCCCTGTGCTGGGCAAACAGGTTTTGCAGCCGTTTGAGCTAAGATTTTAAAATTATTCACATAATGAAAACCTATACTTTGTTTCAAGCGAGTTTCCCATTCAAATGCATGTAACAGTGAGAAACGCATTGTCTTGGCGAAATAAAGCGTTTTTGTACAACTTCATATAAATCGCTGTAACTTTTGATAGAAGACTCAGACAAACATGTTTATGGCTTTATCTTATAGAACTCAATATGCCCGTGCTGGGCAAACAGGTTTTGCAGCCGTTTGAGCTAAGATTTTAAAATTATTCACATAATGAAAACCTATACTTTGTTTCAGGCGAGTTTCCCATTCAAATGCATGTAACAGTGAGAAACGCATTGTCTTGGCGAAATAAAGCGTTTTTGAACAACTTCATATAAATCGCTGTAACTTTTGATAGAAGACTCAGACAAACATGTTTATGGCTTTATCTTATAGAACTCAATATGCCCGTGCTGGGCAAACAGGTTTTGCAGCCGTTTGAGCTAAGATTTTAAAATTATTCACATAATGAAAACCTATACTTTGTTTCAGGCGAGTTTCCCATTCAAATGCATGTAACAGTGAGAAACGCATTGTCTTGGCGAAATAAAGCGTTTTTGAACAACTTCATATAAATCGCTGTAACTTTTGATAGAAGACTCAGACAAACATGTTTATGGCTTTATCTTATAGAACTCAATATCCCTGTGCTGGGCAAACAGGTTTTGCAGCCGTTTGAGCTAAGATTTTAAAATTATTCACATAATGAAAACCTATACTTTGTTTCAGGCGAGTTTCCCATTCAAATGCATGTAACAGTGAGAAACGCATTGTCTTGGCGAAATAAAGCGTTTTTGAACAACTTCATATAAATCGCTGTAACTTTTGATAGAAGACTCAGACAAACATGTTTATGGCTTTATCTTATAGAACTCAATATCCCTGTGCTGGGCAAACAGGTTTTGCAGCCGTTTGAGCTAAGATTTTAAAATTATTCACATAATGAAAACCTATACTTTGTTTCAAGCGAGTTTCCCATTCAAATGCATGTAACAGTGAGAAACGCATTGTCTTGGCGAAATAAAGCGTTTTTGAACAACTTCATATAAATCGCTGTAACTTTTGATAGAAGACTCAGACAAACATGTTTATGGCTTTATCTTATAGAACTCAATATCCCCGTGCTGGGCAAACAGGTTTTGCAGCCGTTTGAGCTAAGATTTTAAAATTATTCACATAATGAAAACCTATACTTTGTTTCAGGCGAGTTTCCCATTCAAATGCATGTAACAGTGAGAAACGCATTGTCTTGGCGAAATAAAGCGTTTTTGAACAACTTCATATAAATCGCTGTAACTTTTGATAGAAGACTCAGACAAACATGTTTATGGCTTTATCTTATAGAACTCAATATCCCCGTGCTGGGCAAACAGAACAGGTTTTGCAGCCGTTTGAGCTAAGATTTTAAAATTATTCACATAATGAAAACCTATACTTTGTTTCAGGCGAGTTTCCCATTCAAATGCATGTAACAGTGAGAAACGCATTGTCTTGGCGAAATAAAGCGTTTTTGAACAACTTCATATAAATCGCTGTAACTTTTGATAGAAGACTCAGACAAACATGTTTATGGCTTTACCTTATAGAACTCAATATCCCTGTGCTGGGCAAACAGGTTTTGCAGCCGTTTGAGCTAAGATTTTAAAATTATTCACATAATGAAAACCTATACTTTGTCTCAGGCGAGTTTCCCATTCAAATGCATGTAACAGTGAGAAACGCATTGTCTTGGCGAAAGAAAGCGTTTTTGTACAACTTCATATAAATCGCTGTAACTTTTGATAGAAGACTCAGACAAACATGTTTATGGCTTTATCTTATAGAACTCAATATGCCCGTGCTGGGCAAACAGGTTTTGCAGCCGTTTGAGCTAAGATTTTAAAATTATTCACATAATGAAAACCTATACTTTGTTTCAGGCGAGTTTCCCATTCAAATGCATGTAACAGTGAGAAACGCATTGTCTTGGCGAAATAAAGCGTTTTTGAACAACTTCATATAAATCGCTGTAACTTTTGATAGAAGACTCAGACAAACATGTTTATGGCTTTATCTTATAGAACTCAATATCCCTGTGCTGGGCAAACAGGTTTTGCAGCCGTTTGAGCTAAGATTTTAAAATTATTCACATAATGAAAACCTATACTTTGTTTCAGGCGAGTTTCCCATTCAAATGCATGTAACAGTGAGAAACGCATTGTCTTGGCGAAATAAAGCGTTTTTGAACAACTTCATATAAATCGCTGTAACTTTTGATAGAAGACTCAGACAAACATGTTTATGGCTTTATCTTATAGAACTCAATATCCCTGTGCTGGGCAAACAGGTTTTGCAGCCGTTTGAGCTAAGATTTTAAAATTATTCACATAATGAAAACCTATACTTTGTTTCAAGCGAGTTTCCCATTCAAATGCATGTAACAGTGAGAAACGCATTGTCTTGGCGAAATAAAGCGTTTTTGAACAACTTCATATAAATCGCTGTAACTTTTGATAGAAGACTCAGACAAACATGTTTATGGCTTTATCTTATAGAACTCAATATCCCCGTGCTGGGCAAACAGGTTTTGCAGCCGTTTGAGCTAAGATTTTAAAATTATTCACATAATGAAAACCTATACTTTGTTTCAGGCGAGTTTCCCATTCAAATGCATGTAACAGTGAGAAACGCATTGTCTTGGCGAAATAAAGCGTTTTTGAACAACTTCATATAAATCGCTGTAACTTTTGATAGAAGACTCAGACAAACATGTTTATGGCTTTATCTTATAGAACTCAATATCCCTGTGCTGGGCAAACAGGTTTTGCAGCCGTTTGAGCTAAGATTTTAAAATTATTCACATAATGAAAACCTATACTTTGTTTCAGGCGAGTTTCCCATTCAAATGCATGTAACAGTGAGAAACGCATTGTCTTGGCGAAATAAAGCGTTTTTGTACAACTTCATATAAATCGCTGTAACTTTTGATAGAAGACTCAGACAAACATGTTTATGGCTTTATCTTATAGAACTCAATATCCCTGTGCTGGGCAAACAGGTTTTGCAGCCGTTTGAGCTAAGATTTTAAAATTATTCACATAATGAAAACCTATACTTTGTTTCAAGCGAGTTTCCCATTCAAATGCATGTAACAGTGAGAAACGCATTGTCTTGGCGAAATAAAGCGTTTTTGTACAACTTCATATAAATCGCTGTAACTTTTGATAGAAGACTCAGACAAACATGTTTATGGCTTTATCTTATAGAACTCAATATGCCCGTGCTGGGCAAACAGGTTTTGCAGCCGTTTGAGCTAAGATTTTAAAATTATTCACATAATGAAAACCTATACTTTGTTTCAGGCGAGTTTCCCATTCAAATGCATGTAACAGTGAGAAACGCATTGTCTTGGCGAAATAAAGCGTTTTTGAACAACTTCATATAAATCGCTGTAACTTTTGATAGAAGACTCAGACAAACATGTTTATGGCTTTATCTTATAGAACTCAATATCCCTGTGCTGGGCAAACAGGTTTTGCAGCCGTTTGAGCTAAGATTTTAAAATTATTCACATAATGAAAACCTATACTTTGTTTCAGGCGAGTTTCCCATTCAAATGCATGTAACAGTGAGAAACGCATTGTCTTGGCGAAATAAAGCGTTTTTGAACAACTTCATATAAATCGCTGTAACTTTTGATAGAAGACTCAGACAAACATGTTTATGGCTTTATCTTATAGAACTCAATATCCCTGTGCTGGGCAAACAGGTTTTGCAGCCGTTTGAGCTAAGATTTTAAAATTATTCACATAATGAAAACCTATACTTTGTTTTAGGCGAGTTTCCCATTCAAATGCATGTAACAGTGAGAAACGCATTGTCTTGGCGAAATAAAGCGTTTTTGAACAACTTCATATAAATCGCTGTAACTTTTGATAGAAGACTCAGACAAACATGTTTATGGCTTTATCTTATAGAACTCAATATCCCTGTGCTGGGCAAACAGGTTTTGCAGCCGTTTGAGCTAAGATTTTAAAATTATTCACATAATGAAAACCTATACTTTGTTTCAAGCGAGTTTCCCATTCAAATGCATGTAACAGTGAGAAACGCATTGTCTTGGCGAAATAAAGCGTTTTTGAACAACTTCATATAAATCGCTGTAACTTTTGATAGAAGACTCAGACAAACATGTTTATGGCTTTATCTTATAGAACTCAATATCCCCGTGCTGGGCAAACAGGTTTTGCAGCCGTTTGAGCTAAGATTTTAAAATTATTCACATAATGAAAACCTATACTTTGTTTCAGGCGAGTTTCCCATTCAAATGCATGTAACAGTGAGAAACGCATTGTCTTGGCGAAATAAAGCGTTTTTGAACAACTTCATATAAATCGCTGTAACTTTTGATAGAAGACTCAGACAAACATGTTTATGGCTTTATCTTATAGAACTCAATATCCCTGTGCTGGGCAAACAGGTTTTGCAGCCGTTTGAGCTAAGATTTTAAAATTATTCACATAATGAAAACCTATACTTTGTTTCAGGCGAGTTTCCCATTCAAATGCATGTAACAGTGAGAAACGCATTGTCTTGGCGAAATAAAGCGTTTTTGAACAACTTCATATAAATCGCTGTAACTTTTGATAGAAGACTCAGACAAACATGTTTATGGCTTTATCTTATAGAACTCAATATCCCTGTGCTGGGCAAACAGGTTTTGCAGCCGTTTGAGCTAAGATTTTAAAATTATTCACATAATGAAAACCTATACTTTGTTTCAGGCGAGTTTCCCATTCAAATGCATGTAACAGTGAGAAACGCATTGTCTTGGCGAAATAAAGCGTTTTTGTACAACTTCATATAAATCGCTGTAACTTTTGATAGAAGACTCAGACAAACATGTTTATGGCTTTATCTTATAGAACTCAATATCCCTGTGCTGGGCAAACAGGTTTTGCAGCCGTTTGAGCTAAGATTTTAAAATTATTCACATAATGAAAACCTATACTTTGTTTCAAGCGAGTTTCCCATTCAAATGCATGTAACAGTGAGAAACGCATTGTCTTGGCGAAATAAAGCGTTTTTGTACAACTTCATATAAATCGCTGTAACTTTTGATAGAAGACTCAGACAAACATGTTTATGGCTTTATCTTATAGAACTCAATATGCCCGTGCTGGGCAAACAGGTTTTGCAGCCGTTTGAGCTAAGATTTTAAAATTATTCACATAATGAAAACCTATACTTTGTTTCAGGCGAGTTTCCCATTCAAATGCATGTAACAGTGAGAAACGCATTGTCTTGGCGAAATAAAGCGTTTTTGAACAACTTCATATAAATCGCTGTAACTTTTGATAGAAGACTCAGACAAACATGTTTATGGCTTTATCTTATAGAACTCAATATCCCTGTGCTGGGCAAACAGGTTTTGCAGCCGTTTGAGCTAAGATTTTAAAATTATTCACATAATGAAAACCTATACTTTGTTTCAGGCGAGTTTCCCATTCAAATGCATGTAACAGTGAGAAACGCATTGTCTTGGCGAAATAAAGCGTTTTTGAACAACTTCATATAAATCGCTGTAACTTTTGATAGAAGACTCAGACAAACATGTTTATGGCTTTATCTTATAGAACTCAATATCCCTGTGCTGGGCAAACAGGTTTTGCAGCCGTTTGAGCTAAGATTTTAAAATTATTCACATAATGAAAACCTATACTTTGTTTCAGGCGAGTTTCCCATTCAAATGCATGTAACAGTGAGAAACGCATTGTCTTGGCGAAATAAAGCGTTTTTGAACAACTTCATATAAATCGCTGTAACTTTTGATAGAAGACTCAGACAAACATGTTTATGGCTTTATCTTATAGAACTCAATATCCCTGTGCTGGGCAAACAGGTTTTGCAGCCGTTTGAGCTAAGATTTTAAAATTATTCACATAATGAAAACCTATACTTTGTTTCAGGCGAGTTTCCCATTCAAATGCATGTAACAGTGAGAAACGCATTGTCTTGGCGAAATAAAGCGTTTTTGAACAACTTCATATAAATCGCTGTAACTTTTGATAGAAGACTCAGACAAACATGTTTATGGCTTTATCTTATAGAACTCAATATCCCTGTGCTGGGCAAACAGGTTTTGCAGCCGTTTGAGCTAAGATTTTAAAATTATTCACATAATGAAAACCTATACTTTGTTTCAGGCGAGTTTCCCATTCAAATGCATGTAACAGTGAGAAACGCATTGTCTTGGCGAAATAAAGCGTTTTTGTACAACTTCATATAAATCGCTGTAACTTTTGATAGAAGACTCAGACAAACATGTTTATGGCTTTATCTTATAGAACTCAATATCCCTGTGCTGGGCAAACAGGTTTTGCAGCCGTTTGAGCTAAGATTTTAAAATTATTCACATAATGAAAACCTATACTTTGTTTCAAGCGAGTTTCCCATTCAAATGCATGTAACAGTGAGAAACGCATTGTCTTGGCGAAATAAAGCGTTTTTGAACAACTTCATATAAATCGCTGTAACTTTTGATAGAAGACTCAGACAAACATGTTTATGGCTTTATCTTATAGAACTCAATATGCCCGTGCTGGGCAAACAGGTTTTGCAGCCGTTTGAGCTAAGATTTTAAAATTATTCACATAATGAAAACCTATACTTTGTTTCAAGCGAGTTTCCCATTCAAATGCATGTAACAGTGAGAAACGCATTGTCTTGGCGAAATAAAGCGTTTTTGAACAACTTCATATAAATCGCTGTAACTTTTGATAGAAGACTCAGACAAACATGTTTATGGCTTTATCTTATAGAACTCAATATCCCCGTACTGGGCAAACAGAACAGGTTTTGCAGCCGTTTGAGCTAAGATTTTAAAATTATTCACATAATGAAAACCTATACTTTGTCTCAGGCGAGTTTCCCATTCAAATGCATGTAACAGTGAGAAATGCACTGTCTTGGCGAAATAAAGCGTTTTTGTACAACTTCATATAAATCGCTGTAACTTTTGATAGAAGACTCAGACAAACATGTTTATGGCTTTATCTTATAGAACTCAATATCCCTGTGCTGGGCAAACAGAACAGGTTTTGCAGCCGTTTGAGCTAAGATTTTAAAATTATTCACATAATGAAAACCTATACTTTGTTTCAGGCGAGTTTCCCATTCAAATGCATGTAACAGTGAGAAACGCATTGTCTTGGCGAAATAAAGCGTTTTTGAACAACTTCATATAAATCGCTGTAACTTTTGATAGAAGACTCAGACAAACATGTTTATGGCTTTATCTTATAGAACTCAATATCCCTGTGCTGGGCAAACAGGTTTTGCAGCCGTTTGAGCTAAGATTTTAAAATTATTCACATAATGAAAACCTATACTTTGTTTCAGGCGAGTTTCCCATTCAAATGCATGTAACAGTGAGAAACGCATTGTCTTGGCGAAATAAAGCGTTTTTGAACAACTTCATATAAATCGCTGTAACTTTTGATAGAAGACTCAGACAAACATGTTTATGGCTTTATCTTATAGAACTCAATATCCCCGTACTGGGCAAACAGAACAGGTTTTGCAGCCGTTTGAGCTAAGATTTTAAAATTATTCACATAATGAAAACCTATACTTTGTCTCAGGCGAGTTTCCCATTCAAATGCATGTAACAGTGAGAAATGCACTGTCTTGGCGAAATAAAGCGTTTTTGTACAACTTCATATAAATCGCTGTAACTTTTGATAGAAGACTCAGACAAACATGTTTATGGCTTTATCTTATAGAACTCAATATCCCTGTGCTGGGCAAACAGGTTTTGCAGCCGTTTGAGCTAAGATTTTAAAATTATTCACATAATGAAAACCTATACTTTGTTTCAAGCGAGTTTCCCATTCAAATGCATGTAACAGTGAGAAACGCATTGTCTTGGCGAAATAAAGCGTTTTTGTACAACTTCATATAAATCGCTGTAACTTTTGATAGAAGACTCAGACAAACATGTTTATGGCTTTATCTTATAGAACTCAATATGCCCGTGCTGGGCAAACAGGTTTTGCAGCCGTTTGAGCTAAGATTTTAAAATTATTCACATAATGAAAACCTATACTTTGTTTCAGGCGAGTTTCCCATTCAAATGCATGTAACAGTGAGAAACGCATTGTCTTGGCGAAATAAAGCGTTTTTGAACAACTTCATATAAATCGCTGTAACTTTTGATAGAAGACTCAGACAAACATGTTTATGGCTTTATCTTATAGAACTCAATATCCCTGTGCTGGGCAAACAGGTTTTGCAGCCGTTTGAGCTAAGATTTTAAAATTATTCACATAATGAAAACCTATACTTTGTTTCAGGCGAGTTTCCCATTCAAATGCATGTAACAGTGAGAAACGCATTGTCTTGGCGAAATAAAGCGTTTTTGAACAACTTCATATAAATCGCTGTAACTTTTGATAGAAGACTCAGACAAACATGTTTATGGCTTTATCTTATAGAACTCAATATCCCTGTGCTGGGCAAACAGGTTTTGCAGCCGTTTGAGCTAAGATTTTAAAATTATTCACATAATGAAAACCTATACTTTGTTTCAGGCGAGTTTCCCATTCAAATGCATGTAACAGTGAGAAACGCATTGTCTTGGCGAAATAAAGCGTTTTTGAACAACTTCATATAAATCGCTGTAACTTTTGATAGAAGACTCAGACAAACATGTTTATGGCTTTATCTTATAGAACTCAATATCCCTGTGCTGGGCAAACAGGTTTTGCAGCCGTTTGAGCTAAGATTTTAAAATTATTCACATAATGAAAACCTATACTTTGTTTCAAGCGAGTTTCCCATTCAAATGCATGTAACAGTGAGAAACGCATTGTCTTGGCGAAATAAAGCGTTTTTGAACAACTTCATATAAATCGCTGTAACTTTTGATAGAAGACTCAGACAAACATGTTTATGGCTTTATCTTATAGAACTCAATATCCCCGTGCTGGGCAAACAGGTTTTGCAGCCGTTTGAGCTAAGATTTTAAAATTATTCACATAATGAAAACCTATACTTTGTTTCAGGCGAGTTTCCCATTCAAATGCATGTAACAGTGAGAAACGCATTGTCTTGGCGAAATAAAGCGTTTTTGAACAACTTCATATAAATCGCTGTAACTTTTGATAGAAGACTCAGACAAACATGTTTATGGCTTTATCTTATAGAACTCAATATCCCTGTGCTGGGCAAACAGGTTTTGCAGCCGTTTGAGCTAAGATTTTAAAATTATTCACATAATGAAAACCTATACTTTGTTTCAGGCGAGTTTCCCATTCAAATGCATGTAACAGTGAGAAACGCATTGTCTTGGCGAAATAAAGCGTTTTTGAACAACTTCATATAAATCGCTGTAACTTTTGATAGAAGACTCAGACAAACATGTTTATGGCTTTATCTTATAGAACTCAATATCCCTGTGCTGGGCAAACAGGTTTTGCAGCCGTTTGAGCTAAGATTTTAAAATTATTCACATAATGAAAACCTATACTTTGTTTCAGGCGAGTTTCCCATTCAAATGCATGTAACAGTGAGAAACGCATTGTCTTGGCGAAATAAAGCGTTTTTGTACAACTTCATATAAATCGCTGTAACTTTTGATAGAAGACTCAGACAAACATGTTTATGGCTTTATCTTATAGAACTCAATATCCCTGTGCTGGGCAAACAGGTTTTGCAGCCGTTTGAGCTAAGATTTTAAAATTATTCACATAATGAAAACCTATACTTTGTTTCAAGCGAGTTTCCCATTCAAATGCATGTAACAGTGAGAAACGCATTGTCTTGGCGAAATAAAGCGTTTTTGTACAACTTCATATAAATCGCTGTAACTTTTGATAGAAGACTCAGACAAACATGTTTATGGCTTTATCTTATAGAACTCAATATGCCCGTGCTGGGCAAACAGGTTTTGCAGCCGTTTGAGCTAAGATTTTAAAATTATTCACATAATGAAAACCTATACTTTGTTTCAGGCGAGTTTCCCATTCAAATGCATGTAACAGTGAGAAACGCATTGTCTTGGCGAAATAAAGCGTTTTTGAACAACTTCATATAAATCGCTGTAACTTTTGATAGAAGACTCAGACAAACATGTTTATGGCTTTATCTTATAGAACTCAATATCCCTGTGCTGGGCAAACAGGTTTTGCAGCCGTTTGAGCTAAGATTTTAAAATTATTCACATAATGAAAACCTATACTTTGTTTCAGGCGAGTTTCCCATTCAAATGCATGTAACAGTGAGAAACGCATTGTCTTGGCGAAATAAAGCGTTTTTGAACAACTTCATATAAATCGCTGTAACTTTTGATAGAAGACTCAGACAAACATGTTTATGGCTTTATCTTATAGAACTCAATATCCCTGTGCTGGGCAAACAGGTTTTGCAGCCGTTTGAGCTAAGATTTTAAAATTATTCACATAATGAAAACCTATACTTTGTTTCAGGCGAGTTTCCCATTCAAATGCATGTAACAGTGAGAAACGCATTGTCTTGGCGAAATAAAGCGTTTTTGAACAACTTCATATAAATCGCTGTAACTTTTGATAGAAGACTCAGACAAACATGTTTATGGCTTTATCTTATAGAACTCAATATCCCTGTGCTGGGCAAACAGGTTTTGCAGCCGTTTGAGCTAAGATTTTAAAATTATTCACATAATGAAAACCTATACTTTGTTTCAGGCGAGTTTCCCATTCAAATGCATGTAACAGTGAGAAACGCATTGTCTTGGCGAAATAAAGCGTTTTTGAACAACTTCATATAAATCGCTGTAACTTTTGATAGAAGACTCAGACAAACATGTTTATGGCTTTATCTTATAGAACTCAATATCCCTGTGCTGGGCAAACAGGTTTTGCAGCCGTTTGAGCTAAGATTTTAAAATTATTCACATAATGAAAACCTATACTTTGTTTCAGGCGAGTTTCCCATTCAAATGCATGTAACAGTGAGAAACGCATTGTCTTGGCGAAATAAAGCGTTTTTGTACAACTTCATATAAATCGCTGTAACTTTTGATAGAAGACTCAGACAAACATGTTTATGGCTTTATCTTATAGAACTCAATATCCCTGTGCTGGGCAAACAGGTTTTGCAGCCGTTTGAGCTAAGATTTTAAAATTATTCACATAATGAAAACCTATACTTTGTTTCAAGCGAGTTTCCCATTCAAATGCATGTAACAGTGAGAAACGCATTGTCTTGGCGAAATAAAGCGTTTTTGAACAACTTCATATAAATCGCTGTAACTTTTGATAGAAGACTCAGACAAACATGTTTATGGCTTTATCTTATAGAACTCAATATCCCCGTACTGGGCAAACAGAACAGGTTTTGCAGCCGTTTGAGCTAAGATTTTAAAATTATTCACATAATGAAAACCTATACTTTGTCTCAGGCGAGTTTCCCATTCAAATGCATGTAACAGTGAGAAATGCACTGTCTTGGCGAAATAAAGCGTTTTTGTACAACTTCATATAAATCGCTGTAACTTTTGATAGAAGACTCAGACAAACATGTTTATGGCTTTATCTTATAGAACTCAATATCCCTGTGCTGGGCAAACAGAACAGGTTTTGCAGCCGTTTGAGCTAAGATTTTAAAATTATTCACATAATGAAAACCTATACTTTGTTTCAGGCGAGTTTCCCATTCAAATGCATGTAACAGTGAGAAACGCATTGTCTTGGCGAAATAAAGCGTTTTTGAACAACTTCATATAAATCGCTGTAACTTTTGATAGAAGACTCAGACAAACATGTTTATGGCTTTATCTTATAGAACTCAATATCCCTGTGCTGGGCAAACAGGTTTTGCAGCCGTTTGAGCTAAGATTTTAAAATTATTCACATAATGAAAACCTATACTTTGTTTCAGGCGAGTTTCCCATTCAAATGCATGTAACAGTGAGAAACGCATTGTCTTGGCGAAATAAAGCGTTTTTGAACAACTTCATATAAATCGCTGTAACTTTTGATAGAAGACTCAGACAAACATGTTTATGGCTTTATCTTATAGAACTCAATATCCCCGTACTGGGCAAACAGAACAGGTTTTGCAGCCGTTTGAGCTAAGATTTTAAAATTATTCACATAATGAAAACCTATACTTTGTCTCAGGCGAGTTTCCCATTCAAATGCATGTAACAGTGAGAAATGCACTGTCTTGGCGAAATAAAGCGTTTTTGTACAACTTCATATAAATCGCTGTAACTTTTGATAGAAGACTCAGACAAACATGTTTATGGCTTTATCTTATAGAACTCAATATCCCTGTGCTGGGCAAACAGAACAGGTTTTGCAGCCGTTTGAGCTAAGATTTTAAAATTATTCACATAATGAAAACCTATACTTTGTTTCAGGCGAGTTTCCCATTCAAATGCATGTAACAGTGAGAAACGCATTGTCTTGGCGAAATAAAGCGTTTTTGAACAACTTCATATAAATCGCTGTAACTTTTGATAGAAGACTCAGACAAACATGTTTATGGCTTTATCTTATAGAACTCAATATCCCTGTGCTGGGCAAACAGGTTTTGCAGCCGTTTGAGCTAAGATTTTAAAATTATTCACATAATGAAAACCTATACTTTGTTTCAGGCGAGTTTCCCATTCAAATGCATGTAACAGTGAGAAACGCATTGTCTTGGCGAAATAAAGCGTTTTTGAACAACTTCATATAAATCGCTGTAACTTTTGATAGAAGACTCAGACAAACATGTTTATGGCTTTATCTTATAGAACTCAATATCCCTGTGCTGGGCAAACAGGTTTTGCAGCCGTTTGAGCTAAGATTTTAAAATTATTCACATAATGAAAACCTATACTTTGTTTCAGGCGAGTTTCCCATTCAAATGCATGTAACAGTGAGAAACGCATTGTCTTGGCGAAATAAAGCGTTTTTGTACAACTTCATATAAATCGCTGTAACTTTTGATAGAAGACTCAGACAAACATGTTTATGGCTTTATCTTATAGAACTCAATATCCCTGTGCTGGGCAAACAGGTTTTGCAGCCGTTTGAGCTAAGATTTTAAAATTATTCACATAATGAAAACCTATACTTTGTTTCAGGCGAGTTTCCCATTCAAATGCATGTAACAGTGAGAAACGCATTGTCTTGGCGAAATAAAGCGTTTTTGAACAACTTCATATAAATCGCTGTAACTTTTGATAGAAGACTCAGACAAACATGTTTATGGCTTTATCTTATAGAACTCAATATCCCTGTGCTGGGCAAACAGGTTTTGCAGCCGTTTGAGCTAAGATTTTAAAATTATTCACATAATGAAAACCTATACTTTGTTTCAGGCGAGTTTCCCATTCAAATGCATGTAACAGTGAGAAACGCATTGTCTTGGCGAAATAAAGCGTTTTTGTACAACTTCATATAAATCGCTGTAACTTTTGATAGAAGACTCAGACAAACATGTTTATGGCTTTATCTTATAGAACTCAATATCCCTGTGCTGGGCAAACAGGTTTTGCAGCCGTTTGAGCTAAGATTTTAAAATTATTCACATAATGAAAACCTATACTTTGTCTCAGGCGAGTTTCCCATTCAAATGCATGTAACAGTGAGAAATGCACTGTCTTGGCGAAATAAAGCGTTTTTGAACAACTTCATATAAATCGCTGTAACTTTTGATAGAAGACTCAGACAAACATGTTTATGGCTTTATCTTATAGAACTCAATATGCCCGTGCTGGGCAAACAGGTTTTGCAGCCGTTTGAGCTAAGATTTTAAAATTATTCACATAATGAAAACCTATACTTTGTTTCAAGCGAGTTTCCCATTCAAATGCATGTAACAGTGAGAAACGCATTGTCTTGGCGAAATAAAGCGTTTTTGAACAACTTCATATAAATCGCTGTAACTTTTGATAGAAGACTCAGACAAACATGTTTATGGCTTTATCTTATAGAACTCAATATCCCCGTACTGGGCAAACAGAACAGGTTTTGCAGCCGTTTGAGCTAAGATTTTAAAATTATTCACATAATGAAAACCTATACTTTGTCTCAGGCGAGTTTCCCATTCAAATGCATGTAACAGTGAGAAATGCACTGTCTTGGCGAAATAAAGCGTTTTTGTACAACTTCATATAAATCGCTGTAACTTTTGATAGAAGACTCAGACAAACATGTTTATGGCTTTATCTTATAGAACTCAATATCCCTGTGCTGGGCAAACAGAACAGGTTTTGCAGCCGTTTGAGCTAAGATTTTAAAATTATTCACATAATGAAAACCTATACTTTGTTTCAGGCGAGTTTCCCATTCAAATGCATGTAACAGTGAGAAACGCATTGTCTTGGCGAAATAAAGCGTTTTTGAACAACTTCATATAAATCGCTGTAACTTTTGATAGAAGACTCAGACAAACATGTTTATGGCTTTATCTTATAGAACTCAATATCCCCGTACTGGGCAAACAGAACAGGTTTTGCAGCCGTTTGAGCTAAGATTTTAAAATTATTCACATAATGAAAACCTATACTTTGTTTCAGGCGAGTTTCCCATTCAAATGCATGTAACAGTGAGAAACGCATTGTCTTGGCGAAATAAAGCGTTTTTGTACAACTTCATATAAATCGCTGTAACTTTTGATAGAAGACTCAGACAAACATGTTTATGGCTTTATCTTATAGAACTCAATATCCCTGTGCTGGGCAAACAGAACAGGTTTTGCAGCCGTTTGAGCTAAGATTTTAAAATTATTCACATAATGAAAACCTATACTTTGTTTCAGGCGAGTTTCCCATTCAAATGCATGTAACAGTGAGAAACGCATTGTCTTGGCGAAATAAAGCGTTTTTGAACAACTTCATATAAATCGCTGTAACTTTTGATAGAAGACTCAGACAAACATGTTTATGGCTTTATCTTATAGAACTCAATATCCCTGTGCTGGGCAAACAGGTTTTGCAGCCGTTTGAGCTAAGATTTTAAAATTATTCACATAATGAAAACCTATACTTTGTTTCAGGCGAGTTTCCCATTCAAATGCATGTAACAGTGAGAAACGCATTGTCTTGGCGAAATAAAGCGTTTTTGTACAACTTCATATAAATCGCTGTAACTTTTGATAGAAGACTCAGACAAACATGTTTATGGCTTTATCTTATAGAACTCAATATCCCTGTGCTGGGCAAACAGGTTTTGCAGCCGTTTGAGCTAAGATTTTAAAATTATTCACATAATGAAAACCTATACTTTGTTTCAAGCGAGTTTCCCATTCAAATGCATGTAACAGTGAGAAACGCATTGTCTTGGCGAAATAAAGCGTTTTTGAACAACTTCATATAAATCGCTGTAACTTTTGATAGAAGACTCAGACAAACATGTTTATGGCTTTATCTTATAGAACTCAATATCCCCGTACTGGGCAAACAGAACAGGTTTTGCAGCCGTTTGAGCTAAGATTTTAAAATTATTCACATAATGAAAACCTATACTTTGTTTCAGGCGAGTTTCCCATTCAAATGCATGTAACAGTGAGAAACGCATTGTCTTGGCGAAATAAAGCGTTTTTGAACAACTTCATATAAATCGCTGTAACTTTTGATAGAAGACTCAGACAAACATGTTTATGGCTTTATCTTATAGAACTCAATATCCCTGTGCTGGGCAAACAGGTTTTGCAGCCGTTTGAGCTAAGATTTTAAAATTATTCACATAATGAAAACCTATACTTTGTTTCAAGCGAGTTTCCCATTCAAATGCATGTAACAGTGAGAAACGCATTGTCTTGGCGAAATAAAGCGTTTTTGAACAACTTCATATAAATCGCTGTAACTTTTGATAGAAGACTCAGACAAACATGTTTATGGCTTTATCTTATAGAACTCAATATCCCCGTACTGGGCAAACAGAACAGGTTTTGCAGCCGTTTGAGCTAAGATTTTAAAATTATTCACATAATGAAAACCTATACTTTGTCTCAGGCGAGTTTCCCATTCAAATGCATGTAACAGTGAGAAATGCACTGTCTTGGCGAAATAAAGCGTTTTTGTACAACTTCATATAAATCGCTGTAACTTTTGATAGAAGACTCAGACAAACATGTTTATGGCTTTATCTTTTAGAACTCAATATCCCTGTGCTGGGCAAACAGGTTTTGCAGCCGTTTGAGCTAAGATTTTAAAATTATTCACATAATGAAAACCTATACTTTGTTTCAGGCGAGTTTCCCATTCAAATGCATGTAACAGTGAGAAACGCATTGTCTTGGCGAAATAAAGCGTTTTTGTACAACTTCATATAAATCGCTGTAACTTTTGATAGAAGACTCAGACAAACATGTTTATGGCTTTATCTTATAGAACTCAATATCCCCGTGCTGGGCAAACAGGTTTTGCAGCCGTTTGAGCTAAGATTTTAAAATTATTCACATAATGAAAACCTATACTTTGTTTCAGGCGAGTTTCCCATTCAAATGCATGTAACAGTGAGAAACGCATTGTCTTGGCGAAATAAAGCGTTTTTGTACAACTTCATATAAATCGCTGTAACTTTTGATAGAAGACTCAGACAAACATGTTTATGGCTTTATCTTATAGAACTCAATATCCCCGTGCTGGGCAAACAGAACAGGTTTTGCAGCCGTTTGAGCTAAGATTTTAAAATTATTCACATAATGAAAACCTATACTTTGTTTCAGGCGAATTTCCCATTCAAATGCATGTAACAGTGAGAAACGCATTGTCTTGGCGAAATAAAGCGTTTTTGAACAACTTCATATAAATCGCTGTAACTTTTGATAGAAGACTCAGACAAACATGTTTATGGCTTTACCTTATAGAACTCAATATCCCTGTGCTGGGCAAACAGGTTTTGCAGCCGTTTGAGCTAAGATTTTAAAATTATTCACATAATGAAAACCTATACTTTGTTTCAGGCGAGTTTCCCATTCAAATGCATGTAACAGTGAGAAACGCATTGTCTTGGCGAAATAAAGCGTTTTTGAACAACTTCATATAAATCGCTGTAACTTTTGATAGAAGACTCAGACAAACATGTTTATGGCTTTATCTTATAGAACTCAATATCCCCGTGCTGGGCAAACAGAACAGGTTTTGCAGCCGTTTGAGCTAAGATTTTAAAATTATTCACATAATGAAAACCTATACTTTGTCTCAGGCGAGTTTCCCATTCAAATGCATGTAACAGTGAGAAATGCACTGTCTTGGCGAAATAAAGCGTTTTTGTACAACTTCATATAAATCGCTGTAACTTTTGATAGAAGACTCAGACAAACATGTTTATGGCTTTATCTTATAGAACTCAATATGCCCGTGCTGGGCAAACAGGTTTTGCAGCCGTTTGAGCTAAGATTTTAAAATTATTCACATAATGAAAACCTATACTTTGTTTCAGGCGAGTTTCCCATTCAAATGCATGTAACAGTGAGAAACGCATTGTCTTGGCGAAATAAAGCGTTTTTGAACAACTTCATATAAATCGCTGTAACTTTTGATAGAAGACTCAGACAAACATGTTTATGGCTTTATCTTATAGAACTCAATATCCCCGTGCTGGGCAAACAGGTTTTGCAGCCGTTTGAGCTAAGATTTTAAAATTATTCACATAATGAAAACCTATACTTTGTTTCAGGCGAGTTTCCCATTCAAATGCATGTAACAGTGAGAAACGCATTGTCTTGGCGAAATAAAGCGTTTTTGTACAACTTCATATAAATCGCTGTAACTTTTGATAGAAGACTCAGACAAACATGTTTATGGCTTTATCTTATAGAACTCAATATGCCCGTGCTGGGCAAACAGGTTTTGCAGCCGTTTGAGCTAAGATTTTAAAATTATTCACATAATGAAAACCTATACTTTGTCTCAGGCGAGTTTCCCATTCAAATGCATGTAACAGTGAGAAATGCACTGTCTTGGCGAAAGAAAGCGTTTTTGTACAACTTCATATAAATCGCTGTAACTTTTGATAGAAGACTCAGACAAACATGTTTATGGCTTTATCTTATAGAACTCAATATCCCCATGCTGGGCAAACAGAACAGGTTTTGCAGCCGTTTGAGCTAAGATTTTAAAATTATTCACATAATGAAAACCTATACTTTGTTTCAAGCGAGTTTCCCATTCAAATGCATGTAACAGTGAGAAACGCATTGTCTTGGCGAAATAAAGCGTTTTTGAACAACTTCATATAAATCGCTGTAACTTTTGATAGAAGACTCAGACAAACATGTTTATGGCTTTATCTTATAGAACTCAATATCCCCGTACTGGGCAAACAGAACAGGTTTTGCAGCCGTTTGAGCTAAGATTTTAAAATTATTCACATAATGAAAACCTATACTTTGTCTCAGGCGAGTTTCCCATTCAAATGCATGTAACAGTGAGAAATGCACTGTCTTGGCGAAAGAAAGCGTTTTTGTACAACTTCATATAAATCGCTGTAACTTTTGATAGAAGACTCAGACAAACATGTTTATGGCTTTATCTTATAGAACTCAATATCCCTGTGCTGGGCAAACAGGTTTTGCAGCCGTTTGAGCTAAGATTTTAAAATTATTCACATAATGAAAACCTATACTTTGTTTCAGGCGAGTTTCCCATTCAAATGCATGTAACAGTGAGAAACGCATTGTCTTGGCGAAATAAAGCGTTTTTGAACAACTTCATATAAATCGCTGTAACTTTTGATAGAAGACTCAGACAAACATGTTTATGGCTTTATCTTATAGAACTCAATATCCCTGTGCTGGGCAAACAGGTTTTGCAGCCGTTTGAGCTAAGATTTTAAAATTATTCACATAATGAAAACCTATACTTTGTTTCAGGCGAGTTTCCCATTCAAATGCATGTAACAGTGAGAAACGCATTGTCTTGGCGAAATAAAGCGTTTTTGTACAACTTCATATAAATCGCTGTAACTTTTGATAGAAGACTCAGACAAACATGTTTATGGCTTTATCTTATAGAACTCAATATCCCCGTGCTGGGCAAACAGGTTTTGCAGCCGTTTGAGCTAAGATTTTAAAATTATTCACATAATGAAAACCTATACTTTGTTTCAGGCGAGTTTCCCATTCAAATGCATGTAACAGTGAGAAACGCATTGTCTTGGCGAAATAAAGCGTTTTTGTACAACTTCATATAAATCGCTGTAACTTTTGATAGAAGACTCAGACAAACATGTTTATGGCTTTATCTTATAGAACTCAATATCCCCGTGCTGGGCAAACAGAACAGGTTTTGCAGCCGTTTGAGCTAAGATTTTAAAATTATTCACATAATGAAAACCTATACTTTGTTTCAGGCGAGTTTCCCATTCAAATGCATGTAACAGTGAGAAACGCATTGTCTTGGCGAAATAAAGCGTTTTTGTACAACTTCATATAAATCGCTGTAACTTTTGATAGAAGACTCAGACAAACATGTTTATGGCTTTATCTTATAGAACTCAATATGCCCGTGCTGGGCAAACAGGTTTTGCAGCCGTTTGAGCTAAGATTTTAAAATTATTCACATAATGAAAACCTATACTTTGTTTCAGGCGAGTTTCCCATTCAAATGCATGTAACAGTGAGAAACGCATTGTCTTGGCGAAATAAAGCGTTTTTGAACAACTTCATATAAATCGCTGTAACTTTTGATAGAAGACTCAGACAAACATGTTTATGGCTTTATCTTATAGAACTCAATATCCCCGTGCTGGGAAAACAGAACAGGTTTTGCAGCCGTTTGAGCTAAGATTTTAAAATTATTCACATAATGAAAACCTATACTTTGTCTCAGGCGAGTTTCCCATTCAAATGCATGTAACAGTGAGAAATGCACTGTCTTGGCGAAATAAAGCGTTTTTGTACAACTTCATATAAATCGCTGTAACTTTTGATAGAAGACTCAGACAAACATGTTTATGGCTTTATCTTATAGAACTCAATATGCCCGTGCTGGGCAAACAGGTTTTGCAGCCGTTTGAGCTAAGATTTTAAAATTATTCACATAATGAAAACCTATACTTTGTTTCAGGCGAGTTTCCCATTCAAATGCATGTAACAGTGAGAAACGCATTGTCTTGGCGAAATAAAGCGTTTTTGAACAACTTCATATAAATCGCTGTAACTTTTGATAGAAGACTCAGACAAACATGTTTATGGCTTTATCTTATAGAACTCAATATCCCCGTGCTGGGAAAACAGAACAGGTTTTGCAGCCGTTTGAGCTAAGATTTTAAAATTATTCACATAATGAAAACCTATACTTTGTTTCAGGCGAGTTTCCCATTCAAATGCATGTAACAGTGAGAAACGCATTGTCTTGGCGAAATAAAGCGTGTTTGAACAACTTCATATAAATCGCTGTAACTTTTGATAGAAGACTCAGACAACCATGTTTATGGCTTTATCTTATAGAACTCAATATCCCCGTGCTGGGCAAACAGAACAGGTTTTGCAGCCGTTTGAGCTAAGATTTTAAAATTATTCACATAATGAAAACCTATACTTTGTCTCAGGCGAGTTTCCCATTCAAATGCATGTAACAGTGAGAAATGCACTGTCTTGGCGAAAGAAAGCGTTTTTGTACAACTTCATATAAATCGCTGTAACTTTTGATAGAAGACTCAGACAAACATGTTTATGGCTTTATCTTATAGAACTCAATATCCCCGTGCTGGGCAAACAGAACAGGTTTTGCAGCCGTTTGAGCTAAGATTTTAAAATTATTCACATAATGAAAACCTATACTTTGTTTCAGGCGAGTTTCCCATTCAAATGCATGTAACAGTGAGAAACGCATTGTCTTGGCGAAATAAAGCGTTTTTGAACAACTTCATATAAATCGCTGTAACTTTTGATAGAAGACTCAGACAAACATGTTTATGGCTTTATCTTATAGAACTCAATATCCCCGTGCTGGGAAAACAGAACAGGTTTTGCAGCCGTTTGAGCTAAGATTTTAAAATTATTCACATAATGAAAACCTATACTTTGTTTCAGGCGAGTTTCCCATTCAAATGCATGTAACAGTGAGAAACGCATTGTCTTGGCGAAATAAAGCGTTTTTGAACAACTTCATATAAATCGCTGTAACTTTTGATAGAAGACTCAGACAAACATGTTTATGGCTTTATCTTATAGAACTCAATATCCCCGTGCTGGGCAAACAGAACAGGTTTTGCAGCCGTTTGAGCTAAGATTTTAAAATTATTCACATAATGAAAACCTATACTTTGTTTCAGGTGAGTTTCCCATTCAAATGCATGTAACAGTGAGAAACGCATTGTCTTGGCGAAATAAAGCGTTTTTGAACAACTTCATATAAATCGCTGTAACTTTTGATAGAAGACTCAGACAAACATGTTTATGGCTTTATCTTATAGAACTCAATATCCCCGTGCTGGGCAAACAGAACAGGTTTTGCAGCCGTTTGAGCTAAGATTTTAAAATTATTCACATAATGAAAACCTATACTTTGTTTCAGGCGAGTTTCCCATTCAAATGCATGTAACAGTGAGAAACGCATTGTCTTGGCGAAATAAAGCGTTTTTGAACAACTTCATATAAATCGCTGTAACTTTTGATAGAAGACTCAGACAAACATGTTTATGGCTTTATCTTATAGAACTCAATATCCCCGTGCTGGGAAAACAGAACAGGTTTTGCAGCCGTTTGAGCTAAGATTTTAAAATTATTCACATAATGAAAACCTATACTTTGTTTCAGGCGAGTTTCCCATTCAAATGCATGTAACAGTGAGAAACGCATTGTCTTGGCGAAATAAAGCGTTTTTGAACAACTTCATATAAATCGCTGTAACTTTTGATAGAAGACTCAGACAAACATGTTTATGGCTTTATCTTATAGAACTCAATATCCCCGTGCTGGGCAAACAGAACAGGTTTTGCAGCCGTTTGAGCTAAGATTTTAAAATTATTCACATAATGAAAACCTATACTTTGTCTCAGGCGAGTTTCCCATTCAAATGCATGTAACAGTGAGAAATGCACTGTCTTGGCGAAAGAAAGCGTTTTTGAACAACTTCATATAAATCGCTGTAACTTTTGATAGAAGACTCAGACAAACATGTTTATGGCTTTATCTTATAGAACTCAATATCCCCGTGCTGGGCAAACAGAACAGGTTTTGCAGCCGTTTGAGCTAAGATTTTAAAATTATTCACATAATGAAAACCTATACTTTGTTTCAGGTGAGTTTCCCATTCAAATGCATGTAACAGTGAGAAACGCATTGTCTTGGCGAAATAAAGCGTTTTTGAACAACTTCATATAAATCGCTGTAACTTTTGATAGAAGACTCAGACAAACATGTTTATGGCTTTATCTTATAGAACTCAATATCCCCGTGCTGGGCAAACAGGTTTTGCAGCCGTTTGAGCTAAGATTTTAAAATTATTCACATAATGAAAACCTATACTTTGTTTCAGGCGAGTTTCCCATTCAAATGCATGTAACAGTGAAAAACGCATTGTCTTGGCGAAATAAAGCGTTTTTGAACAACTTCATATAAATCGCTGTAACTTTTGATAGAAGACTCAGACAAACATGTTTATGGCTTTACCTTATAGAACTCAATATCCCTGTGCTGGGCAAACAGGTTTTGCAGCCGTTTGAGCTAAGATTTTAAAATTATTCACATAATGAAAACCTATACTTTGTTTCAGGCGAGTTTCCCATTCAAATGCATGTAACAGTGAGAAACGCATTGTCTTGGCGAAATAAAGCGTTTTTGAACAACTTCATATAAATCGCTGTAACTTTTGATAGAAGACTCAGACAAACATGTTTATGGCTTTATCTTATAGAACTCAATATCCCCGTGCTGGGCAAACAGGTTTTGCAGCCGTTTGAGCTAAGATTTTAAAATTATTCACATAATGAAAACCTATACTTTGTTTCAGGCGAGTTTCCCATTCAAATGCATGTAACAGTGAGAAACGCATTGTCTTGGCGAAAGAAAGCGTTTTTGTACAACTTCATATAAATCGCTGTAACTTTTGATAGAAGACTCAGACAAACATGTTTATGGCTTTATCTTATAGAACTCAATATGCCCGTGCTGGGCAAACAGGTTTTGCAGCCGTTTGAGCTAAGATTTTAAAATTATTCACATAATGAAAACCTATACTTTGTCTCAGGCGAGTTTCCCATTCAAATGCATGTAACAGTGAGAAATGCACTGTCTTGGCGAAAGAAAGCGTTTTTGTACAACTTCATATAAATCGCTGTAACTTTTGATAGAAGACTCAGACAAACATGTTTATGGCTTTATCTTATAGAACTCAATATCCCCATGCTGGGCAAACAGAACAGGTTTTGCAGCCGTTTGAGCTAAGATTTTAAAATTATTCACATAATGAAAACCTATACTTTGTTTCAGGCGAGTTTCCCATTCAAATGCATGTAACAGTGAGAAACGCATTGTCTTGGCGAAATAAAGCGTTTTTGAACAACTTCATATAAATCGCTGTAACTTTTGATAGAAGACTCAGACAAACATGTTTATGGCTTTATCTTATAGAACTCAATATCCCCGTGCTGGGCAAACAGAACAGGTTTTGCAGCCGTTTGAGCTAAGATTTTAAAATTATTCACATAATGAAAACCTATACTTTGTTTCAGGCGAGTTTCCCATTCAAATGCATGTAACAGTGAGAAACGCATTGTCTTGGCGAAATAAAGCGTTTTTGAACAACTTCATATAAATCGCTGTAACTTTTGATAGAAGACTCAGACAAACATGTTTATGGCTTTATCTTATAGAACTCAATATCCCCGTGCTGGGCAAACAGAACAGGTTTTGCAGCCGTTTGAGCTAAGATTTTAAAATTATTCACATAATGAAAACCTATACTTTGTTTCAGGCGAGTTTCCCATTTAAATGCATGTAACAGTGAGAAACGCATTGTCTTGGCGAAATAAAGCGTTTTTGAACAACTTCATATAAATCGCTGTAACTTTTGATAGAAGACTCAGACAAACATGTTTATGGCTTTACCTTATAGAACTCAATATCCCTGTGCTGGGCAAACAGGTTTTGCAGCCGTTTGAGCTAAGATTTTAAAATTATTCACATAATGAAAACCTATACTTTGTTTCAAGCGAGTTTCCCATTTAAATGCATGTAACAGTGAGAAACGCATTGTCTTGGCGAAATAAAGCGTTTTTGAACAACTTCATATAAATCGCTGTAACTTTTGATAGAAGACTCAGACAAACATGTTTATGGCTTTATCTTATAGAACTCAATATCCCCGTGCTGGGCAAACAGGTTTTGCAGCCGTTTGAGCTAAGATTTTAAAATTATTCACATAATGAAAACCTATACTTTGTTTCAGGTGAGTTTCCCATTCAAATGCATGTAACAGTGAGAAACGCATTGTCTTGGCGAAATAAAGCGTTTTTGTACAACTTCATATAAATCGCTGTAACTTTTGATAGAAGACTCAGACAAACATGTTTATGGCTTTATCTTATAGAACTCAATATCCCCGTGCTGGGCAAACAGAACAGGTTTTGCAGCCGTTTGAGCTAAGATTTTAAAATTATTCACATAATGAAAACCTATACTTTGTTTCAGGCGAGTTTCCCATTCAAATGCATGTAACAGTGAGAAACGCATTGTCTTGGCGAAATAAAGCGTTTTTGAACAACTTCATATAAATCGCTGTAACTTTTGATAGAAGACTCAGACAAACATGTTTATGGCTTTACCTTATAGAACTCAATATCCCTGTGCTGGGCAAACAGGTTTTGCAGCCGTTTGAGCTAAGATTTTAAAATTATTCACATAATGAAAACCTATACTTTGTTTCAGGCGAGTTTCCCATTCAAATGCATGTAACAGTGAGAAACGCATTGTCTTGGCGAAATAAAGCGTTTTTGTACAACTTCATATAAATCGCTGTAACTTTTGATAGAAGACTCAGACAAACATGTTTATGGCTTTATCTTATAGAACTCAATATGCCCGTGCTGGGCAAACAGGTTTTGCAGCCGTTTGAGCTAAGATTTTAAAATTATTCACATAATGAAAACCTATACTTTGTCTCAGGCGAGTTTCCCATTCAAATGCATGTAACAGTGAGAAATGCACTGTCTTGGCGAAAGATAGCGTTTTTGTACAACTTCATATAAATCGCTGTAACTTTTGATAGAAGACTCAGACAAACATGTTTATGGCTTTATCTTATAGAACTCAATATCCCCGTGCTGGGCAAACAGAACAGGTTTTGCAGCCGTTTGAGCTAAGATTTTAAAATTATTCACATAATGAAAACCTATACTTTGTTTCAGGCGAGTTTCCCATTCAAATGCATGTAACAGTGAGAAACGCATTGTCTTGGCGAAATAAAGCGTTTTTGAACAACTTCATATAAATCGCTGTAACTTTTGATAGAAGACTCAGACAAACATGTTTATGGCTTTACCTTATAGAACTCAATATCCCTGTGCTGGGCAAACAGGTTTTGCAGCCGTTTGAGCTAAGATTTTAAAATTATTCACATAATGAAAACCTATACTTTGTTTCAGGCGAGTTTCCCATTCAAATGCATGTAACAGTGAGAAACGCATTGTCTTGGCGAAATAAAGCGTTTTTGAACAACTTCATATAAATCGCTGTAACTTTTGATAGAAGACTCAGACAAACATGTTTATGGCTTTATCTTATAGAACTCAATATCCCCGTGCTGGGCAAACAGGTTTTGCAGCCGTTTGAGCTAAGATTTTAAAATTATTCACATAATGAAAACCTATACTTTGTTTCAGGCGAGTTTCCCATTCAAATGCATGTAACAGTGAGAAACGCATTGTCTTGGCGAAAGAAAGCGTTTTTGTACAACTTCATATAAATCGCTGTAACTTTTGATAGAAGACTCAGACAAACATGTTTATGGCTTTATCTTATAGAACTCAATATGCCCGTGCTGGGCAAACAGGTTTTGCAGCCGTTTGAGCTAAGATTTTAAAATTATTCACATAATGAAAACCTATACTTTGTCTCAGGCGAGTTTCCCATTCAAATGCATGTAACAGTGAGAAATGCACTGTCTTGGCGAAAGAAAGCGTTTTTGTACAACTTCATATAAATCGCTGTAACTTTTGATAGAAGACTCAGACAAACATGTTTATGGCTTTATCTTATAGAACTCAATATCCCCATGCTGGGCAAACAGAACAGGTTTTGCAGCCGTTTGAGCTAAGATTTTAAAATTATTCACATAATGAAAACCTATACTTTGTTTCAGGCGAGTTTCCCATTCAAATGCATGTAACAGTGAGAAACGCATTGTCTTGGCGAAATAAAGCGTTTTTGAACAACTTCATATAAATCGCTGTAACTTTTGATAGAAGACTCAGACAAACATGTTTATGGCTTTATCTTATAGAACTCAATATCCCCGTGCTGGGCAAACAGAACAGGTTTTGCAGCCGTTTGAGCTAAGATTTTAAAATTATTCACATAATGAAAACCTATACTTTGTTTCAGGCGAGTTTCCCATTCAAATGCATGTAACAGTGAGAAACGCATTGTCTTGGCGAAATAAAGCGTTTTTGAACAACTTCATATAAATCGCTGTAACTTTTGATAGAAGACTCAGACAAACATGTTTATGGCTTTATCTTATAGAACTCAATATCCCCGTGCTGGGCAAACAGAACAGGTTTTGCAGCCGTTTGAGCTAAGATTTTAAAATTATTCACATAATGAAAACCTATACTTTGTTTCAGGCGAGTTTCCCATTTAAATGCATGTAACAGTGAGAAACGCATTGTCTTGGCGAAATAAAGCGTTTTTGAACAACTTCATATAAATCGCTGTAACTTTTGATAGAAGACTCAGACAAACATGTTTATGGCTTTACCTTATAGAACTCAATATCCCTGTGCTGGGCAAACAGGTTTTGCAGCCGTTTGAGCTAAGATTTTAAAATTATTCACATAATGAAAACCTATACTTTGTTTCAAGCGAGTTTCCCATTTAAATGCATGTAACAGTGAGAAACGCATTGTCTTGGCGAAATAAAGCGTTTTTGAACAACTTCATATAAATCGCTGTAACTTTTGATAGAAGACTCAGACAAACATGTTTATGGCTTTATCTTATAGAACTCAATATCCCCGTGCTGGGCAAACAGGTTTTGCAGCCGTTTGAGCTAAGATTTTAAAATTATTCACATAATGAAAACCTATACTTTGTTTCAGGTGAGTTTCCCATTCAAATGCATGTAACAGTGAGAAACGCATTGTCTTGGCGAAATAAAGCGTTTTTGTACAACTTCATATAAATCGCTGTAACTTTTGATAGAAGACTCAGACAAACATGTTTATGGCTTTATCTTATAGAACTCAATATCCCCGTGCTGGGCAAACAGAACAGGTTTTGCAGCCGTTTGAGCTAAGATTTTAAAATTATTCACATAATGAAAACCTATACTTTGTTTCAGGCGAGTTTCCCATTCAAATGCATGTAACAGTGAGAAACGCATTGTCTTGGCGAAATAAAGCGTTTTTGAACAACTTCATATAAATCGCTGTAACTTTTGATAGAAGACTCAGACAAACATGTTTATGGCTTTACCTTATAGAACTCAATATCCCTGTGCTGGGCAAACAGGTTTTGCAGCCGTTTGAGCTAAGATTTTAAAATTATTCACATAATGAAAACCTATACTTTGTTTCAGGCGAGTTTCCCATTCAAATGCATGTAACAGTGAGAAACGCATTGTCTTGGCGAAATAAAGCGTTTTTGTACAACTTCATATAAATCGCTGTAACTTTTGATAGAAGACTCAGACAAACATGTTTATGGCTTTATCTTATAGAACTCAATATGCCCGTGCTGGGCAAACAGGTTTTGCAGCCGTTTGAGCTAAGATTTTAAAATTATTCACATAATGAAAACCTATACTTTGTCTCAGGCGAGTTTCCCATTCAAATGCATGTAACAGTGAGAAATGCACTGTCTTGGCGAAAGATAGCGTTTTTGTACAACTTCATATAAATCGCTGTAACTTTTGATAGAAGACTCAGACAAACATGTTTATGGCTTTATCTTATAGAACTCAATATCCCCGTGCTGGGCAAACAGAACAGGTTTTGCAGCCGTTTGAGCTAAGATTTTAAAATTATTCACATAATGAAAACCTATACTTTGTTTCAGGCGAGTTTCCCATTCAAATGCATGTAACAGTGAGAAACGCATTGTCTTGGCGAAATAAAGCGTTTTTGAACAACTTCATATAAATCGCTGTAACTTTTGATAGAAGACTCAGACAAACATGTTTATGGCTTTACCTTATAGAACTCAATATCCCTGTGCTGGGCAAACAGGTTTTGCAGCCGTTTGAGCTAAGATTTTAAAATTATTCACATAATGAAAACCTATACTTTGTTTCAGGCGAGTTTCCCATTCAAATGCATGTAACAGTGAGAAACGCATTGTCTTGGCGAAATAAAGCGTTTTTGAACAACTTCATATAAATCGCTGTAACTTTTGATAGAAGACTCAGACAAACATGTTTATGGCTTTATCTTATAGAACTCAATATCCCCGTGCTGGGCAAACAGAACAGGTTTTGCAGCCGTTTGAGCTAAGATTTTAAAATTATTCACATAATGAAAACCTATACTTTGTTTCAGGCGAGTTTCCCATTCAAATGCATGTAACAGTGAGAAACGCATTGTCTTGGCGAAATAAAGCGTTTTTGAACAACTTCATATAAATCGCTGTAACTTTTGATAGAAGACTCAGACAAACATGTTTATGGCTTTACCTTATAGAACTCAATATCCCTGTGCTGTGCAAACAGGTTTTGCAGCCGTTTGAGCTAAGATTTTAAAATTATTCACATAATGAAAACCTATACTTTGTCTCAGGCGAGTTTCCCATTCAAATGCATGTAACAGTGAGAAATGCACTGTCTTGGCGAAAGAAAGCGTTTTTGAACAACTTCATATAAATCGCTGTAACTTTTGATAGAAGACTCAGACAAACATGTTTATGGCTTTATCTTATAGAACTCAATATCCCCGTGCTGGGCAAACAGGTTTTGCAGCCGTTTGAGCTAAGATTTTAAAATTATTCACATAATGAAAACCTATACTTTGTCTCAGGCGAGTTTCCCATTCAAATGCATGTAACAGTGAGAAATGCACTGTCTTGGCGAAAGATAGCGTTTTTGTACAACTTCATATAAATCGCTGTAACTTTTGATAGAAGACTCAGACAAACATGTTTATGGCTTTATCTTATAGAACTCAATATCCCCGTGCTGGGCAAACAGAACAGGTTTTGCAGCCGTTTGAGCTAAGATTTTAAAATTATTCACATAATGAAAACCTATACTTTGTTTCAGGCGAGTTTCCCATTCAAATGCATGTAACAGTGAGAAACGCATTGTCTTGGCGAAATAAAGCGTTTTTGAACAACTTCATATAAATCGCTGTAACTTTTGATAGAAGACTCAGACAAACATGTTTATGGCTTTACCTTATAGAACTCAATATCCCTGTGCTGTGCAAACAGGTTTTGCAGCCGTTTGAGCTAAGATTTTAAAATTATTCACATAATGAAAACCTATACTTTGTCTCAGGCGAGTTTCCCATTCAAATGCATGTAACAGTGAGAAATGCACTGTCTTGGCGAAAGAAAGCGTTTTTGTACAACTTCATATAAATCGCTGTAACTTTTGATAGAAGACTCAGACAAACATGTTTATGGCTTTATCTTATAGAACTCAATATCCCCGTGCTGGGCAAACAGAACAGGTTTTGCAGCCGTTTGAGCTAAGATTTTAAAATTATTCACATAATGAAAACCTATACTTTGTGTCAGGCGAGTTTCCCATTCAAATGCATGTAACAGTGAGAAACGCATTGTCTTGGCGAAATAAAGCGTTTTTGAACAACTTCATATAAATCGCTGTAACTTTTGATAGAAGACTCAGACAAACATGTTTATGGCTTTATCTTATAGAACTCAATATCCCCGTGCTGGGCAAACAGAACAGGTTTTGCAGCCGTTTGAGCTAAGATTTTAAAATTATTCACATAATGAAAACCTATACTTTGTTTCAGGCGAGTTTCCCATTCAAATGCATGTAACAGTGAGAAACGCATTGTCTTGGCGAAATAAAGCGTTTTTGAACAACTTCATATAAATCGCTGTAACTTTTGATAGAAGACTCAGACAAACATGTTTATGGCTTTATCTTATAGAACTCAATATCCCCGTGCTGGGCAAACAGGTTTTGCAGCCGTTTGAGCTAAGATTTTAAAATTATTCACATAATGAAAACCTATACTTTGTCTCAGGCGAGTTTCCCATTCAAATGCATGTAACAGTGAGAAATGCACTGTCTTGGCGAAAGAAAGCGTTTTTGTACAACTTCATATAAATCGCTGTAACTTTTGATAGAAGACTCAGACAAACATGTTTATGGCTTTATCTTATAGAACTCAATATCCCTGTGCTGGGCAAACAGGTTTTGCAGCCGTTTGAGCTAAGATTTTAAAATTATTCACATAATGAAAACCTATACTTTGTGTCAGGCGAGTTTCCCATTCAAATGCATGTAACAGTGAGAAACGCATTGTCTTGGCGAAATAAAGCGTTTTTGTACAACTTCATATAAATCGCTGTAACTTTTGATAGAAGACTCAGACAAACATGTTTATGGCTTTATCTTATAGAACTCAATATGCCCGTGCTGGGCAAACAGGTTTTGCAGCCGTTTGAGCTAAGATTTTAAAATTATTCACATAATGAAAACCTATACTTTGTTTCAGGCGAGTTTCCCATTCAAATGCATGTAACAGTGAGAAACGCATTGTCTTGGCGAAATAAAGCGTTTTTGAACAACTTCATATAAATCGCTGTAACTTTTGATAGAAGACTCAGACAAACATGTTTATGGCTTTATCTTATAGAACTCAATATCCCCGTGCTGGGAAAACAGAACAGGTTTTGCAGCCGTTTGAGCTAAGATTTTAAAATTATTCACATAATGAAAACCTATACTTTGTTTCAGGCGAGTTTCCCATTCAAATTCATGTAACAGTGAGAAACGCATTGTCTTGGCGAAATAAAGCGTTTTTGAACAACTTCATATAAATCGCTGTAACTTTTGATAGAAGACTCAGACAAACATGTTTATGGCTTTATCTTATAGAACTCAATATCCCTGTGCTGGGCAAACAGGTTTTGCAGCCGTTTGAGCTAAGATTTTAAAATTATTCACATAATGAAAACCTATACTTTGTTTCAGGCGAGTTTCCCATTCAAATGCATGTAACAGTGAGAAACGCATTGTCTTGGCGAAATAAAGCGTTTTTGAACAACTTCATATAAATCGCTGTAACTTTTGATAGAAGACTCAGACAAACATGTTTATGGCTTTATCTTATAGAACTCAATATCCCCGTGCTGGGCAAACAGAACAGGTTTTGCAGCCGTTTGAGCTAAGATTTTAAAATTATTCACATAATGAAAACCTATACTTTGTTTCAGGCGAGTTTCCCATTCAAATGCATGTAACAGTGAGAAACGCATTGTCTTGGCGAAATAAAGCGTTTTTGAACAACTTCATATAAATCGCTGTAACTTTTGATAGAAGACTCAGACAAACATGTTTATGGCTTTACCTTATAGAACTCAATATCCCTGTGCTGGGCAAACAGGTTTTGCAGCCGTTTGAGCTAAGATTTTAAAATTATTCACATAATGAAAACCTATACTTTGTCTCAGGCGAGTTTCCCATTCAAATGCATGTAACAGTGAGAAATGCACTGTCTTGGCGAAAGAAAGCGTTTTTGTACAACTTCATATAAATCGCTGTAACTTTTGATAGAAGACTCAGACAAACATGTTTATGGCTTTATCTTATAGAACTCAATATCCCCGTGCTGGGCAAACAGAACAGGTTTTGCAGCCGTTTGAGCTAAGATTTTAAAATTATTCACATAATGAAAACCTATACTTTGTCTCAGGCGAGTTTCCCATTCAAATGCATGTAACAGTGAGAAACGCATTGTCTTGGCGAAATAAAGCGTTTTTGAACAACTTCATATAAATCGCTGTAACTTTTGATAGAAGACTCAGACAAACATGTTTATGGCTTTATCTTATAGAACTCAATATCCCCGTGCTGGGCAAACAGAACAGGTTTTGCAGCCGTTTGAGCTAAGATTTTAAAATTATTCACATAATGAAAACCTATACTTTGTTTCAGGCGAGTTTCCCATTCAAATGCATGTAACAGTGAGAAACGCATTGTCTTGGCGAAATAAAGCGTTTTTGAACAACTTCATATAAATCGCTGTAACTTTTGATAGAAGACTCAGACAAACATGTTTATGGCTTTATCTTATAGAACTCAATATGCCCGTGCTGGGCAAACAGGTTTTGCAGCCGTTTGAGCTAAGATTTTAAAATTATTCACATAATGAAAACCTATACTTTGTTTCAGGCGAGTTTCCCATTCAAATGCATGTAACAGTGAGAAACGCATTGTCTTGGCGAAATAAAGCGTTTTTGAACAACTTCATATAAATCGCTGTAACTTTTGATAGAAGACTCAGACAAACATGTTTATGGCTTTATCTTATAGAACTCAATATGCCCGTGCTGGGCAAACAGGTTTTGCAGCCGTTTGAGCTAAGATTTTAAAATTATTCACATAATGAAAACCTATACTTTGTTTCAGGCGAGTTTCCCATTCAAATGCATGTAACAGTGAGAAACGCATTGTCTTGGCGAAATAAAGCGTTTTTGAACAACTTCATATAAATCGCTGTAACTTTTGATAGAAGACTCAGACAAACATGTTTATGGCTTTATCTTATAGAACTCAATATCCCCGTGCTGGGAAAACAGAACAGGTTTTGCAGCCGTTTGAGCTAAGATTTTAAAATTATTCACATAATGAAAACCTATACTTTGTTTCAGGCGAGTTTCCCATTCAAATTCATGTAACAGTGAGAAACGCATTGTCTTGGCGAAATAAAGCGTTTTTGAACAACTTCATATAAATCGCTGTAACTTTTGATAGAAGACTCAGACAAACATGTTTATGGCTTTATCTTATAGAACTCAATATCCCTGTGCTGGGCAAACAGGTTTTGCAGCCGTTTGAGCTAAGATTTTAAAATTATTCACATAATGAAAACCTATACTTTGTTTCAAGCGAGTTTCCCATTTAAATGCATGTAACAGTGAGAAACGCATTGTCTTGGCGAAATAAAGCGTTTTTGAACAACTTCATATAAATCGCTGTAACTTTTGATAGAAGACTCAGACAAACATGTTTATGGCTTTATCTTATAGAACTCAATATCCCCGTGCTGGGCAAACAGGTTTTGCAGCCGTTTGAGCTAAGATTTTAAAATTATTCACATAATGAAAACCTATACTTTGTTTCAGGTGAGTTTCCCATTCAAATGCATGTAACAGTGAGAAACGCATTGTCTTGGCGAAATAAAGCGTTTTTGTACAACTTCATATAAATCGCTGTAACTTTTGATAGAAGACTCAGACAAACATGTTTATGGCTTTATCTTATAGAACTCAATATCCCCGTGCTGGGCAAACAGAACAGGTTTTGCAGCCGTTTGAGCTAAGATTTTAAAATTATTCACATAATGAAAACCTATACTTTGTTTCAGGCGAGTTTCCCATTCAAATGCATGTAACAGTGAGAAACGCATTGTCTTGGCGAAATAAAGCGTTTTTGAACAACTTCATATAAATCGCTGTAACTTTTGATAGAAGACTCAGACAAACATGTTTATGGCTTTACCTTATAGAACTCAATATCCCTGTGCTGGGCAAACAGGTTTTGCAGCCGTTTGAGCTAAGATTTTAAAATTATTCACATAATGAAAACCTATACTTTGTTTCAGGCGAGTTTCCCATTCAAATGCATGTAACAGTGAGAAACGCATTGTCTTGGCGAAATAAAGCGTTTTTGTACAACTTCATATAAATCGCTGTAACTTTTGATAGAAGACTCAGACAAACATGTTTATGGCTTTATCTTATAGAACTCAATATGCCCGTGCTGGGCAAACAGAACAGGTTTTGCAGCCGTTTGAGCTAAGATTTTAAAATTATTCACATAATGAAAACCTATACTTTGTCTCAGGCGAGTTTCCCATTCAAATGCATGTAACAGTGAGAAATGCACTGTCTTGGCGAAAGAAAGCGTTTTTGTACAACTTCATATAAATCGCTGTAACTTTTGATAGAAGACTCAGACAAACATGTTTATGGCTTTATCTTATAGAACTCAATATCCCCGTGCTGGGCAAACAGAACAGGTTTTGCAGCCGTTTGAGCTAAGATTTTAAAATTATTCACATAATGAAAACCTATACTTTGTTTCAGGCGAGTTTCCCATTCAAATGCATGTAACAGTGAGAAACGCATTGTCTTGGCGAAATAAAGCGTTTTTGAACAACTTCATATAAATCGCTGTAACTTTTGATAGAAGACTCAGACAAACATGTTTATGGCTTTACCTTATAGAACTCAATATCCCTGTGCTGGGCAAACAGGTTTTGCAGCCGTTTGAGCTAAGATTTTAAAATTATTCACATAATGAAAACCTATACTTTGTTTCAGGCGAGTTTCCCATTCAAATGCATGTAACAGTGAGAAACGCATTGTCTTGGCGAAATAAAGCGTTTTTGAACAACTTCATATAAATCGCTGTAACTTTTGATAGAAGACTCAGACAAACATGTTTATGGCTTTATCTTATAGAACTCAATATCCCCGTGCTGGGCAAACAGAACAGGTTTTGCAGCCGTTTGAGCTAAGATTTTAAAATTATTCACATAATGAAAACCTATACTTTGTTTCAGGCGAGTTTCCCATTCAAATGCATGTAACAGTGAGAAACGCATTGTCTTGGCGAAATAAAGCGTTTTTGAACAACTTCATATAAATCGCTGTAACTTTTGATAGAAGACTCAGACAAACATGTTTATGGCTTTACCTTATAGAACTCAATATCCCTGTGCTGGGCAAACAGGTTTTGCAGCCGTTTGAGCTAAGATTTTAAAATTATTCACATAATGAAAACCTATACTTTGTCTCAGGCGAGTTTCCCATTCAAATGCATGTAACAGTGAGAAATGCACTGTCTTGGCGAAAGAAAGCGTTTTTGTACAACTTCATATAAATCGCTGTAACTTTTGATAGAAGACTCAGACAAACATGTTTATGGCTTTATCTTATAGAACTCAATATCCCCGTGCTGGGCAAACAGAACAGGTTTTGCAGCCGTTTGAGCTAAGATTTTAAAATTATTCACATAATGAAAACCTATACTTTGTCTCAGGCGAGTTTCCCATTCAAATGCATGTAACAGTGAGAAACGCATTGTCTTGGCGAAATAAAGCGTTTTTGAACAACTTCATATAAATCGCTGTAACTTTTGATAGAAGACTCAGACAAACATGTTTATGGCTTTATCTTATAGAACTCAATATCCCCGTGCTGGGCAAACAGAACAGGTTTTGCAGCCGTTTGAGCTAAGATTTTAAAATTATTCACATAATGAAAACCTATACTTTGTTTCAGGCGAGTTTCCCATTCAAATGCATGTAACAGTGAGAAACGCATTGTCTTGGCGAAATAAAGCGTTTTTGAACAACTTCATATAAATCGCTGTAACTTTTGATAGAAGACTCAGACAAACATGTTTATGGCTTTATCTTATAGAACTCAATATGCCCGTGCTGGGCAAACAGGTTTTGCAGCCGTTTGAGCTAAGATTTTAAAATTATTCACATAATGAAAACCTATACTTTGTTTCAGGCGAGTTTCCCATTCAAATGCATGTAACAGTGAGAAACGCATTGTCTTGGCGAAATAAAGCGTTTTTGAACAACTTCATATAAATCGCTGTAACTTTTGATAGAAGACTCAGACAAACATGTTTATGGCTTTATCTTATAGAACTCAATATGCCCGTGCTGGGCAAACAGGTTTTGCAGCCGTTTGAGCTAAGATTTTAAAATTATTCACATAATGAAAACCTATACTTTGTTTCAGGCGAGTTTCCCATTCAAATGCATGTAACAGTGAGAAACGCATTGTCTTGGCGAAATAAAGCGTTTTTGAACAACTTCATATAAATCGCTGTAACTTTTGATAGAAGACTCAGACAAACATGTTTATGGCTTTATCTTATAGAACTCAATATCCCCGTGCTGGGAAAACAGAACAGGTTTTGCAGCCGTTTGAGCTAAGATTTTAAAATTATTCACATAATGAAAACCTATACTTTGTTTCAGGCGAGTTTCCCATTCAAATTCATGTAACAGTGAGAAACGCATTGTCTTGGCGAAATAAAGCGTTTTTGAACAACTTCATATAAATCGCTGTAACTTTTGATAGAAGACTCAGACAAACATGTTTATGGCTTTATCTTATAGAACTCAATATCCCTGTGCTGGGCAAACAGGTTTTGCAGCCGTTTGAGCTAAGATTTTAAAATTATTCACATAATGAAAACCTATACTTTGTTTCAAGCGAGTTTCCCATTTAAATGCATGTAACAGTGAGAAACGCATTGTCTTGGCGAAATAAAGCGTTTTTGAACAACTTCATATAAATCGCTGTAACTTTTGATAGAAGACTCAGACAAACATGTTTATGGCTTTATCTTATAGAACTCAATATCCCCGTGCTGGGCAAACAGGTTTTGCAGCCGTTTGAGCTAAGATTTTAAAATTATTCACATAATGAAAACCTATACTTTGTTTCAGGTGAGTTTCCCATTCAAATGCATGTAACAGTGAGAAACGCATTGTCTTGGCGAAATAAAGCGTTTTTGTACAACTTCATATAAATCGCTGTAACTTTTGATAGAAGACTCAGACAAACATGTTTATGGCTTTATCTTATAGAACTCAATATCCCCGTGCTGGGCAAACAGAACAGGTTTTGCAGCCGTTTGAGCTAAGATTTTAAAATTATTCACATAATGAAAACCTATACTTTGTTTCAGGCGAGTTTCCCATTCAAATGCATGTAACAGTGAGAAACGCATTGTCTTGGCGAAATAAAGCGTTTTTGAACAACTTCATATAAATCGCTGTAACTTTTGATAGAAGACTCAGACAAACATGTTTATGGCTTTACCTTATAGAACTCAATATCCCTGTGCTGGGCAAACAGGTTTTGCAGCCGTTTGAGCTAAGATTTTAAAATTATTCACATAATGAAAACCTATACTTTGTTTCAGGCGAGTTTCCCATTCAAATGCATGTAACAGTGAGAAACGCATTGTCTTGGCGAAATAAAGCGTTTTTGTACAACTTCATATAAATCGCTGTAACTTTTGATAGAAGACTCAGACAAACATGTTTATGGCTTTATCTTATAGAACTCAATATGCCCGTGCTGGGCAAACAGAACAGGTTTTGCAGCCGTTTGAGCTAAGATTTTAAAATTATTCACATAATGAAAACCTATACTTTGTCTCAGGCGAGTTTCCCATTCAAATGCATGTAACAGTGAGAAATGCACTGTCTTGGCGAAAGAAAGCGTTTTTGTACAACTTCATATAAATCGCTGTAACTTTTGATAGAAGACTCAGACAAACATGTTTATGGCTTTATCTTATAGAACTCAATATCCCCGTGCTGGGCAAACAGAACAGGTTTTGCAGCCGTTTGAGCTAAGATTTTAAAATTATTCACATAATGAAAACCTATACTTTGTTTCAGGCGAGTTTCCCATTCAAATGCATGTAACAGTGAGAAACGCATTGTCTTGGCGAAATAAAGCGTTTTTGAACAACTTCATATAAATCGCTGTAACTTTTGATAGAAGACTCAGACAAACATGTTTATGGCTTTACCTTATAGAACTCAATATCCCTGTGCTGGGCAAACAGGTTTTGCAGCCGTTTGAGCTAAGATTTTAAAATTATTCACATAATGAAAACCTATACTTTGTTTCAGGCGAGTTTCCCATTCAAATGCATGTAACAGTGAGAAACGCATTGTCTTGGCGAAATAAAGCGTTTTTGAACAACTTCATATAAATCGCTGTAACTTTTGATAGAAGACTCAGACAAACATGTTTATGGCTTTATCTTATAGAACTCAATATCCCCGTGCTGGGCAAACAGAACAGGTTTTGCAGCCGTTTGAGCTAAGATTTTAAAATTATTCACATAATGAAAACCTATACTTTGTTTCAGGCGAGTTTCCCATTCAAATGCATGTAACAGTGAGAAACGCATTGTCTTGGCGAAATAAAGCGTTTTTGAACAACTTCATATAAATCGCTGTAACTTTTGATAGAAGACTCAGACAAACATGTTTATGGCTTTACCTTATAGAACTCAATATCCCTGTGCTGGGCAAACAGGTTTTGCAGCCGTTTGAGCTAAGATTTTAAAATTATTCACATAATGAAAACCTATACTTTGTCTCAGGCGAGTTTCCCATTCAAATGCATGTAACAGTGAGAAATGCACTGTCTTGGCGAAAGAAAGCGTTTTTGTACAACTTCATATAAATCGCTGTAACTTTTGATAGAAGACTCAGACAAACATGTTTATGGCTTTATCTTATAGAACTCAATATCCCCGTGCTGGGCAAACAGAACAGGTTTTGCAGCCGTTTGAGCTAAGATTTTAAAATTATTCACATAATGAAAACCTATACTTTGTCTCAGGCGAGTTTCCCATTCAAATGCATGTAACAGTGAGAAACGCATTGTCTTGGCGAAATAAAGCGTTTTTGAACAACTTCATATAAATCGCTGTAACTTTTGATAGAAGACTCAGACAAACATGTTTATGGCTTTATCTTATAGAACTCAATATCCCCGTGCTGGGCAAACAGAACAGGTTTTGCAGCCGTTTGAGCTAAGATTTTAAAATTATTCACATAATGAAAACCTATACTTTGTTTCAGGCGAGTTTCCCATTCAAATGCATGTAACAGTGAGAAACGCATTGTCTTGGCGAAATAAAGCGTTTTTGAACAACTTCATATAAATCGCTGTAACTTTTGATAGAAGACTCAGACAAACATGTTTATGGCTTTATCTTATAGAACTCAATATCCCCGTGCTGGGCAAACAGGTTTTGCAGCCGTTTGAGCTAAGATTTTAAAATTATTCACATAATGAAAACCTATACTTTGTCTCAGGCGAGTTTCCCATTCAAATGCATGTAACAGTGAGAAATGCACTGTCTTGGCGAAAGAAAGCGTTTTTGTACAACTTCATATAAATCGCTGTAACTTTTGATAGAAGACTCAGACAAACATGTTTATGGCTTTATCTTATAGAACTCAATATCCCTGTGCTGGGCAAACAGGTTTTGCAGCCGTTTGAGCTAAGATTTTAAAATTATTCACATAATGAAAACCTATACTTTGTTTCAGGCGAGTTTCCCATTCAAATGCATGTAACAGTGAGAAACGCATTGTCTTGGCGAAATAAAGCGTTTTTGAACAACTTCATATAAATCGCTGTAACTTTTGATAGAAGACTCAGACAAACATGTTTATGGCTTTATCTTATAGAACTCAATATCCCCGTGCTGGGAAAACAGGTTTTGCAGCCGTTTGAGCTAAGATTTTAAAATTATTCACATAATGAAAACCTATACTTTGTTTCAGGCGAGTTTCCCATTCAAATGCATGTAACAGTGAGAAACGCATTGTCTTGGCGAAATAAAGCGTTTTTGAACAACTTCATATAAATCGCTGTAACTTTTGATAGAAGACTCAGACAAACATGTTTATGGCTTTATCTTATAGAACTCAATATCCCCGTGCTGGGAAAACAGAACAGGTTTTGCAGCCGTTTGAGCTAAGATTTTAAAATTATTCACATAATGAAAACCTATACTTTGTTTCAGGCGAGTTTCCCATTCAAATGCATGTAACAGTGAGAAATGCACTGTCTTGGCGAAAGAAAGCGTTTTTGTACAACTTCATATAAATCGCTGTAACTTTTGATAGAAGACTCAGACAAACATGTTTATGGCTTTATCTTATAGAACTCAATATCCCTGTGCTGGGCAAACAGGTTTTGCAGCCGTTTGAGCTAAGATTTTAAAATTATTCACATAATGAAAACCTATACTTTGTGTCAGGCGAGTTTCCCATTCAAATGCATGTAACAGTGAGAAACGCATTGTCTTGGCGAAATAAAGCGTTTTTGTACAACTTCATATAAATCGCTGTAACTTTTGATAGAAGACTCAGACAAACATGTTTATGGCTTTATCTTATAGAACTCAATATGCCCGTGCTGGGCAAACAGGTTTTGCAGCCGTTTGAGCTAAGATTTTAAAATTATTCACATAATGAAAACCTATACTTTGTTTCAGGCGAGTTTCCCATTCAAATGCATGTAACAGTGAGAAACGCATTGTCTTGGCGAAATAAAGCGTTTTTGAACAACTTCATATAAATCGCTGTAACTTTTGATAGAAGACTCAGACAAACATGTTTATGGCTTTATCTTATAGAACTCAATATCCCCGTGCTGGGAAAACAGAACAGGTTTTGCAGCCGTTTGAGCTAAGATTTTAAAATTATTCACATAATGAAAACCTATACTTTGTTTCAGGCGAGTTTCCCATTCAAATTCATGTAACAGTGAGAAACGCATTGTCTTGGCGAAATAAAGCGTTTTTGAACAACTTCATATAAATCGCTGTAACTTTTGATAGAAGACTCAGACAAACATGTTTATGGCTTTATCTTATAGAACTCAATATCCCCGTGCTGGGCAAACAGGTTTTGCAGCCGTTTGAGCTAAGATTTTAAAATTATTCACATAATGAAAACCTATACTTTGTTTCAGGCGAGTTTCCCATTCAAATGCATGTAACAGTGAGAAACGCATTGTCTTGGCGAAATAAAGCGTTTTTGTACAACTTCATATAAATCGCTGTAACTTTTGATAGAAGACTCAGACAAACATGTTTATGGCTTTATCTTATAGAACTCAATATGCCCGTGCTGGGCAAACAGGTTTTGCAGCCGTTTGAGCTAAGATTTTAAAATTATTCACATAATGAAAACCTATACTTTGTCTCAGGCGAGTTTCCCATTCAAATGCATGTAACAGTGAGAAATGCACTGTCTTGGCGAAAGAAAGCGTTTTTGTACAACTTCATATAAATCGCTGTAACTTTTGATAGAAGACTCAGACAAACATGTTTATGGCTTTATCTTATAGAACTCAATATCCCCGTGCTGGGCAAACAGAACAGGTTTTGCAGCCGTTTGAGCTAAGATTTTAAAATTATTCACATAATGAAAACCTATACTTTGTTTCAGGCGAGTTTCCCATTCAAATGCATGTAACAGTGAGAAACGCATTGTCTTGGCGAAATAAAGCGTTTTTGAACAACTTCATATAAATCGCTGTAACTTTTGATAGAAGACTCAGACAAACATGTTTATGGCTTTATCTTATAGAACTCAATATCCCCGTGCTGGGCAAACAGGTTTTGCAGCCGTTTGAGCTAAGATTTTAAAATTATTCACATAATGAAAACCTATACTTTGTCTCAGGCGAGTTTCCCATTCAAATGCATGTAACAGTGAGAAATGCACTGTCTTGGCGAAAGAAAGCGTTTTTGTACAACTTCATATAAATCGCTGTAACTTTTGATAGAAGACTCAGACAAACATGTTTATGGCTTTATCTTATAGAACTCAATATCCCTGTGCTGGGCAAACAGGTTTTGCAGCCGTTTGAGCTAAGATTTTAAAATTATTCACATAATGAAAACCTATACTTTGTTTCAGGCGAGTTTCCCATTCAAATGCATGTAACAGTGAGAAACGCATTGTCTTGGCGAAATAAAGCGTTTTTGAACAACTTCATATAAATCGCTGTAACTTTTGATAGAAGACTCAGACAAACATGTTTATGGCTTTATCTTATAGAACTCAATATCCCCGTGCTGGGAAAACAGGTTTTGCAGCCGTTTGAGCTAAGATTTTAAAATTATTCACATAATGAAAACCTATACTTTGTTTCAGGCGAGTTTCCCATTCAAATGCATGTAACAGTGAGAAACGCATTGTCTTGGCGAAATAAAGCGTTTTTGAACAACTTCATATAAATCGCTGTAACTTTTGATAGAAGACTCAGACAAACATGTTTATGGCTTTATCTTATAGAACTCAATATCCCCGTGCTGGGAAAACAGGTTTTGCAGCCGTTTGAGCTAAGATTTTAAAATTATTCACATAATGAAAACCTATACTTTGTCTCAGGCGAGTTTCCCATTCAAATGCATGTAACAGTGAGAAATGCACTGTCTTGGCGAAAGAAAGCGTTTTTGTACAACTTCATATAAATCGCTGTAACTTTTGATAGAAGACTCAGACAAACATGTTTATGGCTTTATCTTATAGAACTCAATATCCCCGTGCTGGGCAAACAGAACAGGTTTTGCAGCCGTTTGAGCTAAGATTTTAAAATTATTCACATAATGAAAACCTATACTTTGTTTCAGGCGAGTTTCCCATTCAAATGCATGTAACAGTGAGAAACGCATTGTCTTGGCGAAATAAAGCGTTTTTGAACAACTTCATATAAATCGCTGTAACTTTTGATAGAAGACTCAGACAAACATGTTTATGGCTTTATCTTATAGAACTCAATATCCCCGTGCTGGGCAAACAGGTTTTGCAGCCGTTTGAGCTAAGATTTTAAAATTATTCACATAATGAAAACCTATACTTTGTCTCAGGCGAGTTTCCCATTCAAATGCATGTAACAGTGAGAAATGCACTGTCTTGGCGAAAGAAAGCGTTTTTGTACAACTTCATATAAATCGCTGTAACTTTTGATAGAAGACTCAGACAAACATGTTTATGGCTTTATCTTATAGAACTCAATATCCCTGTGCTGGGCAAACAGGTTTTGCAGCCGTTTGAGCTAAGATTTTAAAATTATTCACATAATGAAAACCTATACTTTGTTTCAGGCGAGTTTCCCATTCAAATGCATGTAACAGTGAGAAACGCATTGTCTTGGCGAAATAAAGCGTTTTTGAACAACTTCATATAAATCGCTGTAACTTTTGATAGAAGACTCAGACAAACATGTTTATGGCTTTATCTTATAGAACTCAATATCCCCGTGCTGGGAAAACAGGTTTTGCAGCCGTTTGAGCTAAGATTTTAAAATTATTCACATAATGAAAACCTATACTTTGTTTCAGGCGAGTTTCCCATTCAAATGCATGTAACAGTGAGAAACGCATTGTCTTGGCGAAATAAAGCGTTTTTGAACAACTTCATATAAATCGCTGTAACTTTTGATAGAAGACTCAGACAAACATGTTTATGGCTTTATCTTATAGAACTCAATATCCCCGTGCTGGGAAAACAGAACAGGTTTTGCAGCCGTTTGAGCTAAGATTTTAAAATTATTCACATAATGAAAACCTATACTTTGTTTCAGGCGAGTTTCCCATTCAAATGCATGTAACAGTGAGAAATGCACTGTCTTGGCGAAAGAAAGCGTTTTTGTACAACTTCATATAAATCGCTGTAACTTTTGATAGAAGACTCAGACAAACATGTTTATGGCTTTATCTTATAGAACTCAATATCCCTGTGCTGGGCAAACAGGTTTTGCAGCCGTTTGAGCTAAGATTTTAAAATTATTCACATAATGAAAACCTATACTTTGTGTCAGGCGAGTTTCCCATTCAAATGCATGTAACAGTGAGAAACGCATTGTCTTGGCGAAATAAAGCGTTTTTGTACAACTTCATATAAATCGCTGTAACTTTTGATAGAAGACTCAGACAAACATGTTTATGGCTTTATCTTATAGAACTCAATATGCCCGTGCTGGGCAAACAGGTTTTGCAGCCGTTTGAGCTAAGATTTTAAAATTATTCACATAATGAAAACCTATACTTTGTTTCAGGCGAGTTTCCCATTCAAATGCATGTAACAGTGAGAAACGCATTGTCTTGGCGAAATAAAGCGTTTTTGAACAACTTCATATAAATCGCTGTAACTTTTGATAGAAGACTCAGACAAACATGTTTATGGCTTTATCTTATAGAACTCAATATCCCCGTGCTGGGAAAACAGAACAGGTTTTGCAGCCGTTTGAGCTAAGATTTTAAAATTATTCACATAATGAAAACCTATACTTTGTTTCAGGCGAGTTTCCCATTCAAATTCATGTAACAGTGAGAAACGCATTGTCTTGGCGAAATAAAGCGTTTTTGAACAACTTCATATAAATCGCTGTAACTTTTGATAGAAGACTCAGACAAACATGTTTATGGCTTTATCTTATAGAACTCAATATCCCCGTGCTGGGCAAACAGGTTTTGCAGCCGTTTGAGCTAAGATTTTAAAATTATTCACATAATGAAAACCTATACTTTGTTTCAGGCGAGTTTCCCATTCAAATGCATGTAACAGTGAGAAACGCATTGTCTTGGCGAAATAAAGCGTTTTTGTACAACTTCATATAAATCGCTGTAACTTTTGATAGAAGACTCAGACAAACATGTTTATGGCTTTATCTTATAGAACTCAATATGCCCGTGCTGGGCAAACAGGTTTTGCAGCCGTTTGAGCTAAGATTTTAAAATTATTCACATAATGAAAACCTATACTTTGTCTCAGGCGAGTTTCCCATTCAAATGCATGTAACAGTGAGAAATGCACTGTCTTGGCGAAAGAAAGCGTTTTTGTACAACTTCATATAAATCGCTGTAACTTTTGATAGAAGACTCAGACAAACATGTTTATGGCTTTATCTTATAGAACTCAATATCCCCGTGCTGGGCAAACAGAACAGGTTTTGCAGCCGTTTGAGCTAAGATTTTAAAATTATTCACATAATGAAAACCTATACTTTGTCTCAGGCGAGTTTCCCATTCAAATGCATGTAACAGTGAGAAACGCATTGTCTTGGCGAAATAAAGCGTTTTTGAACAACTTCATATAAATCGCTGTAACTTTTGATAGAAGACTCAGACAAACATGTTTATGGCTTTATCTTATAGAACTCAATATCCCCGTGCTGGGCAAACAGAACAGGTTTTGCAGCCGTTTGAGCTAAGATTTTAAAATTATTCACATAATGAAAACCTATACTTTGTTTCAGGCGAGTTTCCCATTCAAATGCATGTAACAGTGAGAAACGCATTGTCTTGGCGAAATAAAGCGTTTTTGAACAACTTCATATAAATCGCTGTAACTTTTGATAGAAGACTCAGACAAACATGTTTATGGCTTTATCTTATAGAACTCAATATCCCCGTGCTGGGCAAACAGGTTTTGCAGCCGTTTGAGCTAAGATTTTAAAATTATTCACATAATGAAAACCTATACTTTGTCTCAGGCGAGTTTCCCATTCAAATGCATGTAACAGTGAGAAATGCACTGTCTTGGCGAAAGAAAGCGTTTTTGTACAACTTCATATAAATCGCTGTAACTTTTGATAGAAGACTCAGACAAACATGTTTATGGCTTTATCTTATAGAACTCAATATCCCTGTGCTGGGCAAACAGGTTTTGCAGCCGTTTGAGCTAAGATTTTAAAATTATTCACATAATGAAAACCTATACTTTGTTTCAGGCGAGTTTCCCATTCAAATGCATGTAACAGTGAGAAACGCATTGTCTTGGCGAAATAAAGCGTTTTTGAACAACTTCATATAAATCGCTGTAACTTTTGATAGAAGACTCAGACAAACATGTTTATGGCTTTATCTTATAGAACTCAATATCCCCGTGCTGGGAAAACAGGTTTTGCAGCCGTTTGAGCTAAGATTTTAAAATTATTCACATAATGAAAACCTATACTTTGTTTCAGGCGAGTTTCCCATTCAAATGCATGTAACAGTGAGAAACGCATTGTCTTGGCGAAATAAAGCGTTTTTGAACAACTTCATATAAATCGCTGTAACTTTTGATAGAAGACTCAGACAAACATGTTTATGGCTTTATCTTATAGAACTCAATATCCCCGTGCTGGGAAAACAGAACAGGTTTTGCAGCCGTTTGAGCTAAGATTTTAAAATTATTCACATAATGAAAACCTATACTTTGTTTCAGGCGAGTTTCCCATTCAAATGCATGTAACAGTGAGAAATGCACTGTCTTGGCGAAAGAAAGCGTTTTTGTACAACTTCATATAAATCGCTGTAACTTTTGATAGAAGACTCAGACAAACATGTTTATGGCTTTATCTTATAGAACTCAATATCCCTGTGCTGGGCAAACAGGTTTTGCAGCCGTTTGAGCTAAGATTTTAAAATTATTCACATAATGAAAACCTATACTTTGTGTCAGGCGAGTTTCCCATTCAAATGCATGTAACAGTGAGAAACGCATTGTCTTGGCGAAATAAAGCGTTTTTGTACAACTTCATATAAATCGCTGTAACTTTTGATAGAAGACTCAGACAAACATGTTTATGGCTTTATCTTATAGAACTCAATATGCCCGTGCTGGGCAAACAGGTTTTGCAGCCGTTTGAGCTAAGATTTTAAAATTATTCACATAATGAAAACCTATACTTTGTTTCAGGCGAGTTTCCCATTCAAATGCATGTAACAGTGAGAAACGCATTGTCTTGGCGAAATAAAGCGTTTTTGAACAACTTCATATAAATCGCTGTAACTTTTGATAGAAGACTCAGACAAACATGTTTATGGCTTTATCTTATAGAACTCAATATCCCTGTGCTGGGCAAACAGGTTTTGCAGCCGTTTGAGCTAAGATTTTAAAATTATTCACATAATGAAAACCTATACTTTGTTTCAGGCGAGTTTCCCATTCAAATGCATGTAACAGTGAGAAACGCATTGTCTTGGCGAAATAAAGCGTTTTTGAACAACTTCATATAAATCGCTGTAACTTTTGATAGAAGACTCAGACAAACATGTTTATGGCTTTATCTTATAGAACTCAATATCCCCGTGCTGGGAAAACAGGTTTTGCAGCCGTTTGAGCTAAGATTTTAAAATTATTCACATAATGAAAACCTATACTTTGTTTCAGGCGAGTTTCCCATTCAAATGCATGTAACAGTGAGAAACGCATTGTCTTGGCGAAATAAAGCGTTTTTGAACAACTTCATATAAATCGCTGTAACTTTTGATAGAAGACTCAGACAAACATGTTTATGGCTTTATCTTATAGAACTCAATATCCCCGTGCTGGGAAAACAGAACAGGTTTTGCAGCCGTTTGAGCTAAGATTTTAAAATTATTCACATAATGAAAACCTATACTTTGTTTCAGGCGAGTTTCCCATTCAAATGCATGTAACAGTGAGAAATGCACTGTCTTGGCGAAAGAAAGCGTTTTTGTACAACTTCATATAAATCGCTGTAACTTTTGATAGAAGACTCAGACAAACATGTTTATGGCTTTATCTTATAGAACTCAATATCCCTGTGCTGGGCAAACAGGTTTTGCAGCCGTTTGAGCTAAGATTTTAAAATTATTCACATAATGAAAACCTATACTTTGTGTCAGGCGAGTTTCCCATTCAAATGCATGTAACAGTGAGAAACGCATTGTCTTGGCGAAATAAAGCGTTTTTGTACAACTTCATATAAATCGCTGTAACTTTTGATAGAAGACTCAGACAAACATGTTTATGGCTTTATCTTATAGAACTCAATATGCCCGTGCTGGGCAAACAGGTTTTGCAGCCGTTTGAGCTAAGATTTTAAAATTATTCACATAATGAAAACCTATACTTTGTTTCAGGCGAGTTTCCCATTCAAATGCATGTAACAGTGAGAAACGCATTGTCTTGGCGAAATAAAGCGTTTTTGAACAACTTCATATAAATCGCTGTAACTTTTGATAGAAGACTCAGACAAACATGTTTATGGCTTTATCTTATAGAACTCAATATCCCCGTGCTGGGAAAACAGAACAGGTTTTGCAGCCGTTTGAGCTAAGATTTTAAAATTATTCACATAATGAAAACCTATACTTTGTTTCAGGCGAGTTTCCCATTCAAATTCATGTAACAGTGAGAAACGCATTGTCTTGGCGAAATAAAGCGTTTTTGAACAACTTCATATAAATCGCTGTAACTTTTGATAGAAGACTCAGACAAACATGTTTATGGCTTTATCTTATAGAACTCAATATCCCTGTGCTGGGCAAACAGGTTTTGCAGCCGTTTGAGCTAAGATTTTAAAATTATTCACATAATGAAAACCTATACTTTGTTTCAAGCGAGTTTCCCATTTAAATGCATGTAACAGTGAGAAACGCATTGTCTTGGCGAAATAAAGCGTTTTTGAACAACTTCATATAAATCGCTGTAACTTTTGATAGAAGACTCAGACAAACATGTTTATGGCTTTATCTTATAGAACTCAATATCCCCGTGCTGGGCAAACAGGTTTTGCAGCCGTTTGAGCTAAGATTTTAAAATTATTCACATAATGAAAACCTATACTTTGTTTCAGGTGAGTTTCCCATTCAAATGCATGTAACAGTGAGAAACGCATTGTCTTGGCGAAATAAAGCGTTTTTGTACAACTTCATATAAATCGCTGTAACTTTTGATAGAAGACTCAGACAAACATGTTTATGGCTTTATCTTATAGAACTCAATATCCCCGTGCTGGGCAAACAGAACAGGTTTTGCAGCCGTTTGAGCTAAGATTTTAAAATTATTCACATAATGAAAACCTATACTTTGTTTCAGGCGAGTTTCCCATTCAAATGCATGTAACAGTGAGAAACGCATTGTCTTGGCGAAATAAAGCGTTTTTGAACAACTTCATATAAATCGCTGTAACTTTTGATAGAAGACTCAGACAAACATGTTTATGGCTTTACCTTATAGAACTCAATATCCCTGTGCTGGGCAAACAGGTTTTGCAGCCGTTTGAGCTAAGATTTTAAAATTATTCACATAATGAAAACCTATACTTTGTTTCAGGCGAGTTTCCCATTCAAATGCATGTAACAGTGAGAAACGCATTGTCTTGGCGAAATAAAGCGTTTTTGTACAACTTCATATAAATCGCTGTAACTTTTGATAGAAGACTCAGACAAACATGTTTATGGCTTTATCTTATAGAACTCAATATGCCCGTGCTGGGCAAACAGGTTTTGCAGCCGTTTGAGCTAAGATTTTAAAATTATTCACATAATGAAAACCTATACTTTGTCTCAGGCGAGTTTCCCATTCAAATGCATGTAACAGTGAGAAATGCACTGTCTTGGCGAAAGAAAGCGTTTTTGTACAACTTCATATAAATCGCTGTAACTTTTGATAGAAGACTCAGACAAACATGTTTATGGCTTTATCTTATAGAACTCAATATCCCCGTGCTGGGCAAACAGAACAGGTTTTGCAGCCGTTTGAGCTAAGATTTTAAAATTATTCACATAATGAAAACCTATACTTTGTCTCAGGCGAGTTTCCCATTCAAATGCATGTAACAGTGAGAAACGCATTGTCTTGGCGAAATAAAGCGTTTTTGAACAACTTCATATAAATCGCTGTAACTTTTGATAGAAGACTCAGACAAACATGTTTATGGCTTTATCTTATAGAACTCAATATCCCCGTGCTGGGAAAACAGAACAGGTTTTGCAGCCGTTTGAGCTAAGATTTTAAAATTATTCACATAATGAAAACCTATACTTTGTTTCAGGCGAGTTTCCCATTCAAATGCATGTAACAGTGAGAAATGCACTGTCTTGGCGAAAGAAAGCGTTTTTGTACAACTTCATATAAATCGCTGTAACTTTTGATAGAAGACTCAGACAAACATGTTTATGGCTTTATCTTATAGAACTCAATATCCCTGTGCTGGGCAAACAGGTTTTGCAGCCGTTTGAGCTAAGATTTTAAAATTATTCACATAATGAAAACCTATACTTTGTGTCAGGCGAGTTTCCCATTCAAATGCATGTAACAGTGAGAAACGCATTGTCTTGGCGAAATAAAGCGTTTTTGTACAACTTCATATAAATCGCTGTAACTTTTGATAGAAGACTCAGACAAACATGTTTATGGCTTTATCTTATAGAACTCAATATGCCCGTGCTGGGCAAACAGGTTTTGCAGCCGTTTGAGCTAAGATTTTAAAATTATTCACATAATGAAAACCTATACTTTGTTTCAGGCGAGTTTCCCATTCAAATGCATGTAACAGTGAGAAACGCATTGTCTTGGCGAAATAAAGCGTTTTTGAACAACTTCATATAAATCGCTGTAACTTTTGATAGAAGACTCAGACAAACATGTTTATGGCTTTATCTTATAGAACTCAATATCCCCGTGCTGGGAAAACAGAACAGGTTTTGCAGCCGTTTGAGCTAAGATTTTAAAATTATTCACATAATGAAAACCTATACTTTGTTTCAGGCGAGTTTCCCATTCAAATTCATGTAACAGTGAGAAACGCATTGTCTTGGCGAAATAAAGCGTTTTTGAACAACTTCATATAAATCGCTGTAACTTTTGATAGAAGACTCAGACAAACATGTTTATGGCTTTATCTTATAGAACTCAATATCCCTGTGCTGGGCAAACAGGTTTTGCAGCCGTTTGAGCTAAGATTTTAAAATTATTCACATAATGAAAACCTATACTTTGTTTCAAGCGAGTTTCCCATTTAAATGCATGTAACAGTGAGAAACGCATTGTCTTGGCGAAATAAAGCGTTTTTGAACAACTTCATATAAATCGCTGTAACTTTTGATAGAAGACTCAGACAAACATGTTTATGGCTTTATCTTATAGAACTCAATATCCCCGTGCTGGGCAAACAGGTTTTGCAGCCGTTTGAGCTAAGATTTTAAAATTATTCACATAATGAAAACCTATACTTTGTTTCAGGTGAGTTTCCCATTCAAATGCATGTAACAGTGAGAAACGCATTGTCTTGGCGAAATAAAGCGTTTTTGTACAACTTCATATAAATCGCTGTAACTTTTGATAGAAGACTCAGACAAACATGTTTATGGCTTTATCTTATAGAACTCAATATCCCCGTGCTGGGCAAACAGAACAGGTTTTGCAGCCGTTTGAGCTAAGATTTTAAAATTATTCACATAATGAAAACCTATACTTTGTTTCAGGCGAGTTTCCCATTCAAATGCATGTAACAGTGAGAAACGCATTGTCTTGGCGAAATAAAGCGTTTTTGAACAACTTCATATAAATCGCTGTAACTTTTGATAGAAGACTCAGACAAACATGTTTATGGCTTTACCTTATAGAACTCAATATCCCTGTGCTGGGCAAACAGGTTTTGCAGCCGTTTGAGCTAAGATTTTAAAATTATTCACATAATGAAAACCTATACTTTGTTTCAGGCGAGTTTCCCATTCAAATGCATGTAACAGTGAGAAACGCATTGTCTTGGCGAAATAAAGCGTTTTTGTACAACTTCATATAAATCGCTGTAACTTTTGATAGAAGACTCAGACAAACATGTTTATGGCTTTATCTTATAGAACTCAATATGCCCGTGCTGGGCAAACAGGTTTTGCAGCCGTTTGAGCTAAGATTTTAAAATTATTCACATAATGAAAACCTATACTTTGTCTCAGGCGAGTTTCCCATTCAAATGCATGTAACAGTGAGAAATGCACTGTCTTGGCGAAAGAAAGCGTTTTTGTACAACTTCATATAAATCGCTGTAACTTTTGATAGAAGACTCAGACAAACATGTTTATGGCTTTATCTTATAGAACTCAATATCCCCGTGCTGGGCAAACAGAACAGGTTTTGCAGCCGTTTGAGCTAAGATTTTAAAATTATTCACATAATGAAAACCTATACTTTGTTTCAGGCGAGTTTCCCATTCAAATGCATGTAACAGTGAGAAACGCATTGTCTTGGCGAAATAAAGCGTTTTTGAACAACTTCATATAAATCGCTGTAACTTTTGATAGAAGACTCAGACAAACATGTTTATGGCTTTATCTTATAGAACTCAATATCCCCGTGCTGGGCAAACAGAACAGGTTTTGCAGCCGTTTGAGCTAAGATTTTAAAATTATTCACATAATGAAAACCTATACTTTGTTTCAGGCGAGTTTCCCATTCAAATGCATGTAACAGTGAGAAACGCATTGTCTTGGCGAAATAAAGCGTTTTTGAACAACTTCATATAAATCGCTGTAACTTTTGATAGAAGACTCAGACAAACATGTTTATGGCTTTACCTTATAGAACTCAATATCCCTGTGCTGGGCAAACAGGTTTTGCAGCCGTTTGAGCTAAGATTTTAAAATTATTCACATAATGAAAACCTATACTTTGTCTCAGGCGAGTTTCCCATTCAAATGCATGTAACAGTGAGAAATGCACTGTCTTGGCGAAAGAAAGCGTTTTTGTACAACTTCATATAAATCGCTGTAACTTTTGATAGAAGACTCAGACAAACATGTTTATGGCTTTATCTTATAGAACTCAATATCCCCGTGCTGGGCAAACAGAACAGGTTTTGCAGCCGTTTGAGCTAAGATTTTAAAATTATTCACATAATGAAAACCTATACTTTGTCTCAGGCGAGTTTCCCATTCAAATGCATGTAACAGTGAGAAACGCATTGTCTTGGCGAAATAAAGCGTTTTTGAACAACTTCATATAAATCGCTGTAACTTTTGATAGAAGACTCAGACAAACATGTTTATGGCTTTATCTTATAGAACTCAATATCCCCGTGCTGGGCAAACAGAACAGGTTTTGCAGCCGTTTGAGCTAAGATTTTAAAATTATTCACATAATGAAAACCTATACTTTGTTTCAGGCGAGTTTCCCATTCAAATTCATGTAACAGTGAGAAACGCATTGTCTTGGCGAAATAAAGCGTTTTTGAACAACTTCATATAAATCGCTGTAACTTTTGATAGAAGACTCAGACAAACATGTTTATGGCTTTATCTTATAGAACTCAATATCCCTGTGCTGGGCAAACAGGTTTTGCAGCCGTTTGAGCTAAGATTTTAAAATTATTCACATAATGAAAACCTATACTTTGTTTCAAGCGAGTTTCCCATTTAAATGCATGTAACAGTGAGAAACGCATTGTCTTGGCGAAATAAAGCGTTTTTGAACAACTTCATATAAATCGCTGTAACTTTTGATAGAAGACTCAGACAAACATGTTTATGGCTTTATCTTATAGAACTCAATATCCCCGTGCTGGGCAAACAGGTTTTGCAGCCGTTTGAGCTAAGATTTTAAAATTATTCACATAATGAAAACCTATACTTTGTTTCAGGTGAGTTTCCCATTCAAATGCATGTAACAGTGAGAAACGCATTGTCTTGGCGAAATAAAGCGTTTTTGTACAACTTCATATAAATCGCTGTAACTTTTGATAGAAGACTCAGACAAACATGTTTATGGCTTTATCTTATAGAACTCAATATCCCCGTGCTGGGCAAACAGAACAGGTTTTGCAGCCGTTTGAGCTAAGATTTTAAAATTATTCACATAATGAAAACCTATACTTTGTTTCAGGCGAGTTTCCCATTCAAATGCATGTAACAGTGAGAAACGCATTGTCTTGGCGAAATAAAGCGTTTTTGAACAACTTCATATAAATCGCTGTAACTTTTGATAGAAGACTCAGACAAACATGTTTATGGCTTTACCTTATAGAACTCAATATCCCTGTGCTGGGCAAACAGGTTTTGCAGCCGTTTGAGCTAAGATTTTAAAATTATTCACATAATGAAAACCTATACTTTGTTTCAGGCGAGTTTCCCATTCAAATGCATGTAACAGTGAGAAACGCATTGTCTTGGCGAAATAAAGCGTTTTTGTACAACTTCATATAAATCGCTGTAACTTTTGATAGAAGACTCAGACAAACATGTTTATGGCTTTATCTTATAGAACTCAATATGCCCGTGCTGGGCAAACAGGTTTTGCAGCCGTTTGAGCTAAGATTTTAAAATTATTCACATAATGAAAACCTATACTTTGTCTCAGGCGAGTTTCCCATTCAAATGCATGTAACAGTGAGAAATGCACTGTCTTGGCGAAAGAAAGCGTTTTTGTACAACTTCATATAAATCGCTGTAACTTTTGATAGAAGACTCAGACAAACATGTTTATGGCTTTATCTTATAGAACTCAATATCCCCGTGCTGGGCAAACAGAACAGGTTTTGCAGCCGTTTGAGCTAAGATTTTAAAATTATTCACATAATGAAAACCTATACTTTGTTTCAGGCGAGTTTCCCATTCAAATGCATGTAACAGTGAGAAACGCATTGTCTTGGCGAAATAAAGCGTTTTTGAACAACTTCATATAAATCGCTGTAACTTTTGATAGAAGACTCAGACAAACATGTTTATGGCTTTACCTTATAGAACTCAATATCCCTGTGCTGGGCAAACAGGTTTTGCAGCCGTTTGAGCTAAGATTTTAAAATTATTCACATAATGAAAACCTATACTTTGTTTCAGGCGAGTTTCCCATTCAAATGCATGTAACAGTGAGAAACGCATTGTCTTGGCGAAATAAAGCGTTTTTGAACAACTTCATATAAATCGCTGTAACTTTTGATAGAAGACTCAGACAAACATGTTTATGGCTTTATCTTATAGAACTCAATATCCCCGTGCTGGGCAAACAGAACAGGTTTTGCAGCCGTTTGAGCTAAGATTTTAAAATTATTCACATAATGAAAACCTATACTTTGTTTCAGGCGAGTTTCCCATTCAAATGCATGTAACAGTGAGAAACGCATTGTCTTGGCGAAATAAAGCGTTTTTGAACAACTTCATATAAATCGCTGTAACTTTTGATAGAAGACTCAGACAAACATGTTTATGGCTTTACCTTATAGAACTCAATATCCCTGTGCTGGGCAAACAGGTTTTGCAGCCGTTTGAGCTAAGATTTTAAAATTATTCACATAATGAAAACCTATACTTTGTCTCAGGCGAGTTTCCCATTCAAATGCATGTAACAGTGAGAAATGCACTGTCTTGGCGAAAGAAAGCGTTTTTGTACAACTTCATATAAATCGCTGTAACTTTTGATAGAAGACTCAGACAAACATGTTTATGGCTTTATCTTATAGAACTCAATATCCCCGTGCTGGGCAAACAGAACAGGTTTTGCAGCCGTTTGAGCTAAGATTTTAAAATTATTCACATAATGAAAACCTATACTTTGTCTCAGGCGAGTTTCCCATTCAAATGCATGTAACAGTGAGAAACGCATTGTCTTGGCGAAATAAAGCGTTTTTGAACAACTTCATATAAATCGCTGTAACTTTTGATAGAAGACTCAGACAAACATGTTTATGGCTTTATCTTATAGAACTCAATATCCCCGTGCTGGGCAAACAGAACAGGTTTTGCAGCCGTTTGAGCTAAGATTTTAAAATTATTCACATAATGAAAACCTATACTTTGTTTCAGGCGAGTTTCCCATTCAAATTCATGTAACAGTGAGAAACGCATTGTCTTGGCGAAATAAAGCGTTTTTGAACAACTTCATATAAATCGCTGTAACTTTTGATAGAAGACTCAGACAAACATGTTTATGGCTTTATCTTATAGAACTCAATATCCCTGTGCTGGGCAAACAGGTTTTGCAGCCATTTGAGCTAAGATTTTAAAATTATTCACATAATGAAAACCTATACTTTGTTTCAAGCGAGTTTCCCATTTAAATGCATGTAACAGTGAGAAACGCATTGTCTTGGCGAAATAAAGCGTTTTTGAACAACTTCATATAAATCGCTGTAACTTTTGATAGAAGACTCAGACAAACATGTTTATGGCTTTACCTTATAGAACTCAATATCCCCGTGCTGGGCAAACAGGTTTTGCAGCCGTTTGAGCTAAGATTTTAAAATTATTCACATAATGAAAACCTATACTTTGTTTCAGGTGAGTTTCCCATTCAAATGCATGTAACAGTGAGAAACGCATTGTCTTGGCGAAATAAAGCGTTTTTGTACAACTTCATATAAATCGCTGTAACTTTTGATAGAAGACTCAGACAAACATGTTTATGGCTTTATCTTATAGAACTCAATATCCCCGTGCTGGGCAAACAGAACAGGTTTTGCAGCCGTTTGAGCTAAGATTTTAAAATTATTCACATAATGAAAACCTATACTTTGTCTCAGGCGAGTTTCCCATTCAAATGCATGTAACAGTGAGAAACGCATTGTCTTGGCGAAATAAAGCGTTTTTGAACAACTTCATATAAATCGCTGTAACTTTTGATAGAAGACTCAGACAAACATGTTTATGGCTTTATCTTATAGAACTCAATATCCCCGTGCTGGGCAAACAGGTTTTGCAGCCGTTTGAGCTAAGATTTTAAAATTATTCACATAATGAAAACCTATACTTTGTCTCAGGCGAGTTTCCCATTCAAATGCATGTAACAGTGAGAAATGCACTGTCTTGGCGAAAGAAAGCGTTTTTGTACAACTTCATATAAATCGCTGTAACTTTTGATAGAAGACTCAGACAAACATGTTTATGGCTTTATCTTATAGAACTCAATATCCCTGTGCTGGGCAAACAGGTTTTGCAGCCGTTTGAGCTAAGATTTTAAAATTATTCACATAATGAAAACCTATACTTTGTTTCAGGCGAGTTTCCCATTCAAATGCATGTAACAGTGAGAAACGCATTGTCTTGGCGAAATAAAGCGTTTTTGAACAACTTCATATAAATCGCTGTAACTTTTGATAGAAGACTCAGACAAACATGTTTATGGCTTTATCTTATAGAACTCAATATCCCCGTGCTGGGAAAACAGGTTTTGCAGCCGTTTGAGCTAAGATTTTAAAATTATTCACATAATGAAAACCTATACTTTGTTTCAGGCGAGTTTCCCATTCAAATGCATGTAACAGTGAGAAACGCATTGTCTTGGCGAAATAAAGCGTTTTTGAACAACTTCATATAAATCGCTGTAACTTTTGATAGAAGACTCAGACAAACATGTTTATGGCTTTATCTTATAGAACTCAATATCCCCGTGCTGGGAAAACAGAACAGGTTTTGCAGCCGTTTGAGCTAAGATTTTAAAATTATTCACATAATGAAAACCTATACTTTGTTTCAGGCGAGTTTCCCATTCAAATGCATGTAACAGTGAGAAACGCATTGTCTTGGCGAAATAAAGCGTTTTTGTACAACTTCATATAAATCGCTGTAACTTTTGATAGAAGACTCAGACAAACATGTTTATGGCTTTATCTTATAGAACTCAATATGCCCGTGCTGGGCAAACAGGTTTTGCAGCCGTTTGAGCTAAGATTTTAAAATTATTCACATAATGAAAACCTATACTTTGTCTCAGGCGAGTTTCCCATTCAAATGCATGTAACAGTGAGAAATGCACTGTCTTGGCGAAAGAAAGCGTTTTTGTACAACTTCATATAAATCGCTGTAACTTTTGATAGAAGACTCAGACAAACATGTTTATGGCTTTATCTTATAGAACTCAATATCCCCGTGCTGGGCAAACAGAACAGGTTTTGCAGCCGTTTGAGCTAAGATTTTAAAATTATTCACATAATGAAAACCTATACTTTGTTTCAGGTGAGTTTCCCATTCAAATGCATGTAACAGTGAGAAACGCATTGTCTTGGCGAAATAAAGCGTTTTTGTACAACTTCATATAAATCGCTGTAACTTTTGATAGAAGACTCAGACAAACATGTTTATGGCTTTATCTTATAGAACTCAATATCCCCGTGCTGGGCAAACAGGTTTTGCAGCCGTTTGAGCTAAGATTTTAAAATTATTCACATAATGAAAACCTATACTTTGTTTCAGGCGAGTTTCCCATTCAAATGCATGTAACAGTGAGAAACGCATTGTCTTGGCGAAAGAAAGCGTTTTTGTACAACTTCTTATAAATCGCTGTAACTTTTGATAGAAGACTCAGACAAACATGTTTATGGCTTTACCTTATAGAACTCAATATCCCTGTGCTGGGCAAACAGGTTTTGCAGCCGTTTGAGCTAAGATTTTAAAATTATTCACATAATGAAAACCTATACTTTGTTTCAGGCGAGTTTCCCATTCAAATGCATGTAACAGTGAGAAACGCATTGTCTTGGCGAAATAAAGCGTTTTTGAACAACTTCATATAAATCGCTGTAACTTTTGATAGAAGACTCAGACAAACATGTTTATGGCTTTATCTTATAGAACTCAATATCCCCGTGCTGGGCAAACAGAACAGGTTTTGCAGCCGTTTGAGCTAAGATTTTAAAATTATTCACATAATGAAAACCTATACTTTGTTTCAGGCGAGTTTCCCATTCAAATGCATGTAACAGTGAGAAACGCATTGTCTTGGCGAAATAAAGCGTTTTTGAACAACTTCATATAAATCGCTGTAACTTTTGATAGAAGACTCAGACAAACATGTTTATGGCTTTACCTTATAGAACTCAATATCCCTGTGCTGGGCAAACAGGTTTTGCAGCCGTTTGAGCTAAGATTTTAAAATTATTCACATAATGAAAACCTATACTTTGTTTCAGGCGAGTTTCCCATTCAAATGCATGTAACAGTGAGAAACGCATTGTCTTGGCGAAATAAAGCGTTTTTGAACAACTTCATATAAATCGCTGTAACTTTTGATAGAAGACTCAGACAAACATGTTTATGGCTTTATCTTATAGAACTCAATATCCCCGTGCTGGGCAAACAGAACAGGTTTTGCAGCCGTTTGAGCTAAGATTTTAAAATTATTCACATAATGAAAACCTATACTTTGTTTCAGGCGAGTTTCCCATTCAAATGCATGTAACAGTGAGAAACGCATTGTCTTGGCGAAATAAAGCGTTTTTGAACAACTTCATATAAATCGCTGTAACTTTTGATAGAAGACTCAGACAAACATGTTTATGGCTTTACCTTATAGAACTCAATATCCCTGTGCTGGGCAAACAGGTTTTGCAGCCGTTTGAGCTAAGATTTTAAAATTATTCACATAATGAAAACCTATACTTTGTCTCAGGCGAGTTTCCCATTCAAATGCATGTAACAGTGAGAAATGCACTGTCTTGGCGAAAGAAAGCGTTTTTGTACAACTTCATATAAATCGCTGTAACTTTTGATAGAAGACTCAGACAAACATGTTTATGGCTTTATCTTATAGAACTCAATATCCCCGTGCTGGGCAAACAGAACAGGTTTTGCAGCCGTTTGAGCTAAGATTTTAAAATTATTCACATAATGAAAACCTATACTTTGTCTCAGGCGAGTTTCCCATTCAAATGCATGTAACAGTGAGAAACGCATTGTCTTGGCGAAATAAAGCGTTTTTGAACAACTTCATATAAATCGCTGTAACTTTTGATAGAAGACTCAGACAAACATGTTTATGGCTTTATCTTATAGAACTCAATATCCCCGTGCTGGGCAAACAGAACAGGTTTTGCAGCCGTTTGAGCTAAGATTTTAAAATTATTCACATAATGAAAACCTATACTTTGTTTCAGGCGAGTTTCCCATTCAAATGCATGTAACAGTGAGAAACGCATTGTCTTGGCGAAATAAAGCGTTTTTGAACAACTTCATATAAATCGCTGTAACTTTTGATAGAAGACTCAGACAAACATGTTTATGGCTTTATCTTATAGAACTCAATATCCCCGTGCTGGGCAAACAGGTTTTGCAGCCGTTTGAGCTAAGATTTTAAAATTATTCACATAATGAAAACCTATACTTTGTCTCAGGCGAGTTTCCCATTCAAATGCATGTAACAGTGAGAAATGCACTGTCTTGGCGAAAGAAAGCGTTTTTGTACAACTTCATATAAATCGCTGTAACTTTTGATAGAAGACTCAGACAAACATGTTTATGGCTTTATCTTATAGAACTCAATATCCCTGTGCTGGGCAAACAGGTTTTGCAGCCGTTTGAGCTAAGATTTTAAAATTATTCACATAATGAAAACCTATACTTTGTTTCAGGCGAGTTTCCCATTCAAATGCATGTAACAGTGAGAAACGCATTGTCTTGGCGAAATAAAGCGTTTTTGAACAACTTCATATAAATCGCTGTAACTTTTGATAGAAGACTCAGACAAACATGTTTATGGCTTTATCTTATAGAACTCAATATCCCCGTGCTGGGAAAACAGGTTTTGCAGCCGTTTGAGCTAAGATTTTAAAATTATTCACATAATGAAAACCTATACTTTGTTTCAGGCGAGTTTCCCATTCAAATGCATGTAACAGTGAGAAACGCATTGTCTTGGCGAAATAAAGCGTTTTTGAACAACTTCATATAAATCGCTGTAACTTTTGATAGAAGACTCAGACAAACATGTTTATGGCTTTATCTTATAGAACTTAATATCCCCGTGCTGGGAAAACAGAACAGGTTTTGCAGCCGTTTGAGCTAAGATTTTAAAATTATTCACATAATGAAAACCTATACTTTGTTTCAGGCGAGTTTCCCATTCAAATGCATGTAACAGTGAGAAACGCATTGTCTTGGCGAAATAAAGCGTTTTTGTACAACTTCATATAAATCGCTGTAACTTTTGATAGAAGACTCAGACAAACATGTTTATGGCTTTATCTTATAGAACTCAATATGCCCGTGCTGGGCAAACAGGTTTTGCAGCCGTTTGAGCTAAGATTTTAAAATTATTCACATAATGAAAACCTATACTTTGTCTCAGGCGAGTTTCCCATTCAAATGCATGTAACAGTGAGAAATGCACTGTCTTGGCGAAAGAAAGCGTTTTTGTACAACTTCATATAAATCGCTGTAACTTTTGATAGAAGACTCAGACAAACATGTTTATGGCTTTATCTTATAGAACTCAATATCCCCGTGCTGGGCAAACAGAACAGGTTTTGCAGCCGTTTGAGCTAAGATTTTAAAATTATTCACATAATGAAAACCTATACTTTGTTTCAGGTGAGTTTCCCATTCAAATGCATGTAACAGTGAGAAACGCATTGTCTTGGCGAAATAAAGCGTTTTTGTACAACTTCATATAAATCGCTGTAACTTTTGATAGAAGACTCAGACAAACATGTTTATGGCTTTATCTTATAGAACTCAATATCCCCGTGCTGGGCAAACAGGTTTTGCAGCCGTTTGAGCTAAGATTTTAAAATTATTCACATAATGAAAACCTATACTTTGTTTCAGGCGAGTTTCCCATTCAAATGCATGTAACAGTGAGAAACGCATTGTCTTGGCGAAAGAAAGCGTTTTTGTACAACTTCTTATAAATCGCTGTAACTTTTGATAGAAGACTCAGACAAACATGTTTATGGCTTTACCTTATAGAACTCAATATCCCTGTGCTGGGCAAACAGGTTTTGCAGCCGTTTGAGCTAAGATTTTAAAATTATTCACATAATGAAAACCTATACTTTGTTTCAGGCGAGTTTCCCATTCAAATGCATGTAACAGTGAGAAACGCATTGTCTTGGCGAAATAAAGCGTTTTTGTACAACTTCATATAAATCGCTGTAACTTTTGATAGAAGACTCAGACAAACATGTTTATGGCTTTATCTTATAGAACTCAATATGCCCGTGCTGGGCAAACAGGTTTTGCAGCCGTTTGAGCTAAGATTTTAAAATTATTCACATAATGAAAACCTATACTTTGTCTCAGGCGAGTTTCCCATTCAAATGCATGTAACAGTGAGAAATGCACTGTCTTGGCGAAAGAAAGCGTTTTTGTACAACTTCATATAAATCGCTGTAACTTTTGATAGAAGACTCAGACAAACATGTTTATGGCTTTATCTTATAGAACTCAATATCCCCATGCTGGGCAAACAGAACAGGTTTTGCAGCCATTTGAGCTAAGATTTTAAAATTATTCACATAATGAAAACCTATACTTTGTTTCAGGCGAGTTTCCCATTCAAATGCATGTAACAGTGAGAAACGCATTGTCTTGGCGAAATAAAGCGTTTTTGAACAACTTCATATAAATCGCTGTAACTTTTGATAGAAGACTCAGACAAACATGTTTATGGCTTTATCTTATAGAACTCAATATCCCCGTGCTGGGCAAACAGAACAGGTTTTGCAGCCGTTTGAGCTAAGATTTTAAAATTATTCACATAATGAAAACCTATACTTTGTTTCAGGCGAGTTTCCCATTTAAATGCATGTAACAGTGAGAAACGCATTGTCTTGGCGAAATAAAGCGTTTTTGAACAACTTCATATAAATCGCTGTAACTTTTGATAGAAGACTCAGACAAACATGTTTATGGCTTTATCTTATAGAACTCAATATCCCCGTGCTGGGCAAACAGAACAGGTTTTGCAGCCGTTTGAGCTAAGATTTTAAAATTATTCACATAATGAAAACCTATACTTTGTTTCAGGCGAGTTTCCCATTTAAATGCATGTAACAGTGAGAAACGCATTGTCTTGGCGAAATAAAGCGTTTTTGAACAACTTCATATAAATCGCTGTAACTTTTGATAGAAGACTCAGACAAACATGTTTATGGCTTTATCTTATAGAACTCAATATCCCTGTGCTGGGCAAACAGGTTTTGCAGCCGTTTGAGCTAAGATTTTAAAATTATTCACATAATGAAAACCTATACTTTGTTTCAAGTGAGTTTCCCATTTAAATGCATGTAACAGTGAGAAACGCATTGTCTTGGCGAAATAAAGCGTTTTTGAACAACTTCATATAAATCGCTGTAACTTTTGATAGAAGACTCAGACAAACATGTTTATGGCTTTATCTTATAGAACTCAATATCCCCGTGCTGGGCAAACAGAACAGGTTTTGCAGCCGTTTGAGCTAAGATTTTAAAATTATTCACATAATGAAAACCTATACTTTGTTTCAGGTGAGTTTCCCATTCAAATGCATGTAACAGTGAGAAACGCATTGTCTTGGCGAAATAAAGCGTTTTTGTACAACTTCATATAAATCGCTGTAACTTTTGATAGAAGACTCAGACAAACATGTTTATGGCTTTATCTTATAGAACTCAATATCCCTGTGCTGGGCAAACAGGTTTTGCAGCCATTTGAGCTAAGATTTTAAAATTATTCACATAATGAAAACCTATACTTTGTTTCAGGCGAGTTTCCCATTCAAATGCATGTAACAGTGAGAAACGCATTGTCTTGGCGAAATAAAGCGTTTTTGAACAACTTCATATAAATCGCTGTAACTTTTGATAGAAGACTCAGACAAACATGTTTATGGCTTTATCTTATAGAACTCAATATCCCCGTGCTGGGCAAACAGAACAGGTTTTGCAGCCGTTTGAGCTAAGATTTTAAAATTATTCACATAATGAAAACCTATACTTTGTTTCAGGCGAGTTTCCCATTCAAATGCATGTAACAGTGAGAAACGCATTGTCTTGGCGAAATAAAGCGTTTTTGAACAACTTCATATAAATCGCTGTAACTTTTGATAGAAGACTCAGACAAACATGTTTATGGCTTTATCTTATAGAACTCAATATCCCCGTGCTGGGCAAACAGGTTTTGCAGCCGTTTGAGCTAAGATTTTAAAATTATTCACATAATGAAAACCTATACTTTGTCTCAGGCGAGTTTCCCATTCAAATGCATGTAACAGTGAGAAATGCACTGTCTTGGCGAAAGAAAGCGTTTTTGTACAACTTCATATAAATCGCTGTAACTTTTGATAGAAGACTCAGACAAACATGTTTATGGCTTTATCTTATAGAACTCAATATCCCTGTGCTGGGCAAACAGGTTTTGCAGCCGTTTGAGCTAAGATTTTAAAATTATTCACATAATGAAAACCTATACTTTGTGTCAGGCGAGTTTCCCATTCAAATGCATGTAACAGTGAGAAACGCATTGTCTTGGCGAAATAAAGCGTTTTTGTACAACTTCATATAAATCGCTGTAACTTTTGATAGAAGACTCAGACAAACATGTTTATGGCTTTATCTTATAGAACTCAATATGCCCGTGCTGGGCAAACAGGTTTTGCAGCCGTTTGAGCTAAGATTTTAAAATTATTCACATAATGAAAACCTATACTTTGTTTCAGGCGAGTTTCCCATTCAAATGCATGTAACAGTGAGAAACGCATTGTCTTGGCGAAATAAAGCGTTTTTGAACAACTTCATATAAATCGCTGTAACTTTTGATAGAAGACTCAGACAAACATGTTTATGGCTTTATCTTATAGAACTCAATATCCCCGTGCTGGGAAAACAGAACAGGTTTTGCAGCCGTTTGAGCTAAGATTTTAAAATTATTCACATAATGAAAACCTATACTTTGTTTCAGGCGAGTTTCCCATTCAAATGCATGTAACAGTGAGAAACGCATTGTCTTGGCGAAATAAAGCGTTTTTGAACAACTTCATATAAATCGCTGTAACTTTTGATAGAAGACTCAGACAAACATGTTTATGGCTTTATCTTATAGAACTCAATATCCCCGTGCTGGGCAAACAGGTTTTGCAGCCGTTTGAGCTAAGATTTTAAAATTATTCACATAATGAAAACCTATACTTTGTGTCAGGCGAGTTTCCCATTCAAATGCATGTAACAGTGAGAAACGCATTGTCTTGGCGAAATAAAGCGTTTTTGTACAACTTCATATAAATCGCTGTAACTTTTGATAGAAGACTCAGACAAACATGTTTATGGCTTTATCTTATAGAACTCAATATGCCCGTGCTGGGCAAACAGGTTTTGCAGCCGTTTGAGCTAAGATTTTAAAATTATTCACATAATGAAAACCTATACTTTGTTTCAGGCGAGTTTCCCATTCAAATGCATGTAACAGTGAGAAACGCATTGTCTTGGCGAAATAAAGCGTTTTTGAACAACTTCATATAAATCGCTGTAACTTTTGATAGAAGACTCAGACAAACATGTTTATGGCTTTATCTTATAGAACTCAATATCCCCGTGCTGGGAAAACAGAACAGGTTTTGCAGCCGTTTGAGCTAAGATTTTAAAATTATTCACATAATGAAAACCTATACTTTGTTTCAGGCGAGTTTCCCATTCAAATGCATGTAACAGTGAGAAACGCATTGTCTTGGCGAAATAAAGCGTTTTTGAACAACTTCATATAAATCGCTGTAACTTTTGATAGAAGACTCAGACAAACATGTTTATGGCTTTATCTTATAGAACTCAATATCCCCGTGCTGGGCAAACAGAACAGGTTTTGCAGCCGTTTGAGCTAAGATTTTAAAATTATTCACATAATGAAAACCTATACTTTGTTTCAGGCGAGTTTCCCATTCAAATGCATGTAACAGTGAGAAACGCATTGTCTTGGCGAAATAAAGCGTTTTTGAACAACTTCATATAAATCGCTGTAACTTTTGATAGAAGACTCAGACAAACATGTTTATGGCTTTATCTTATAGAACTCAATATGCCCGTGCTGGGCAAACAGGTTTTGCAGCCGTTTGAGCTAAGATTTTAAAATTATTCACATAATGAAAACCTATACTTTGTGTCAGGCGAGTTTCCCATTCAAATGCATGTAACAGTGAGAAACGCATTGTCTTGGCGAAATAAAGCGTTTTTGTACAACTTCATATAAATCGCTGTAACTTTTGATAGAAGACTCAGACAAACATGTTTATGGCTTTATCTTATAGAACTCAATATGCCCGTGCTGGGCAAACAGGTTTTGCAGCCGTTTGAGCTAAGATTTTAAAATTATTCACATAATGAAAACCTATACTTTGTTTCAGGCGAGTTTCCCATTCAAATGCATGTAACAGTGAGAAACGCATTGTCTTGGCGAAATAAAGCGTTTTTGAACAACTTCATATAAATCGCTGTAACTTTTGATAGAAGACTCAGACAAACATGTTTATGGCTTTATCTTATAGAACTCAATATCCCCGTGCTGGGAAAACAGAACAGGTTTTGCAGCCGTTTGAGCTAAGATTTTAAAATTATTCACATAATGAAAACCTATACTTTGTTTCAGGCGAGTTTCCCATTCAAATGCATGTAACAGTGAGAAACGCATTGTCTTGGCGAAATAAAGCGTTTTTGAACAACTTCATATAAATCGCTGTAACTTTTGATAGAAGACTCAGACAAACATGTTTATGGCTTTATCTTATAGAACTCAATATCCCCGTGCTGGGCAAACAGAACAGGTTTTGCAGCCGTTTGAGCTAAGATTTTAAAATTATTCACATAATGAAAACCTATACTTTGTCTCAGGCGAGTTTCCCATTCAAATGCATGTAACAGTGAGAAATGCACTGTCTTGGCGAAAGAAAGCGTTTTTGTACAACTTCATATAAATCGCTGTAACTTTTGATAGAAGACTCAGACAAACATGTTTATGGCTTTATCTTATAGAACTCAATATCCCCGTGCTGGGCAAACAGAACAGGTTTTGCAGCCGTTTGAGCTAAGATTTTAAAATTATTCACATAATGAAAACCTATACTTTGTTTCAGGTGAGTTTCCCATTCAAATGCATGTAACAGTGAGAAACGCATTGTCTTGGCGAAATAAAGCGTTTTTGAACAACTTCATATAAATCGCTGTAACTTTTGATAGAAGACTCAGACAAACATGTTTATGGCTTTATCTTATAGAACTCAATATCCCTGTGCTGGGCAAACAGGTTTTGCAGCCATTTGAGCTAAGATTTTAAAATTATTCACATAATGAAAACCTATACTTTGTTTCAGGCGAGTTTCCCATTCAAATGCATGTAACAGTGAGAAACGCATTGTCTTGGCGAAATAAAGCGTTTTTGAACAACTTCATATAAATCGCTGTAACTTTTGATAGAAGACTCAGACAAACATGTTTATGGCTTTATCTTATAGAACTCAATATCCCCGTGCTGGGCAAACAGGTTTTGCAGCCGTTTGAGCTAAGATTTTAAAATTATTCACATAATGAAAACCTATACTTTGTTTCAGGCGAGTTTCCCATTCAAATGCATGTAACAGTGAGAAACGCATTGTCTTGGCGAAAGAAAGCGTTTTTGTACAACTTCTTATAAATCGCTGTAACTTTTGATAGAAGACTCAGACAAACATGTTTATGGCTTTACCTTATAGAACTCAATATCCCTGTGCTGGGCAAACAGGTTTTGCAGCCGTTTGAGCTAAGATTTTAAAATTATTCACATAATGAAAACCTATACTTTGTTTCAGGCGAGTTTCCCATTCAAATGCATGTAACAGTGAGAAACGCATTGTCTTGGCGAAATAAAGCGTTTTTGTACAACTTCATATAAATCGCTGTAACTTTTGATAGAAGACTCAGACAAACATGTTTATGGCTTTATCTTATAGAACTCAATATGCCCGTGCTGGGCAAACAGGTTTTGCAGCCGTTTGAGCTAAGATTTTAAAATTATTCACATAATGAAAACCTATACTTTGTCTCAGGCGAGTTTCCCATTCAAATGCATGTAACAGTGAGAAATGCACTGTCTTGGCGAAAGAAAGCGTTTTTGTACAACTTCATATAAATCGCTGTAACTTTTGATAGAAGACTCAGACAAACATGTTTATGGCTTTATCTTATAGAACTCAATATGCCCGTGCTGGGCAAACAGGTTTTGCAGCCGTTTGAGCTAAGATTTTAAAATTATTCACATAATGAAAACCTATACTTTGTCTCAGGCGAGTTTCCCATTCAAATGCATGTAACAGTGAGAAATGCACTGTCTTGGCGAAAGAAAGCGTTTTTGTACAACTTCATATAAATCGCTGTAACTTTTGATAGAAGACTCAGACAAACATGTTTATGGCTTTATCTTATAGAACTCAATATCCCCATGCTGGGCAAACAGAACAGGTTTTGCAGCCGTTTGAGCTAAGATTTTAAAATTATTCACATAATGAAAACCTATACTTTGTTTCAGGCGAGTTTCCCATTCAAATGCATGTAACAGTGAGAAACGCATTGTCATGGCGAAATAAAGCGTTTTTGAACAACTTCATATAAATCGCTGTAACTTTTGATAGAAGACTCAGACAAACATGTTTATGGCTTTATCTTATAGAACTCAATATCCCCGTGCTGGGCAAACAGAACAGGTTTTGCAGCCGTTTGAGCTAAGATTTTAAAATTATTCACATAATGAAAACCTATACTTTGTTTCAGGCGAGTTTCCCATTCAAATGCATGTAACAGTGAGAAACGCATTGTCTTGGCGAAATAAAGCGTTTTTGAACAACTTCATATAAATCGCTGTAACTTTTGATAGAAGACTCAGACAAACATGTTTATGGCTTTATCTTATAGAACTCAATATCCCCGTGCTGGGCAAACAGAACAGGTTTTGCAGCCGTTTGAGCTAAGATTTTAAAATTATTCACATAATGAAAACCTATACTTTGTTTCAGGCGAGTTTCCCATTTAAATGCATGTAACAGTGAGAAACGCATTGTCTTGGCGAAATAAAGCGTTTTTGAACAACTTCATATAAATCGCTGTAACTTTTGATAGAAGACTCAGACAAACATGTTTATGGCTTTATCTTATAGAACTCAATATCCCTGTGCTGGGCAAACAGGTTTTGCAGCCGTTTGAGCTAAGATTTTAAAATTATTCACATAATGAAAACCTATACTTTGTTTCAAGTGAGTTTCCCATTTAAATGCATGTAACAGTGAGAAACGCATTGTCTTGGCGAAATAAAGCGTTTTTGAACAACTTCATATAAATCGCTGTAACTTTTGATAGAAGACTCAGACAAACATGTTTATGGCTTTATCTTATAGAACTCAATATCCCCGTGCTGGGCAAACAGGTTTTGCAGCCGTTTGAGCTAAGATTTTAAAATTATTCACATAATGAAAACCTATACTTTGTTTCAGGTGAGTTTCCCATTCAAATGCATGTAACAGTGAGAAACGCATTGTCTTGGCGAAATAAAGCGTTTTTGTACAACTTCATATAAATCGCTGTAACTTTTGATAGAAGACTCAGACAAACATGTTTATGGCTTTATCTTATAGAACTCAATATCCCCGTGCTGGGCAAACAGAACAGGTTTTGCAGCCGTTTGAGCTAAGATTTTAAAATTATTCACATAATGAAAACCTATACTTTGTCTCAGGCGAGTTTCCCATTCAAATGCATGTAACAGTGAGAAATGCACTGTCTTGGCGAAAGAAAGCGTTTTTGTACAACTTCATATAAATCGCTGTAACTTTTGATAGAAGACTCAGACAAACATGTTTATGGCTTTATCTTATAGAACTCAATATCCCCGTGCTGGGCAAACAGAACAGGTTTTGCAGCCGTTTGAGCTAAGATTTTAAAATTATTCACATAATGAAAACCTATACTTTGTTTCAGGTGAGTTTCCCATTCAAATGCATGTAACAGTGAGAAACGCATTGTCTTGGCGAAATAAAGCGTTTTTGTACAACTTCATATAAATCGCTGTAACTTTTGATAGAAGACTCAGACAAACATGTTTATGGCTTTATCTTATAGAACTCAATATCCCTGTGCTGGGCAAACAGGTTTTGCAGCCATTTGAGCTAAGATTTTAAAATTATTCACATAATGAAAACCTATACTTTGTTTCAGGCGAGTTTCCCATTCAAATGCATGTAACAGTGAGAAACGCATTGTCTTGGCGAAATAAAGCGTTTTTGAACAACTTCATATAAATCGCTGTAACTTTTGATAGAAGACTCAGACAAACATGTTTATGGCTTTATCTTATAGAACTCAATATCCCCGTGCTGGGCAAACAGGTTTTGCAGCCGTTTGAGCTAAGATTTTAAAATTATTCACATAATGAAAACCTATACTTTGTTTCAGGCGAGTTTCCCATTCAAATGCATGTAACAGTGAGAAACGCATTGTCTTGGCGAAAGAAAGCGTTTTTGTACAACTTCATATAAATCGCTGTAACTTTTGATAGAAGACTCAGACAAACATGTTTATGGCTTTATCTTATAGAACTCAATATGCCCGTGCTGGGCAAACAGGTTTTGCAGCCGTTTGAGCTAAGATTTTAAAATTATTCACATAATGAAAACCTATACTTTGTCTCAGGCGAGTTTCCCATTCAAATGCATGTAACAGTGAGAAATGCACTGTCTTGGCGAAAGAAAGCGTTTTTGTACAACTTCATATAAATCGCTGTAACTTTTGATAGAAGACTCAGACAAACATGTTTATGGCTTTATCTTATAGAACTCAATATCCCCATGCTGGGCAAACAGAACAGGTTTTGCAGCCGTTTGAGCTAAGATTTTAAAATTATTCACATAATGAAAACCTATACTTTGTTTCAGGCGAGTTTCCCATTCAAATGCATGTAACAGTGAGAAACGCATTGTCTTGGCGAAATAAAGCGTTTTTGAACAACTTCATATAAATCGCTGTAACTTTTGATAGAAGACTCAGACAAACATGTTTATGGCTTTATCTTATAGAACTCAATATCCCCGTGCTGGGCAAACAGGTTTTGCAGCCGTTTGAGCTAAGATTTTAAAATTATTCACATAATGAAAACCTATACTTTGTTTCAAGCGAGTTTCCCATTTAAATGCATGTAACAGTGAGAAACGCATTGTCTTGGCGAAATAAAGCGTTTTTGAACAACTTCATATAAATCGCTGTAACTTTTGATAGAAGACTCAGACAAACATGTTTATGGCTTTATCTTATAGAACTCAATATCCCCGTGCTGGGCAAACAGGTTTTGCAGCCGTTTGAGCTAAGATTTTAAAATTATTCACATAATGAAAACCTATACTTTGTTTCAGGTGAGTTTCCCATTCAAATGCATGTAACAGTGAGAAACGCATTGTCTTGGCGAAATAAAGCGTTTTTGTACAACTTCATATAAATCGCTGTAACTTTTGATAGAAGACTCAGACAAACATGTTTATGGCTTTATCTTATAGAACTCAATATCCCCGTGCTGGGCAAACAGAACAGGTTTTGCAGCCGTTTGAGCTAAGATTTTAAAATTATTCACATAATGAAAACCTATACTTTGTTTCAGGCGAGTTTCCCATTCAAATGCATGTAACAGTGAGAAACGCATTGTCTTGGCGAAATAAAGCGTTTTTGAACAACTTCATATAAATCGCTGTAACTTTTGATAGAAGACTCAGACAAACATGTTTATGGCTTTATCTTATAGAACTCAATATCCCCGTGCTGGGAAAACAGAACAGGTTTTGCAGCCGTTTGAGCTAAGATTTTAAAATTATTCACATAATGAAAACCTATACTTTGTTTCAGGCGAGTTTCCCATTCAAATGCATGTAACAGTGAGAAACGCATTGTCTTGGCGAAATAAAGCGTTTTTGAACAACTTCATATAAATCGCTGTAACTTTTGATAGAAGACTCAGACAAACATGTTTATGGCTTTATCTTATAGAACTCAATATCCCCGTGCTGGGAAAACAGAACAGGTTTTGCAGCCGTTTGAGCTAAGATTTTAAAATTATTCACATAATGAAAACCTATACTTTGTTTCAGGCGAGTTTCCCATTCAAATGCATGTAACAGTGAGAAACGCATTGTCTTGGCGAAATAAAGCGTTTTTGAACAACTTCATATAAATCGCTGTAACTTTTGATAGAAGACTCAGACAAACATGTTTATGGCTTTATCTTATAGAACTCAATATCCCCGTGCTGGGCAAACAGGTTTTGCAGCCGTTTGAGCTAAGATTTTAAAATTATTCACATAATGAAAACCTATACTTTGTTTCAGGCGAGTTTCCCATTCAAATGCATGTAACAGTGAGAAACGCATTGTCTTGGCGAAATAAAGCGTTTTTGAACAACTTCATATAAATCGCTGTAACTTTTGATAGAAGACTCAGACAAACATGTTTATGGCTTTATCTTATAGAACTCAATATCCCTGTGCTGGGCAAACAGGTTTTGCAGCCGTTTGAGCTAAGATTTTAAAATTATTCACATAATGAAAACCTATACTTTGTTTCAAGCGAGTTTCCCATTTAAATGCATGTAACAGTGAGAAACGCATTGTCTTGGCGAAATAAAGCGTTTTTGAACAACTTCATATAAATCGCTGTAACTTTTGATAGAAGACTCAGACAAACATGTTTATGGCTTTATCTTATAGAACTCAATATCCCCGTGCTGGGCAAACAGGTTTTGCAGCCGTTTGAGCTAAGATTTTAAAATTATTCACATAATGAAAACCTATACTTTGTTTCAGGTGAGTTTCCCATTCAAATGCATGTAACAGTGAGAAACGCATTGTCTTGGCGAAATAAAGCGTTTTTGTACAACTTCATATAAATCGCTGTAACTTTTGATAGAAGACTCAGACAAACATGTTTATGGCTTTATCTTATAGAACTCAATATCCCCGTGCTGGGCAAACAGAACAGGTTTTGCAGCCGTTTGAGCTAAGATTTTAAAATTATTCACATAATGAAAACCTATACTTTGTTTCAGGCGAGTTTCCCATTCAAATGCATGTAACAGTGAGAAACGCATTGTCTTGGCGAAATAAAGCGTTTTTGAACAACTTCATATAAATCGCTGTAACTTTTGATAGAAGACTCAGACAAACATGTTTATGGCTTTATCTTATAGAACTCAATATCCCCGTGCTGGGAAAACAGAACAGGTTTTGCAGCCGTTTGAGCTAAGATTTTAAAATTATTCACATAATGAAAACCTATACTTTGTTTCAGGCGAGTTTCCCATTCAAATGCATGTAACAGTGAGAAACGCATTGTCTTGGCGAAATAAAGCGTTTTTGAACAACTTCATATAAATCGCTGTAACTTTTGATAGAAGACTCAGACAAACATGTTTATGGCTTTATCTTATAGAACTCAATATCCCCGTGCTGGGAAAACAGAACAGGTTTTGCAGCCGTTTGAGCTAAGATTTTAAAATTATTCACATAATGAAAACCTATACTTTGTTTCAGGCGAGTTTCCCATTCAAATGCATGTAACAGTGAGAAACGCATTGTCTTGGCGAAATAAAGCGTTTTTGAACAACTTCATATAAATCGCTGTAACTTTTGATAGAAGACTCAGACAAACATGTTTATGGCTTTATCTTATAGAACTCAATATCCCCGTGCTGGGCAAACAGAACAGGTTTTGCAGCCGTTTGAGCTAAGATTTTAAAATTATTCACATAATGAAAACCTATACTTTGTCTCAGGCGAGTTTCCCATTCAAATGCATGTAACAGTGAGAAATGCACTGTCTTGGCGAAAGAAAGCGTTTTTGTACAACTTCATATAAATCGCTGTAACTTTTGATAGAAGACTCAGACAAACATGTTTATGGCTTTATCTTATAGAACTCAATATCCCCGTGCTGGGCAAACAGAACAGGTTTTGCAGCCGTTTGAGCTAAGATTTTAAAATTATTCACATAATGAAAACCTATACTTTGTTTCAGGTGAGTTTCCCATTCAAATGCATGTAACAGTGAGAAACGCATTGTCTTGGCGAAATAAAGCGTTTTTGAACAACTTCATATAAATCGCTGTAACTTTTGATAGAAGACTCAGACAAACATGTTTATGGCTTTATCTTATAGAACTCAATATCCCTGTGCTGGGCAAACAGGTTTTGCAGCCATTTGAGCTAAGATTTTAAAATTATTCACATAATGAAAACCTATACTTTGTTTCAGGCGAGTTTCCCATTCAAATGCATGTAACAGTGAGAAACGCATTGTCTTGGCGAAATAAAGCGTTTTTGAACAACTTCATATAAATCGCTGTAACTTTTGATAGAAGACTCAGACAAACATGTTTATGGCTTTATCTTATAGAACTCAATATCCCCGTGCTGGGCAAACAGGTTTTGCAGCCGTTTGAGCTAAGATTTTAAAATTATTCACATAATGAAAACCTATACTTTGTTTCAGGCGAGTTTCCCATTCAAATGCATGTAACAGTGAGAAACGCATTGTCTTGGCGAAAGAAAGCGTTTTTGTACAACTTCTTATAAATCGCTGTAACTTTTGATAGAAGACTCAGACAAACATGTTTATGGCTTTACCTTATAGAACTCAATATCCCTGTGCTGGGCAAACAGGTTTTGCAGCCGTTTGAGCTAAGATTTTAAAATTATTCACATAATGAAAACCTATACTTTGTTTCAGGCGAGTTTCCCATTCAAATGCATGTAACAGTGAGAAACGCATTGTCTTGGCGAAATAAAGCGTTTTTGTACAACTTCATATAAATCGCTGTAACTTTTGATAGAAGACTCAGACAAACATGTTTATGGCTTTATCTTATAGAACTCAATATGCCCGTGCTGGGCAAACAGAACAGGTTTTGCAGCCGTTTGAGCTAAGATTTTAAAATTATTCACATAATGAAAACCTATACTTTGTTTCAGGCGAGTTTCCCATTCAAATGCATGTAACAGTGAGAAACGCATTGTCTTGGCGAAATAAAGCGTTTTTGAACAACTTCATATAAATCGCTGTAACTTTTGATAGAAGACTCAGACAAACATGTTTATGGCTTTATCTTATAGAACTCAATATCCCCGTGCTGGGCAAACAGAACAGGTTTTGCAGCCGTTTGAGCTAAGATTTTAAAATTATTCACATAATGAAAACCTATACTTTGTTTCAGGTGAGTTTCCCATTCAAATGCATGTAACAGTGAGAAACGCATTGTCTTGGCGAAATAAAGCGTTTTTGAACAACTTCATATAAATCGCTGTAACTTTTGATAGAAGACTCAGACAAACATGTTTATGGCTTTATCTTATAGAACTCAATATCCCCGTGCTGGGCAAACAGAACAGGTTTTGCAGCCGTTTGAGCTAAGATTTTAAAATTATTCACATAATGAAAACCTATACTTTGTTTCAGGCGAGTTTCCCATTTAAATGCATGTAACAGTGAGAAACGCATTGTCTTGGCGAAATAAAGCGTTTTTGAACAACTTCATATAAATCGCTGTAACTTTTGATAGAAGACTCAGACAAACATGTTTATGGCTTTATCTTATAGAACTCAATATCCCTGTGCTGGGCAAACAGGTTTTGCAGCCGTTTGAGCTAAGATTTTAAAATTATTCACATAATGAAAACCTATACTTTGTTTCAAGTGAGTTTCCCATTTAAATGCATGTAACAGTGAGAAACGCATTGTCTTGGCGAAATAAAGCGTTTTTGAACAACTTCATATAAATCGCTGTAACTTTTGATAGAAGACTCAGACAAACATGTTTATGGCTTTATCTTATAGAACTCAATATCCCCGTGCTGGGCAAACAGGTTTTGCAGCCGTTTGAGCTAAGATTTTAAAATTATTCACATAATGAAAACCTATACTTTGTTTCAGGCGAGTTTCCCATTCAAATGCATGTAACAGTGAGAAACGCATTGTCTTGGCGAAAGAAAGCGTTTTTGTACAACTTCTTATAAATCGCTGTAACTTTTGATAGAAGACTCAGACAAACATGTTTATGGCTTTACCTTATAGAACTCAATATCCCTGTGCTGGGCAAACAGGTTTTGCAGCCGTTTGAGCTAAGATTTTAAAATTATTCACATAATGAAAACCTATACTTTGTTTCAGGCGAGTTTCCCATTCAAATGCATGTAACAGTGAGAAACGCATTGTCTTGGCGAAATAAAGCGTTTTTGTACAACTTCATATAAATCGCTGTAACTTTTGATAGAAGACTCAGACAAACATGTTTATGGCTTTATCTTATAGAACTCAATATCCCCGTGCTGGGCAAACAGAACAGGTTTTGCAGCCGTTTGAGCTAAGATTTTAAAATTATTCACATAATGAAAACCTATACTTTGTTTCAGGCGAGTTTCCCATTTAAATGCATGTAACAGTGAGAAACGCATTGTCTTGGCGAAATAAAGCGTTTTTGAACAACTTCATATAAATCGCTGTAACTTTTGATAGAAGACTCAGACAAACATGTTTATGGCTTTATCTTATAGAACTCAATATCCCTGTGCTGGGCAAACAGGTTTTGCAGCCGTTTGAGCTAAGATTTTAAAATTATTCACATAATGAAAACCTATACTTTGTTTCAAGTGAGTTTCCCATTTAAATGCATGTAACAGTGAGAAACGCATTGTCTTGGCGAAATAAAGCGTTTTTGAACAACTTCATATAAATCGCTGTAACTTTTGATAGAAGACTCAGACAAACATGTTTATGGCTTTATCTTATAGAACTCAATATCCCCGTGCTGGGCAAACAGGTTTTGCAGCCGTTTGAGCTAAGATTTTAAAATTATTCACATAATGAAAACCTATACTTTGTTTCAGGCGAGTTTCCCATTCAAATGCATGTAACAGTGAGAAACGCATTGTCTTGGCGAAAGAAAGCGTTTTTGTACAACTTCTTATAAATCGCTGTAACTTTTGATAGAAGACTCAGACAAACATGTTTATGGCTTTACCTTATAGAACTCAATATCCCTGTGCTGGGCAAACAGGTTTTGCAGCCGTTTGAGCTAAGATTTTAAAATTATTCACATAATGAAAACCTATACTTTGTTTCAGGCGAGTTTCCCATTCAAATGCATGTAACAGTGAGAAACGCATTGTCTTGGCGAAATAAAGCGTTTTTGTACAACTTCATATAAATCGCTGTAACTTTTGATAGAAGACTCAGACAAACATGTTTATGGCTTTATCTTATAGAACTCAATATGCCCGTGCTGGGCAAACAGGTTTTGCAGCCGTTTGAGCTAAGATTTTAAAATTATTCACATAATGAAAACCTATACTTTGTCTCAGGCGAGTTTCCCATTCAAATGCATGTAACAGTGAGAAATGCACTGTCTTGGCGAAAGAAAGCGTTTTTGTACAACTTCATATAAATCGCTGTAACTTTTGATAGAAGACTCAGACAAACATGTTTATGGCTTTATCTTATAGAACTCAATATGCCCGTGCTGGGCAAACAGGTTTTGCAGCCGTTTGAGCTAAGATTTTAAAATTATTCACATAATGAAAACCTATACTTTGTCTCAGGCGAGTTTCCCATTCAAATGCATGTAACAGTGAGAAATGCACTGTCTTGGCGAAAGAAAGCGTTTTTGTACAACTTCATATAAATCGCTGTAACTTTTGATAGAAGACTCAGACAAACATGTTTATGGCTTTATCTTATAGAACTCAATATCCCCATGCTGGGCAAACAGAACAGGTTTTGCAGCCGTTTGAGCTAAGATTTTAAAATTATTCACATAATGAAAACCTATACTTTGTTTCAGGCGAGTTTCCCATTCAAATGCATGTAACAGTGAGAAACGCATTGTCTTGGCGAAATAAAGCGTTTTTGAACAACTTCATATAAATCGCTGTAACTTTTGATAGAAGACTCAGACAAACATGTTTATGGCTTTATCTTATAGAACTCAATATCCCCGTGCTGGGCAAACAGAACAGGTTTTGCAGCCGTTTGAGCTAAGATTTTAAAATTATTCACATAATGAAAACCTATACTTTGTTTCAGGCGAGTTTCCCATTCAAATGCATGTAACAGTGAGAAACGCATTGTCTTGGCGAAATAAAGCGTTTTTGAACAACTTCATATAAATCGCTGTAACTTTTGATAGAAGACTCAGACAAACATGTTTATGGCTTTATCTTATAGAACTCAATATCCCCGTGCTGGGCAAACAGAACAGGTTTTGCAGCCGTTTGAGCTAAGATTTTAAAATTATTCACATAATGAAAACCTATACTTTGTTTCAGGCGAGTTTCCCATTTAAATGCATGTAACAGTGAGAAACGCATTGTCTTGGCGAAATAAAGCGTTTTTGAACAACTTCATATAAATCGCTGTAACTTTTGATAGAAGACTCAGACAAACATGTTTATGGCTTTATCTTATAGAACTCAATATCCCTGTGCTGGGCAAACAGGTTTTGCAGCCGTTTGAGCTAAGATTTTAAAATTATTCACATAATGAAAACCTATACTTTGTTTCAAGTGAGTTTCCCATTTAAATGCATGTAACAGTGAGAAACGCATTGTCTTGGCGAAATAAAGCGTTTTTGAACAACTTCATATAAATCGCTGTAACTTTTGATAGAAGACTCAGACAAACATGTTTATGGCTTTATCTTATAGAACTCAATATCCCCGTGCTGGGCAAACAGGTTTTGCAGCCGTTTGAGCTAAGATTTTAAAATTATTCACATAATGAAAACCTATACTTTGTTTCAGGTGAGTTTCCCATTCAAATGCATGTAACAGTGAGAAACGCATTGTCTTGGCGAAATAAAGCGTTTTTGTACAACTTCATATAAATCGCTGTAACTTTTGATAGAAGACTCAGACAAACATGTTTATGGCTTTATCTTATAGAACTCAATATCCCCATGCTGGGCAAACAGAACAGGTTTTGCAGCCGTTTGAGCTAAGATTTTAAAATTATTCACATAATGAAAACCTATACTTTGTTTCAGGCGAGTTTCCCATTCAAATGCATGTAACAGTGAGAAACGCATTGTCTTGGCGAAATAAAGCGTTTTTGAACAACTTCATATAAATCGCTGTAACTTTTGATAGAAGACTCAGACAAACATGTTTATGGCTTTATCTTATAGAACTCAATATCCCTGTGCTGGGCAAACAGGTTTTGCAGCCGTTTGAGCTAAGATTTTAAAATTATTCACATAATGAAAACCTATACTTTGTTTCAAGCGAGTTTCCCATTTAAATGCATGTAACAGTGAGAAACGCATTGTCTTGGCGAAATAAAGCGTTTTTGAACAACTTCATATAAATCGCTGTAACTTTTGATAGAAGACTCAGACAAACATGTTTATGGCTTTATCTTATAGAACTCAATATCCCCGTGCTGGGCAAACAGGTTTTGCAGCCGTTTGAGCTAAGATTTTAAAATTATTCACATAATGAAAACCTATACTTTGTTTCAGGTGAGTTTCCCATTCAAATGCATGTAACAGTGAGAAACGCATTGTCTTGGCGAAATAAAGCGTTTTTGTACAACTTCATATAAATCGCTGTAACTTTTGATAGAAGACTCAGACAAACATGTTTATGGCTTTATCTTATAGAACTCAATATCCCCGTGCTGGGCAAACAGAACAGGTTTTGCAGCCGTTTGAGCTAAGATTTTAAAATTATTCACATAATGAAAACCTATACTTTGTTTCAGGCGAGTTTCCCATTCAAATGCATGTAACAGTGAGAAACGCATTGTCTTGGCGAAATAAAGCGTTTTTGAACAACTTCATATAAATCGCTGTAACTTTTGATAGAAGACTCAGACAAACATGTTTATGGCTTTATCTTATAGAACTCAATATCCCCGTGCTGGGAAAACAGAACAGGTTTTGCAGCCGTTTGAGCTAAGATTTTAAAATTATTCACATAATGAAAACCTATACTTTGTTTCAGGCGAGTTTCCCATTCAAATGCATGTAACAGTGAGAAACGCATTGTCTTGGCGAAATAAAGCGTTTTTGAACAACTTCATATAAATCGCTGTAACTTTTGATAGAAGACTCAGACAAACATGTTTATGGCTTTATCTTATAGAACTCAATATCCCCGTGCTGGGAAAACAGAACAGGTTTTGCAGCCGTTTGAGCTAAGATTTTAAAATTATTCACATAATGAAAACCTATACTTTGTTTCAGGCGAGTTTCCCATTCAAATGCATGTAACAGTGAGAAACGCATTGTCTTGGCGAAATAAAGCGTTTTTGAACAACTTCATATAAATCGCTGTAACTTTTGATAGAAGACTCAGACAAACATGTTTATGGCTTTATCTTATAGAACTCAATATCCCCGTGCTGGGCAAACAGAACAGGTTTTGCAGCCGTTTGAGCTAAGATTTTAAAATTATTCACATAATGAAAACCTATACTTTGTCTCAGGCGAGTTTCCCATTCAAATGCATGTAACAGTGAGAAATGCACTGTCTTGGCGAAAGAAAGCGTTTTTGTACAACTTCATATAAATCGCTGTAACTTTTGATAGAAGACTCAGACAAACATGTTTATGGCTTTATCTTATAGAACTCAATATCCCCGTGCTGGGCAAACAGAACAGGTTTTGCAGCCGTTTGAGCTAAGATTTTAAAATTATTCACATAATGAAAACCTATACTTTGTTTCAGGTGAGTTTCCCATTCAAATGCATGTAACAGTGAGAAACGCATTGTCTTGGCGAAATAAAGCGTTTTTGAACAACTTCATATAAATCGCTGTAACTTTTGATAGAAGACTCAGACAAACATGTTTATGGCTTTATCTTATAGAACTCAATATCCCTGTGCTGGGCAAACAGGTTTTGCAGCCATTTGAGCTAAGATTTTAAAATTATTCACATAATGAAAACCTATACTTTGTTTCAGGCGAGTTTCCCATTCAAATGCATGTAACAGTGAGAAACGCATTGTCTTGGCGAAATAAAGCGTTTTTGAACAACTTCATATAAATCGCTGTAACTTTTGATAGAAGACTCAGACAAACATGTTTATGGCTTTATCTTATAGAACTCAATATCCCCGTGCTGGGCAAACAGGTTTTGCAGCCGTTTGAGCTAAGATTTTAAAATTATTCACATAATGAAAACCTATACTTTGTTTCAGGCGAGTTTCCCATTCAAATGCATGTAACAGTGAGAAACGCATTGTCTTGGCGAAAGAAAGCGTTTTTGTACAACTTCTTATAAATCGCTGTAACTTTTGATAGAAGACTCAGACAAACATGTTTATGGCTTTACCTTATAGAACTCAATATCCCTGTGCTGGGCAAACAGGTTTTGCAGCCGTTTGAGCTAAGATTTTAAAATTATTCACATAATGAAAACCTATACTTTGTTTCAGGCGAGTTTCCCATTCAAATGCATGTAACAGTGAGAAACGCATTGTCTTGGCGAAATAAAGCGTTTTTGTACAACTTCATATAAATCGCTGTAACTTTTGATAGAAGACTCAGACAAACATGTTTATGGCTTTATCTTATAGAACTCAATATGCCCGTGCTGGGCAAACAGGTTTTGCAGCCGTTTGAGCTAAGATTTTAAAATTATTCACATAATGAAAACCTATACTTTGTCTCAGGCGAGTTTCCCATTCAAATGCATGTAACAGTGAGAAATGCACTGTCTTGGCGAAAGAAAGCGTTTTTGTACAACTTCATATAAATCGCTGTAACTTTTGATAGAAGACTCAGACAAACATGTTTATGGCTTTATCTTATAGAACTCAATATGCCCGTGCTGGGCAAACAGGTTTTGCAGCCGTTTGAGCTAAGATTTTAAAATTATTCACATAATGAAAACCTATACTTTGTCTCAGGCGAGTTTCCCATTCAAATGCATGTAACAGTGAGAAATGCACTGTCTTGGCGAAAGAAAGCGTTTTTGTACAACTTCATATAAATCGCTGTAACTTTTGATAGAAGACTCAGACAAACATGTTTATGGCTTTATCTTATAGAACTCAATATCCCCATGCTGGGCAAACAGAACAGGTTTTGCAGCCGTTTGAGCTAAGATTTTAAAATTATTCACATAATGAAAACCTATACTTTGTTTCAGGCGAGTTTCCCATTCAAATGCATGTAACAGTGAGAAACGCATTGTCTTGGCGAAATAAAGCGTTTTTGAACAACTTCATATAAATCGCTGTAACTTTTGATAGAAGACTCAGACAAACATGTTTATGGCTTTATCTTATAGAACTCAATATCCCCGTGCTGGGCAAACAGAACAGGTTTTGCAGCCGTTTGAGCTAAGATTTTAAAATTATTCACATAATGAAAACCTATACTTTGTTTCAGGCGAGTTTCCCATTCAAATGCATGTAACAGTGAGAAACGCATTGTCTTGGCGAAATAAAGCGTTTTTGAACAACTTCATATAAATCGCTGTAACTTTTGATAGAAGACTCAGACAAACATGTTTATGGCTTTATCTTATAGAACTCAATATCCCCGTGCTGGGCAAACAGAACAGGTTTTGCAGCCGTTTGAGCTAAGATTTTAAAATTATTCACATAATGAAAACCTATACTTTGTTTCAGGCGAGTTTCCCATTTAAATGCATGTAACAGTGAGAAACGCATTGTCTTGGCGAAATAAAGCGTTTTTGAACAACTTCATATAAATCGCTGTAACTTTTGATAGAAGACTCAGACAAACATGTTTATGGCTTTATCTTATAGAACTCAATATCCCCGTGCTGGGCAAACAGGTTTTGCAGCCGTTTGAGCTAAGATTTTAAAATTATTCACATAATGAAAACCTATACTTTGTTTCAGGTGAGTTTCCCATTCAAATGCATGTAACAGTGAGAAACGCATTGTCTTGGCGAAATAAAGCGTTTTTGAACAACTTCATATAAATCGCTGTAACTTTTGATAGAAGACTCAGACAAACATGTTTATGGCTTTATCTTATAGAACTCAATATCCCCGTGCTGGGCAAACAGAACAGGTTTTGCAGCCGTTTGAGCTAAGATTTTAAAATTATTCACATAATGAAAACCTATACTTTGTCTCAGGCGAGTTTCCCATTCAAATGCATGTAACAGTGAGAAATGCACTGTCTTGGCGAAAGAAAGCGTTTTTGTACAACTTCATATAAATCGCTGTAACTTTTGATAGAAGACTCAGACAAACATGTTTATGGCTTTATCTTATAGAACTCAATATGCCCGTGCTGGGCAAACAGGTTTTGCAGCCGTTTGAGCTAAGATTTTAAAATTATTCACATAATGAAAACCTATACTTTGTCTCAGGCGAGTTTCCCATTCAAATGCATGTAACAGTGAGAAATGCACTGTCTTGGCGAAAGAAAGCGTTTTTGTACAACTTCATATAAATCGCTGTAACTTTTGATAGAAGACTCAGACAAACATGTTTATGGCTTTATCTTATAGAACTCAATATCCCCATGCTGGGCAAACAGAACAGGTTTTGCAGCCGTTTGAGCTAAGATTTTAAAATTATTCACATAATGAAAACCTATACTTTGTTTCAGGCGAGTTTCCCATTCAAATGCATGTAACAGTGAGAAACGCATTGTCTTGGCGAAATAAAGCGTTTTTGAACAACTTCATATAAATCGCTGTAACTTTTGATAGAAGACTCAGACAAACATGTTTATGGCTTTATCTTATAGAACTCAATATCCCCGTGCTGGGCAAACAGAACAGGTTTTGCAGCCGTTTGAGCTAAGATTTTAAAATTATTCACATAATGAAAACCTATACTTTGTTTCAGGCGAGTTTCCCATTCAAATGCATGTAACAGTGAGAAACGCATTGTCTTGGCGAAATAAAGCGTTTTTGAACAACTTCATATAAATCGCTGTAACTTTTGATAGAAGACTCAGACAAACATGTTTATGGCTTTATCTTATAGAACTCAATATCCCCGTGCTGGGCAAACAGAACAGGTTTTGCAGCCGTTTGAGCTAAGATTTTAAAATTATTCACATAATGAAAACCTATACTTTGTTTCAGGCGAGTTTCCCATTTAAATGCATGTAACAGTGAGAAACGCATTGTCTTGGCGAAATAAAGCGTTTTTGAACAACTTCATATAAATCGCTGTAACTTTTGATAGAAGACTCAGACAAACATGTTTATGGCTTTATCTTATAGAACTCAATATCCCTGTGCTGGGCAAACAGGTTTTGCAGCCGTTTGAGCTAAGATTTTAAAATTATTCACATAATGAAAACCTATACTTTGTTTCAAGTGAGTTTCCCATTTAAATGCATGTAACAGTGAGAAACGCATTGTCTTGGCGAAATAAAGCGTTTTTGAACAACTTCATATAAATCGCTGTAACTTTTGATAGAAGACTCAGACAAACATGTTTATGGCTTTATCTTATAGAACTCAATATCCCCGTGCTGGGCAAACAGGTTTTGCAGCCGTTTGAGCTAAGATTTTAAAATTATTCACATAATGAAAACCTATACTTTGTTTCAGGTGAGTTTCCCATTCAAATGCATGTAACAGTGAGAAACGCATTGTCTTGGCGAAATAAAGCGTTTTTGTACAACTTCATATAAATCGCTGTAACTTTTGATAGAAGACTCAGACAAACATGTTTATGGCTTTATCTTATAGAACTCAATATCCCCATGCTGGGCAAACAGAACAGGTTTTGCAGCCGTTTGAGCTAAGATTTTAAAATTATTCACATAATGAAAACCTATACTTTGTTTCAGGCGAGTTTCCCATTCAAATGCATGTAACAGTGAGAAACGCATTGTCTTGGCGAAATAAAGCGTTTTTGAACAACTTCATATAAATCGCTGTAACTTTTGATAGAAGACTCAGACAAACATGTTTATGGCTTTATCTTATAGAACTCAATATCCCTGTGCTGGGCAAACAGGTTTTGCAGCCGTTTGAGCTAAGATTTTAAAATTATTCACATAATGAAAACCTATACTTTGTTTCAAGCGAGTTTCCCATTTAAATGCATGTAACAGTGAGAAACGCATTGTCTTGGCGAAATAAAGCGTTTTTGAACAACTTCATATAAATCGCTGTAACTTTTGATAGAAGACTCAGACAAACATGTTTATGGCTTTATCTTATAGAACTCAATATCCCCGTGCTGGGCAAACAGGTTTTGCAGCCGTTTGAGCTAAGATTTTAAAATTATTCACATAATGAAAACCTATACTTTGTTTCAGGTGAGTTTCCCATTCAAATGCATGTAACAGTGAGAAACGCATTGTCTTGGCGAAATAAAGCGTTTTTGTACAACTTCATATAAATCGCTGTAACTTTTGATAGAAGACTCAGACAAACATGTTTATGGCTTTATCTTATAGAACTCAATATCCCCGTGCTGGGCAAACAGAACAGGTTTTGCAGCCGTTTGAGCTAAGATTTTAAAATTATTCACATAATGAAAACCTATACTTTGTTTCAGGCGAGTTTCCCATTCAAATGCATGTAACAGTGAGAAACGCATTGTCTTGGCGAAATAAAGCGTTTTTGAACAACTTCATATAAATCGCTGTAACTTTTGATAGAAGACTCAGACAAACATGTTTATGGCTTTATCTTATAGAACTCAATATCCCCGTGCTGGGCAAACAGAACAGGTTTTGCAGCCGTTTGAGCTAAGATTTTAAAATTATTCACATAATGAAAACCTATACTTTGTTTCAGGCGAGTTTCCCATTCAAATGCATGTAACAGTGAGAAACGCATTGTCTTGGCGAAATAAAGCGTTTTTGAACAACTTCATATAAATCGCTGTAACTTTTGATAGAAGACTCAGACAAACATGTTTATGGCTTTATCTTATAGAACTCAATATCCCCGTGCTGGGCAAACAGAACAGGTTTTGCAGCCATTTGAGCTAAGATTTTAAAATTATTCACATAATGAAAACCTATACTTTGTTTCAGGCGAGTTTCCCATTCAAATGCATGTAACAGTGAGAAACGCATTGTCTTGGCGAAATAAAGCGTTTTTGAACAACTTCATATAAATCGCTGTAACTTTTGATAGAAGACTCAGACAAACATGTTTATGGCTTTATCTTATAGAACTCAATATCCCCGTGCTGGGCAAACAGGTTTTGCAGCCGTTTGAGCTAAGATTTTAAAATTATTCACATAATGAAAACCTATACTTTGTTTCAGGCGAGTTTCCCATTCAAATGCATGTAACAGTGAGAAACGCATTGTCTTGGCGAAAGAAAGCGTTTTTGTACAACTTCTTATAAATCGCTGTAACTTTTGATAGAAGACTCAGACAAACATGTTTATGGCTTTACCTTATAGAACTCAATATCCCTGTGCTGGGCAAACAGGTTTTGCAGCCGTTTGAGCTAAGATTTTAAAATTATTCACATAATGAAAACCTATACTTTGTTTCAGGCGAGTTTCCCATTCAAATGCATGTAACAGTGAGAAACGCATTGTCTTGGCGAAATAAAGCGTTTTTGTACAACTTCATATAAATCGCTGTAACTTTTGATAGAAGACTCAGACAAACATGTTTATGGCTTTATCTTATAGAACTCAATATGCCCGTGCTGGGCAAACAGGTTTTGCAGCCGTTTGAGCTAAGATTTTAAAATTATTCACATAATGAAAACCTATACTTTGTCTCAGGCGAGTTTCCCATTCAAATGCATGTAACAGTGAGAAATGCACTGTCTTGGCGAAAGAAAGCGTTTTTGTACAACTTCATATAAATCGCTGTAACTTTTGATAGAAGACTCAGACAAACATGTTTATGGCTTTATCTTATAGAACTCAATATGCCCGTGCTGGGCAAACAGGTTTTGCAGCCGTTTGAGCTAAGATTTTAAAATTATTCACATAATGAAAACCTATACTTTGTCTCAGGCGAGTTTCCCATTCAAATGCATGTAACAGTGAGAAATGCACTGTCTTGGCGAAAGAAAGCGTTTTTGTACAACTTCATATAAATCGCTGTAACTTTTGATAGAAGACTCAGACAAACATGTTTATGGCTTTATCTTATAGAACTCAATATCCCCATGCTGGGCAAACAGAACAGGTTTTGCAGCCGTTTGAGCTAAGATTTTAAAATTATTCACATAATGAAAACCTATACTTTGTTTCAGGCGAGTTTCCCATTCAAATGCATGTAACAGTGAGAAACGCATTGTCTTGGCGAAATAAAGCGTTTTTGAACAACTTCATATAAATCGCTGTAACTTTTGATAGAAGACTCAGACAAACATGTTTATGGCTTTATCTTATAGAACTCAATATCCCCGTGCTGGGCAAACAGAACAGGTTTTGCAGCCGTTTGAGCTAAGATTTTAAAATTATTCACATAATGAAAACCTATACTTTGTTTCAGGCGAGTTTCCCATTCAAATGCATGTAACAGTGAGAAACGCATTGTCTTGGCGAAATAAAGCGTTTTTGAACAACTTCATATAAATCGCTGTAACTTTTGATAGAAGACTCAGACAAACATGTTTATGGCTTTATCTTATAGAACTCAATATCCCCGTGCTGGGCAAACAGAACAGGTTTTGCAGCCGTTTGAGCTAAGATTTTAAAATTATTCACATAATGAAAACCTATACTTTGTTTCAGGCGAGTTTCCCATTTAAATGCATGTAACAGTGAGAAACGCATTGTCTTGGCGAAATAAAGCGTTTTTGAACAACTTCATATAAATCGCTGTAACTTTTGATAGAAGACTCAGACAAACATGTTTATGGCTTTATCTTATAGAACTCAATATCCCCGTGCTGGGCAAACAGGTTTTGCAGCCGTTTGAGCTAAGATTTTAAAATTATTCACATAATGAAAACCTATACTTTGTTTCAGGTGAGTTTCCCATTCAAATGCATGTAACAGTGAGAAACGCATTGTCTTGGCGAAATAAAGCGTTTTTGTACAACTTCATATAAATCGCTGTAACTTTTGATAGAAGACTCAGACAAACATGTTTATGGCTTTATCTTATAGAACTCAATATCCCCGTGCTGGGCAAACAGAACAGGTTTTGCAGCCGTTTGAGCTAAGATTTTAAAATTATTCACATAATGAAAACCTATACTTTGTCTCAGGCGAGTTTCCCATTCAAATGCATGTAACAGTGAGAAATGCACTGTCTTGGCGAAAGAAAGCGTTTTTGTACAACTTCATATAAATCGCTGTAACTTTTGATAGAAGACTCAGACAAACATGTTTATGGCTTTATCTTATAGAACTCAATATGCCCGTGCTGGGCAAACAGGTTTTGCAGCCGTTTGAGCTAAGATTTTAAAATTATTCACATAATGAAAACCTATACTTTGTCTCAGGCGAGTTTCCCATTCAAATGCATGTAACAGTGAGAAATGCACTGTCTTGGCGAAAGAAAGCGTTTTTGTACAACTTCATATAAATCGCTGTAACTTTTGATAGAAGACTCAGACAAACATGTTTATGGCTTTATCTTATAGAACTCAATATCCCCATGCTGGGCAAACAGAACAGGTTTTGCAGCCGTTTGAGCTAAGATTTTAAAATTATTCACATAATGAAAACCTATACTTTGTTTCAGGCGAGTTTCCCATTCAAATGCATGTAACAGTGAGAAACGCATTGTCTTGGCGAAATAAAGCGTTTTTGAACAACTTCATATAAATCGCTGTAACTTTTGATAGAAGACTCAGACAAACATGTTTATGGCTTTATCTTATAGAACTCAATATCCCCGTGCTGGGCAAACAGAACAGGTTTTGCAGCCGTTTGAGCTAAGATTTTAAAATTATTCACATAATGAAAACCTATACTTTGTTTCAGGCGAGTTTCCCATTCAAATGCATGTAACAGTGAGAAACGCATTGTCTTGGCGAAATAAAGCGTTTTTGAACAACTTCATATAAATCGCTGTAACTTTTGATAGAAGACTCAGACAAACATGTTTATGGCTTTATCTTATAGAACTCAATATCCCCGTGCTGGGCAAACAGAACAGGTTTTGCAGCCGTTTGAGCTAAGATTTTAAAATTATTCACATAATGAAAACCTATACTTTGTTTCAGGCGAGTTTCCCATTTAAATGCATGTAACAGTGAGAAACGCATTGTCTTGGCGAAATAAAGCGTTTTTGAACAACTTCATATAAATCGCTGTAACTTTTGATAGAAGACTCAGACAAACATGTTTATGGCTTTATCTTATAGAACTCAATATCCCTGTGCTGGGCAAACAGGTTTTGCAGCCGTTTGAGCTAAGATTTTAAAATTATTCACATAATGAAAACCTATACTTTGTTTCAAGTGAGTTTCCCATTTAAATGCATGTAACAGTGAGAAACGCATTGTCTTGGCGAAATAAAGCGTTTTTGAACAACTTCATATAAATCGCTGTAACTTTTGATAGAAGACTCAGACAAACATGTTTATGGCTTTATCTTATAGAACTCAATATCCCCGTGCTGGGCAAACAGGTTTTGCAGCCGTTTGAGCTAAGATTTTAAAATTATTCACATAATGAAAACCTATACTTTGTTTCAGGTGAGTTTCCCATTCAAATGCATGTAACAGTGAGAAACGCATTGTCTTGGCGAAATAAAGCGTTTTTGTACAACTTCATATAAATCGCTGTAACTTTTGATAGAAGACTCAGACAAACATGTTTATGGCTTTATCTTATAGAACTCAATATCCCCATGCTGGGCAAACAGAACAGGTTTTGCAGCCGTTTGAGCTAAGATTTTAAAATTATTCACATAATGAAAACCTATACTTTGTTTCAGGCGAGTTTCCCATTCAAATGCATGTAACAGTGAGAAACGCATTGTCTTGGCGAAATAAAGCGTTTTTGAACAACTTCATATAAATCGCTGTAACTTTTGATAGAAGACTCAGACAAACATGTTTATGGCTTTATCTTATAGAACTCAATATCCCTGTGCTGGGCAAACAGGTTTTGCAGCCGTTTGAGCTAAGATTTTAAAATTATTCACATAATGAAAACCTATACTTTGTTTCAAGCGAGTTTCCCATTTAAATGCATGTAACAGTGAGAAACGCATTGTCTTGGCGAAATAAAGCGTTTTTGAACAACTTCATATAAATCGCTGTAACTTTTGATAGAAGACTCAGACAAACATGTTTATGGCTTTATCTTATAGAACTCAATATCCCCGTGCTGGGCAAACAGGTTTTGCAGCCGTTTGAGCTAAGATTTTAAAATTATTCACATAATGAAAACCTATACTTTGTTTCAGGTGAGTTTCCCATTCAAATGCATGTAACAGTGAGAAACGCATTGTCTTGGCGAAATAAAGCGTTTTTGTACAACTTCATATAAATCGCTGTAACTTTTGATAGAAGACTCAGACAAACATGTTTATGGCTTTATCTTATAGAACTCAATATCCCCGTGCTGGGCAAACAGAACAGGTTTTGCAGCCGTTTGAGCTAAGATTTTAAAATTATTCACATAATGAAAACCTATACTTTGTTTCAGGCGAGTTTCCCATTCAAATGCATGTAACAGTGAGAAACGCATTGTCTTGGCGAAATAAAGCGTTTTTGAACAACTTCATATAAATCGCTGTAACTTTTGATAGAAGACTCAGACAAACATGTTTATGGCTTTATCTTATAGAACTCAATATCCCCGTGCTGGGAAAACAGAACAGGTTTTGCAGCCGTTTGAGCTAAGATTTTAAAATTATTCACATAATGAAAACCTATACTTTGTTTCAGGCGAGTTTCCCATTCAAATGCATGTAACAGTGAGAAACGCATTGTCTTGGCGAAATAAAGCGTTTTTGAACAACTTCATATAAATCGCTGTAACTTTTGATAGAAGACTCAGACAAACATGTTTATGGCTTTATCTTATAGAACTCAATATCCCCGTGCTGGGAAAACAGAACAGGTTTTGCAGCCGTTTGAGCTAAGATTTTAAAATTATTCACATAATGAAAACCTATACTTTGTTTCAGGCGAGTTTCCCATTCAAATGCATGTAACAGTGAGAAACGCATTGTCTTGGCGAAATAAAGCGTTTTTGAACAACTTCATATAAATCGCTGTAACTTTTGATAGAAGACTCAGACAAACATGTTTATGGCTTTATCTTATAGAACTCAATATCCCCGTGCTGGGCAAACAGAACAGGTTTTGCAGCCGTTTGAGCTAAGATTTTAAAATTATTCACATAATGAAAACCTATACTTTGTCTCAGGCGAGTTTCCCATTCAAATGCATGTAACAGTGAGAAATGCACTGTCTTGGCGAAAGAAAGCGTTTTTGTACAACTTCATATAAATCGCTGTAACTTTTGATAGAAGACTCAGACAAACATGTTTATGGCTTTATCTTATAGAACTCAATATCCCCGTGCTGGGCAAACAGAACAGGTTTTGCAGCCGTTTGAGCTAAGATTTTAAAATTATTCACATAATGAAAACCTATACTTTGTTTCAGGTGAGTTTCCCATTCAAATGCATGTAACAGTGAGAAACGCATTGTCTTGGCGAAATAAAGCGTTTTTGAACAACTTCATATAAATCGCTGTAACTTTTGATAGAAGACTCAGACAAACATGTTTATGGCTTTATCTTATAGAACTCAATATCCCTGTGCTGGGCAAACAGGTTTTGCAGCCATTTGAGCTAAGATTTTAAAATTATTCACATAATGAAAACCTATACTTTGTTTCAGGCGAGTTTCCCATTCAAATGCATGTAACAGTGAGAAACGCATTGTCTTGGCGAAATAAAGCGTTTTTGAACAACTTCATATAAATCGCTGTAACTTTTGATAGAAGACTCAGACAAACATGTTTATGGCTTTATCTTATAGAACTCAATATCCCCGTGCTGGGCAAACAGGTTTTGCAGCCGTTTGAGCTAAGATTTTAAAATTATTCACATAATGAAAACCTATACTTTGTTTCAGGCGAGTTTCCCATTCAAATGCATGTAACAGTGAGAAACGCATTGTCTTGGCGAAAGAAAGCGTTTTTGTACAACTTCTTATAAATCGCTGTAACTTTTGATAGAAGACTCAGACAAACATGTTTATGGCTTTACCTTATAGAACTCAATATCCCTGTGCTGGGCAAACAGGTTTTGCAGCCGTTTGAGCTAAGATTTTAAAATTATTCACATAATGAAAACCTATACTTTGTTTCAGGCGAGTTTCCCATTCAAATGCATGTAACAGTGAGAAACGCATTGTCTTGGCGAAATAAAGCGTTTTTGTACAACTTCATATAAATCGCTGTAACTTTTGATAGAAGACTCAGACAAACATGTTTATGGCTTTATCTTATAGAACTCAATATGCCCGTGCTGGGCAAACAGGTTTTGCAGCCGTTTGAGCTAAGATTTTAAAATTATTCACATAATGAAAACCTATACTTTGTCTCAGGCGAGTTTCCCATTCAAATGCATGTAACAGTGAGAAATGCACTGTCTTGGCGAAAGAAAGCGTTTTTGTACAACTTCATATAAATCGCTGTAACTTTTGATAGAAGACTCAGACAAACATGTTTATGGCTTTATCTTATAGAACTCAATATGCCCGTGCTGGGCAAACAGGTTTTGCAGCCGTTTGAGCTAAGATTTTAAAATTATTCACATAATGAAAACCTATACTTTGTCTCAGGCGAGTTTCCCATTCAAATGCATGTAACAGTGAGAAATGCACTGTCTTGGCGAAAGAAAGCGTTTTTGTACAACTTCATATAAATCGCTGTAACTTTTGATAGAAGACTCAGACAAACATGTTTATGGCTTTATCTTATAGAACTCAATATCCCCATGCTGGGCAAACAGAACAGGTTTTGCAGCCGTTTGAGCTAAGATTTTAAAATTATTCACATAATGAAAACCTATACTTTGTTTCAGGCGAGTTTCCCATTCAAATGCATGTAACAGTGAGAAACGCATTGTCTTGGCGAAATAAAGCGTTTTTGAACAACTTCATATAAATCGCTGTAACTTTTGATAGAAGACTCAGACAAACATGTTTATGGCTTTATCTTATAGAACTCAATATCCCCGTGCTGGGCAAACAGAACAGGTTTTGCAGCCGTTTGAGCTAAGATTTTAAAATTATTCACATAATGAAAACCTATACTTTGTTTCAGGCGAGTTTCCCATTCAAATGCATGTAACAGTGAGAAACGCATTGTCTTGGCGAAATAAAGCGTTTTTGAACAACTTCATATAAATCGCTGTAACTTTTGATAGAAGACTCAGACAAACATGTTTATGGCTTTATCTTATAGAACTCAATATCCCCGTGCTGGGCAAACAGAACAGGTTTTGCAGCCGTTTGAGCTAAGATTTTAAAATTATTCACATAATGAAAACCTATACTTTGTTTCAGGCGAGTTTCCCATTTAAATGCATGTAACAGTGAGAAACGCATTGTCTTGGCGAAATAAAGCGTTTTTGAACAACTTCATATAAATCGCTGTAACTTTTGATAGAAGACTCAGACAAACATGTTTATGGCTTTATCTTATAGAACTCAATATCCCTGTGCTGGGCAAACAGGTTTTGCAGCCGTTTGAGCTAAGATTTTAAAATTATTCACATAATGAAAACCTATACTTTGTTTCAAGTGAGTTTCCCATTTAAATGCATGTAACAGTGAGAAACGCATTGTCTTGGCGAAATAAAGCGTTTTTGAACAACTTCATATAAATCGCTGTAACTTTTGATAGAAGACTCAGACAAACATGTTTATGGCTTTATCTTATAGAACTCAATATCCCCGTGCTGGGCAAACAGGTTTTGCAGCCGTTTGAGCTAAGATTTTAAAATTATTCACATAATGAAAACCTATACTTTGTTTCAGGTGAGTTTCCCATTCAAATGCATGTAACAGTGAGAAACGCATTGTCTTGGCGAAATAAAGCGTTTTTGTACAACTTCATATAAATCGCTGTAACTTTTGATAGAAGACTCAGACAAACATGTTTATGGCTTTATCTTATAGAACTCAATATCCCCGTGCTGGGCAAACAGAACAGGTTTTGCAGCCGTTTGAGCTAAGATTTTAAAATTATTCACATAATGAAAACCTATACTTTGTCTCAGGCGAGTTTCCCATTCAAATGCATGTAACAGTGAGAAATGCACTGTCTTGGCGAAAGAAAGCGTTTTTGTACAACTTCATATAAATCGCTGTAACTTTTGATAGAAGACTCAGACAAACATGTTTATGGCTTTATCTTATAGAACTCAATATCCCCGTGCTGGGCAAACAGAACAGGTTTTGCAGCCGTTTGAGCTAAGATTTTAAAATTATTCACATAATGAAAACCTATACTTTGTTTCAGGTGAGTTTCCCATTCAAATGCATGTAACAGTGAGAAACGCATTGTCTTGGCGAAATAAAGCGTTTTTGTACAACTTCATATAAATCGCTGTAACTTTTGATAGAAGACTCAGACAAACATGTTTATGGCTTTATCTTATAGAACTCAATATCCCTGTGCTGGGCAAACAGGTTTTGCAGCCATTTGAGCTAAGATTTTAAAATTATTCACATAATGAAAACCTATACTTTGTTTCAGGCGAGTTTCCCATTCAAATGCATGTAACAGTGAGAAACGCATTGTCTTGGCGAAATAAAGCGTTTTTGAACAACTTCATATAAATCGCTGTAACTTTTGATAGAAGACTCAGACAAACATGTTTATGGCTTTATCTTATAGAACTCAATATCCCCGTGCTGGGCAAACAGGTTTTGCAGCCGTTTGAGCTAAGATTTTAAAATTATTCACATAATGAAAACCTATACTTTGTTTCAGGCAAGTTTCCCATTCAAATGCATGTAACAGTGAGAAACGCATTGTCTTGGCGAAAGAAAGCGTTTTTGTACAACTTCTTATAAATCGCTGTAACTTTTGATAGAAGACTCAGACAAACATGTTTATGGCTTTACCTTATAGAACTCAATATCCCTGTGCTGGGCAAACAGGTTTTGCAGCCGTTTGAGCTAAGATTTTAAAATTATTCACATAATGAAAACCTATACTTTGTTTCAGGCGAGTTTCCCATTCAAATGCATGTAACAGTGAGAAACGCATTGTCTTGGCGAAATAAAGCGTTTTTGTACAACTTCATATAAATCGCTGTAACTTTTGATAGAAGACTCAGACAAACATGTTTATGGCTTTATCTTATAGAACTCAATATGCCCGTGCTGGGCAAACAGGTTTTGCAGCCGTTTGAGCTAAGATTTTAAAATTATTCACATAATGAAAACCTATACTTTGTCTCAGGCGAGTTTCCCATTCAAATGCATGTAACAGTGAGAAATGCACTGTCTTGGCGAAAGAAAGCGTTTTTGTACAACTTCATATAAATCGCTGTAACTTTTGATAGAAGACTCAGACAAACATGTTTATGGCTTTATCTTATAGAACTCAATATCCCCATGCTGGGCAAACAGAACAGGTTTTGCAGCCGTTTGAGCTAAGATTTTAAAATTATTCACATAATGAAAACCTATACTTTGTTTCAGGCGAGTTTCCCATTCAAATGCATGTAACAGTGAGAAACGCATTGTCTTGGCGAAATAAAGCGTTTTTGAACAACTTCATATAAATCGCTGTAACTTTTGATAGAAGACTCAGACAAACATGTTTATGGCTTTATCTTATAGAACTCAATATCCCCGTGCTGGGCAAACAGAACAGGTTTTGCAGCCGTTTGAGCTAAGATTTTAAAATTATTCACATAATGAAAACCTATACTTTGTTTCAGGCGAGTTTCCCATTCAAATGCATGTAACAGTGAGAAACGCATTGTCTTGGCGAAATAAAGCGTTTTTGAACAACTTCATATAAATCGCTGTAACTTTTGATAGAAGACTCAGACAAACATGTTTATGGCTTTATCTTATAGAACTCAATATCCCCGTGCTGGGCAAACAGAACAGGTTTTGCAGCCGTTTGAGCTAAGATTTTAAAATTATTCACATAATGAAAACCTATACTTTGTTTCAGGCGAGTTTCCCATTTAAATGCATGTAACAGTGAGAAACGCATTGTCTTGGCGAAATAAAGCGTTTTTGAACAACTTCATATAAATCGCTGTAACTTTTGATAGAAGACTCAGACAAACATGTTTATGGCTTTATCTTATAGAACTCAATATCCCTGTGCTGGGCAAACAGGTTTTGCAGCCGTTTGAGCTAAGATTTTAAAATTATTCACATAATGAAAACCTATACTTTGTTTCAAGCGAGTTTCCCATTTAAATGCATGTAACAGTGAGAAACGCATTGTCTTGGCGAAATAAAGCGTTTTTGAACAACTTCATATAAATCGCTGTAACTTTTGATAGAAGACTCAGACAAACATGTTTATGGCTTTATCTTATAGAACTCAATATCCCCGTGCTGGGCAAACAGGTTTTGCAGCCGTTTGAGCTAAGATTTTAAAATTATTCACATAATGAAAACCTATACTTTGTTTCAGGTGAGTTTCCCATTCAAATGCATGTAACAGTGAGAAACGCATTGTCTTGGCGAAATAAAGCGTTTTTGTACAACTTCATATAAATCGCTGTAACTTTTGATAGAAGACTCAGACAAACATGTTTATGGCTTTATCTTATAGAACTCAATATCCCCGTGCTGGGCAAACAGAACAGGTTTTGCAGCCGTTTGAGCTAAGATTTTAAAATTATTCACATAATGAAAACCTATACTTTGTTTCAGGCGAGTTTCCCATTCAAATGCATGTAACAGTGAGAAACGCATTGTCTTGGCGAAATAAAGCGTTTTTGAACAACTTCATATAAATCGCTGTAACTTTTGATAGAAGACTCAGACAAACATGTTTATGGCTTTACCTTATAGAACTCAATATCCCTGTGCTGGGCAAACAGGTTTTGCAGCCGTTTGAGCTAAGATTTTAAAATTATTCACATAATGAAAACCTATACTTTGTTTCAGGCGAGTTTCCCATTCAAATGCATGTAACAGTGAGAAACGCATTGTCTTGGCGAAATAAAGCGTTTTTGTACAACTTCATATAAATCGCTGTAACTTTTGGTAGAAGACTCAGACAAACATGTTTATGGCTTTATCTTATAGAACTCAATATGCCCGTGCTGGGCAAACAGGTTTTGCAGCCGTTTGAGCTAAGATTTTAAAATTATTCACATAATGAAAACCTATACTTTGTCTCAGGCGAGTTTCCCATTCAAATGCATGTAACAGTGAGAAATGCACTGTCTTGGCGAAAGAAAGCGTTTTTGTACAACTTCATATAAATCGCTGTAACTTTTGATAGAAGACTCAGACAAACATGTTTATGGCTTTATCTTATAGAACTCAATATCCCCGTGCTGGGCAAACAGAACAGGTTTTGCAGCCGTTTGAGCTAAGATTTTAAAATTATTCACATAATGAAAACCTATACTTTGTTTCAGGCGAGTTTCCCATTCAAATGCATGTAACAGTGAGAAACGCATTGTCTTGGCGAAATAAAGCGTTTTTGAACAACTTCATATAAATCGCTGTAACTTTTGATAGAAGACTCAGACAAACATGTTTATGGCTTTACCTTATAGAACTCAATATCCCCGTGCTGGGCAAACAGGTTTTGCAGCCGTTTGAGCTAAGATTTTAAAATTATTCACATAATGAAAACCTATACTTTGTTTCAGGCGAGTTTCCCATTCAAATGCATGTAACAGTGAGAAACGCATTGTCTTGGCGAAATAAAGCGTTTTTGTACAACTTCATATAAATCGCTGTAACTTTTGGTAGAAGACTCAGACAAACATGTTTATGGCTTTATCTTATAGAACTCAATATGCCCGTGCTGGGCAAACAGGTTTTGCAGCCGTTTGAGCTAAGATTTTAAAATTATTCACATAATGAAAACCTATACTTTGTCTCAGGCGAGTTTCCCATTCAAATGCATGTAACAGTGAGAAATGCACTGTCTTGGCGAAAGAAAGCGTTTTTGTACAACTTCATATAAATCGCTGTAACTTTTGATAGAAGACTCAGACAAACATGTTTATGGCTTTATCTTATAGAACTCAATATCCCCGTGCTGGGCAAACAGAACAGGTTTTGCAGCCGTTTGAGCTAAGATTTTAAAATTATTCACATAATGAAAACCTATACTTTGTTTCAGGCGAGTTTCCCATTCAAATGCATGTAACAGTGAGAAACGCATTGTCTTGGCGAAATAAAGCGTTTTTGAACAACTTCATATAAATCGCTGTAACTTTTGATAGAAGACTCAGACAAACATGTTTATGGCTTTACCTTATAGAACTCAATATCCCTGTGCTGGGCAAACAGGTTTTGCAGCCGTTTGAGCTAAGATTTTAAAATTATTCACATAATGAAAACCTATACTTTGTTTCAGGCGAGTTTCCCATTCAAATGCATGTAACAGTGAGAAACGCATTGTCTTGGCGAAATAAAGCGTTTTTGAACAACTTCATATAAATCGCTGTAACTTTTGATAGAAGACTCAGACAAACATGTTTATGGCTTTATCTTATAGAACTCAATATCCCCGTGCTGGGCAAACAGAACAGGTTTTGCAGCCGTTTGAGCTAAGATTTTAAAATTATTCACATAATGAAAACCTATACTTTGTCTCAGGCGAGTTTCCCATTCAAATGCATGTAACAGTGAGAAATGCACTGTCTTGGCGAAAGAAAGCGTTTTTGTACAACTTCATATAAATCGCTGTAACTTTTGATAGAAGACTCAGACAAACATGTTTATGGCTTTATCTTATAGAACTCAATATCCCCGTGCTGGGCAAACAGAACAGGTTTTGCAGCCGTTTGAGCTAAGATTTTAAAATTATTCACATAATGAAAACCTATACTTTGTCTCAGGCGAGTTTCCCATTCAAATGCATGTAACAGTGAGAAACGCATTGTCTTGGCGAAATAAAGCGTTTTTGAACAACTTCATATAAATCGCTGTAACTTTTGATAGAAGACTCAGACAAACATGTTTATGGCTTTATCTTATAGAACTCAATATCCCCGTGCTGGGCAAACAGAACAGGTTTTGCAGCCGTTTGAGCTAAGATTTTAAAATTATTCACATAATGAAAACCTATACTTTGTTTCAGGCGAGTTTCCCATTCAAATGCATGTAACAGTGAGAAACGCATTGTCTTGGCGAAATAAAGCGTTTTTGAACAACTTCATATAAATCGCTGTAACTTTTGATAGAAGACTCAGACAAACATGTTTATGGCTTTATCTTATAGAACTCAATATCCCCGTGCTGGGCAAACAGGTTTTGCAGCCGTTTGAGCTAAGATTTTAAAATTATTCACATAATGAAAACCTATACTTTGTCTCAGGCGAGTTTCCCATTCAAATGCATGTAACAGTGAGAAATGCACTGTCTTGGCGAAAGAAAGCGTTTTTGTACAACTTCATATAAATCGCTGTAACTTTTGATAGAAGACTCAGACAAACATGTTTATGGCTTTATCTTATAGAACTCAATATCCCTGTGCTGGGCAAACAGGTTTTGCAGCCGTTTGAGCTAAGATTTTAAAATTATTCACATAATGAAAACCTATACTTTGTTTCAGGCGAGTTTCCCATTCAAATGCATGTAACAGTGAGAAACGCATTGTCTTGGCGAAATAAAGCGTTTTTGAACAACTTCATATAAATCGCTGTAACTTTTGATAGAAGACTCAGACAAACATGTTTATGGCTTTATCTTATAGAACTCAATATCCCCGTGCTGGGAAAACAGAACAGGTTTTGCAGCCGTTTGAGCTAAGATTTTAAAATTATTCACATAATGAAAACCTATACTTTGTTTCAGGCGAGTTTCCCATTCAAATGCATGTAACAGTGAGAAACGCATTGTCTTGGCGAAATAAAGCGTTTTTGAACAACTTCATATAAATCGCTGTAACTTTTGATAGAAGACTCAGACAAACATGTTTATGGCTTTATCTTATAGAACTCAATATCCCCGTGCTGGGCAAACAGAACAGGTTTTGCAGCCGTTTGAGCTAAGATTTTAAAATTATTCACATAATGAAAACCTATACTTTGTCTCAGGCGAGTTTCCCATTCAAATGCATGTAACAGTGAGAAATGCACTGTCTTGGCGAAAGAAAGCGTTTTTGTACAACTTCATATAAATCGCTGTAACTTTTGATAGAAGACTCAGACAAACATGTTTATGGCTTTATCTTATAGAACTCAATATCCCCGTGCTGGGCAAACAGAACAGGTTTTGCAGCCGTTTGAGCTAAGATTTTAAAATTATTCACATAATGAAAACCTATACTTTGTTTCAGGTGAGTTTCCCATCCAAATGCATGTAACAGTGAGAAACGCATTGTCTTGGCGAAAGAAAGCGTTTTTGTACAACTTCTTATAAATCGCTGTAACTTTTGATAGAAGACTCAGACAAACATGTTTATGGCTTTACCTTATAGAACTCAATATCCCTGTGCTGGGCAAACAGGTTTTGCAGCCATTTGAGCTAAGATTTTAAAATTATTCACATAATGAAAACCTATACTTTGTTTCAGGCGAGTTTCCCATTCAAATGCATGTAACAGTGAGAAACGCATTGTCTTGGCGAAATAAAGCGTTTTTGTACAACTTCATATAAATCGCTGTAACTTTTGATAGAAGACTCAGACAAACATGTTTATGGCTTTATCTTATAGAACTCAATATGCCCGTGCTGGGCAAACAGGTTTTGCAGCCGTTTGAGCTAAGATTTTAAAATTATTCACATAATGAAAACCTATACTTTGTCTCAGGCGAGTTTCCCATTCAAATGCATGTAACAGTGAGAAATGCACTGTCTTGGCGAAAGAAAGCGTTTTTGTACAACTTCATATAAATCGCTGTAACTTTTGATAGAAGACTCAGACAAACATGTTTATGGCTTTATCTTATAGAACTCAATATCCCCGTGCTGGGCGAACAGAACAGGTTTTGCAGCCGTTTGAGCTAAGATTTTAAAATTATTCACATAATGAAAACCTATACTTTGTTTCAGGCGAGTTTCCCATTCAAATGCATGTAACAGTGAGAAACGCATTGTCTTGGCGAAATAAAGCGTTTTTGAACAACTTCATATAAATCGCTGTAACTTTTGATAGAAGACTCAGACAAACATGTTTATGGCTTTACCTTATAGAACTCAATATCCCTGTGCTGGGCAAACAGGTTTTGCAGCCGTTTGAGCTAAGATTTTAAAATTATTCACATAATGAAAACCTATACTTTGTTTCAGGCGAGTTTCCCATTCAAATGCATGTAACAGTGAGAAACGCATTGTCTTGGCGAAATAAAGCGTTTTTGTACAACTTCATATAAATCGCTGTAACTTTTGATAGAAGACTCAGACAAACATGTTTATGGCTTTATCTTATAGAACTCAATATCCCCGTGCTGGGCAAACAGGTTTTGCAGCCGTTTGAGCTAAGATTTTAAAATTATTCACATAATGAAAACCTATACTTTGTCTCAGGCGAGTTTCCCATTCAAATGCATGTAACAGTGAGAAACGCATTGTCTTGGCGAAATAAAGCGTTTTTGAACAACTTCATATAAATCGCTGTAACTTTTGATAGAAGACTCAGACAAACATGTTTATGGCTTTATCTTATAGAACTCAATATCCCCGTGCTGGGAAAACAGAACAGGTTTTGCAGCCGTTTGAGCTAAGATTTTAAAATTATTCACATAATGAAAACCTATACTTTGTTTCAGGCGAGTTTCCCATTCAAATGCATGTAACAGTGAGAAACGCATTGTCTTGGCGAAATAAAGCGTTTTTGAACAACTTCATATAAATCGCTGTAACTTTTGATAGAAGACTCAGACAAACATGTTTATGGCTTTATCTTATAGAACTCAATATCCCCGTGCTGGGCAAACAGAACAGGTTTTGCAGCCGTTTGAGCTAAGATTTTAAAATTATTCACATAATGAAAACCTATACTTTGTCTCAGGCGAGTTTCCCATTCAAATGCATGTAACAGTGAGAAATGCACTGTCTTGGCGAAAGAAAGCGTTTTTGTACAACTTCATATAAATCGCTGTAACTTTTGATAGAAGACTCAGACAAACATGTTTATGGCTTTATCTTATAGAACTCAATATCCCCGTGCTGGGCAAACAGAACAGGTTTTGCAGCCGTTTGAGCTAAGATTTTAAAATTATTCACATAATGAAAACCTATACTTTGTTTCAGGCGAGTTTCCCATTCAAATGCATGTAACAGTGAGAAACGCATTGTCTTGGCGAAATAAAGCGTTTTTGTACAACTTCATATAAATCGCTGTAACTTTTGATAGAAGACTCAGACAAACATGTTTATGGCTTTATCTTATAGAACTCAATATGCCCGTGCTGGGCAAACAGGTTTTGCAGCCGTTTGAGCTAAGATTTTAAAATTATTCACATAATGAAAACCTATACTTTGTCTCAGGCGAGTTTCCCATTCAAATGCATGTAACAGTGAGAAATGCACTGTCTTGGCGAAAGAAAGCGTTTTTGTACAACTTCATATAAATCGCTGTAACTTTTGATAGAAGACTCAGACAAACATGTTTATGGCTTTATCTTATAGAACTCAATATCCCCGTGCTGGGCGAACAGAACAGGTTTTGCAGCCGTTTGAGCTAAGATTTTAAAATTATTCACATAATGAAAACCTATACTTTGTTTCAGGCGAGTTTCCCATTCAAATGCATGTAACAGTGAGAAACGCATTGTCTTGGCGAAATAAAGCGTTTTTGAACAACTTCATATAAATCGCTGTAACTTTTGATAGAAGACTCAGACAAACATGTTTATGGCTTTACCTTATAGAACTCAATATCCCTGTGCTGGGCAAACAGGTTTTGCAGCCGTTTGAGCTAAGATTTTAAAATTATTCACATAATGAAAACCTATACTTTGTTTCAGGCGAGTTTCCCATTCAAATGCATGTAACAGTGAGAAACGCATTGTCTTGGCGAAATAAAGCGTTTTTGTACAACTTCATATAAATCGCTGTAACTTTTGATAGAAGACTCAGACAAACATGTTTATGGCTTTATCTTATAGAACTCAATATCCCCGTGCTGGGCAAACAGGTTTTGCAGCCGTTTGAGCTAAGATTTTAAAATTATTCACATAATGAAAACCTATACTTTGTCTCAGGCGAGTTTCCCATTCAAATGCATGTAACAGTGAGAAACGCATTGTCTTGGCGAAATAAAGCGTTTTTGAACAACTTCATATAAATCGCTGTAACTTTTGATAGAAGACTCAGACAAACATGTTTATGGCTTTATCTTATAGAACTCAATATCCCCGTGCTGGGAAAACAGAACAGGTTTTGCAGCCGTTTGAGCTAAGATTTTAAAATTATTCACATAATGAAAACCTATACTTTGTTTCAGGCGAGTTTCCCATTCAAATGCATGTAACAGTGAGAAACGCATTGTCTTGGCGAAATAAAGCGTTTTTGAACAACTTCATATAAATCGCTGTAACTTTTGATAGAAGACTCAGACAAACATGTTTATGGCTTTATCTTATAGAACTCAATATCCCCGTGCTGGGCAAACAGAACAGGTTTTGCAGCCGTTTGAGCTAAGATTTTAAAATTATTCACATAATGAAAACCTATACTTTGTCTCAGGCGAGTTTCCCATTCAAATGCATGTAACAGTGAGAAATGCACTGTCTTGGCGAAAGAAAGCGTTTTTGTACAACTTCATATAAATCGCTGTAACTTTTGATAGAAGACTCAGACAAACATGTTTATGGCTTTATCTTATAGAACTCAATATCCCCGTGCTGGGCAAACAGAACAGGTTTTGCAGCCGTTTGAGCTAAGATTTTAAAATTATTCACATAATGAAAACCTATACTTTGTTTCAGGTGAGTTTCCCATTCAAATGCATGTAACAGTGAGAAACGCATTGTCTTGGCGAAATAAAGCGTTTTTGTACAACTTCATATAAATCGCTGTAACTTTTGATAGAAGACTCAGACAAACATGTTTATGGCTTTATCTTATAGAACTCAATATCCCTGTGCTGGGCAAACAGGTTTTGCAGCCATTTGAGCTAAGATTTTAAAATTATTCACATAATGAAAACCTATACTTTGTTTCAGGCGAGTTTCCCATTCAAATGCATGTAACAGTGAGAAACGCATTGTCTTGGCGAAATAAAGCGTTTTTGAACAACTTCATATAAATCGCTGTAACTTTTGATAGAAGACTCAGACAAACATGTTTATGGCTTTATCTTATAGAACTCAATATCCCCGTGCTGGGCAAACAGGTTTTGCAGCCGTTTGAGCTAAGATTTTAAAATTATTCACATAATGAAAACCTATACTTTGTTTCAGGCGAGTTTCCCATTCAAATGCATGTAACAGTGAGAAACGCATTGTCTTGGCGAAAGAAAGCGTTTTTGTACAACTTCTTATAAATCGCTGTAACTTTTGATAGAAGACTCAGACAAACATGTTTATGGCTTTACCTTATAGAACTCAATATCCCTGTGCTGGGCAAACAGGTTTTGCAGCCGTTTGAGCTAAGATTTTAAAATTATTCACATAATGAAAACCTATACTTTGTTTCAGGCGAGTTTCCCATTCAAATGCATGTAACAGTGAGAAACGCATTGTCTTGGCGAAATAAAGCGTTTTTGAACAACTTCATATAAATCGCTGTAACTTTTGATAGAAGACTCAGACAAACATGTTTATGGCTTTATCTTATAGAACTCAATATGCCCGTGCTGGGCAAACAGGTTTTGCAGCCGTTTGAGCTAAGATTTTAAAATTATTCACATAATGAAAACCTATACTTTGTCTCAGGCGAGTTTCCCATTCAAATGCATGTAACAGTGAGAAATGCACTGTCTTGGCGAAAGAAAGCGTTTTTGTACAACTTCATATAAATCGCTGTAACTTTTGATAGAAGACTCAGACAAACATGTTTATGGCTTTATCTTATAGAACTCAATATCCCCGTGCTGGGAAAACAGAACAGGTTTTGCAGCCGTTTGAGCTAAGATTTTAAAATTATTCACATAATGAAAACCTATACTTTGTCTCAGGCGAGTTTCCCATTCAAATGCATGTAACAGTGAGAAACGCATTGTCTTGGCGAAATAAAGCGTTTTTGAACAACTTCATATAAATCGCTGTAACTTTTGATAGAAGACTCAGACAAACATGTTTATGGCTTTACCTTATAGAACTCAATATCCCTGTGCTGGGCAAACAGGTTTTGCAGCCGTTTGAGCTAAGATTTTAAAATTATTCACATAATGAAAACCTATACTTTGTTTCAGGCGAGTTTCCCATTCAAATGCATGTAACAGTGAGAAACGCATTGTCTTGGCGAAATAAAGCGTTTTTGTACAACTTCGTATAAATCGCTGTAACTTTTGATAGAAGACTCAGACAAACATGTTTATGGCTTTATCTTATAGAACTCAATATCCCCGTGCTGGGCAAACAGGTTTTGCAGCCGTTTGAGCTAAGATTTTAAAATTATTCACATAATGAAAACCTATACTTTGTTTCAGGCGAGTTTCCCATTCAAATGCATGTAACAGTGAGAAACGCATTGTCTTGGCGAAATAAAGCGTTTTTGAACAACTTCATATAAATCGCTGTAACTTTTGATAGAAGACTCAGACAAACATGTTTATGGCTTTATCTTATAGAACTCAATATCCCCGTGCTGGGCAAACAGAACAGGTTTTGCAGCCGTTTGAGCTAAGATTTTAAAATTATTCACATAATGAAAACCTATACTTTGTTTCAGGCGAGTTTCCCATTCAAATGCATGTAACAGTGAGAAATGCACTGTCTTGGCGAAAGAAAGCGTTTTTGTACAACTTCATATAAATCGCTGTAACTTTTGATAGAAGACTCAGACAAACATGTTTATGGCTTTATCTTATAGAACTCAATATCCCCGTGCTGGGCAAACAGAACAGGTTTTGCAGCCGTTTGAGCTAAGATTTTAAAATTATTCACATAATGAAAACCTATACTTTGTCTCAGGCGAGTTTCCCATTCAAATGCATGTAACAGTGAGAAATGCACTGTCTTGGCGAAAGAAAGCGTTTTTGTACAACTTCATATAAATCGCTGTAACTTTTGATAGAAGACTCAGACAAACATGTTTATGGCTTTATCTTATAGAACTCAATATCCCCGTGCTGGGCGAACAGAACAGGTTTTGCAGCCGTTTGAGCTAAGATTTTAAAATTATTCACATAATGAAAACCTATACTTTGTTTCAGGCGAGTTTCCCATTCAAATGCATGTAACAGTGAGAAACGCATTGTCTTGGCGAAATAAAGCGTTTTTGAACAACTTCATATAAATCGCTGTAACTTTTGATAGAAGACTCAGACAAACATGTTTATGGCTTTACCTTATAGAACTCAATATCCCTGTGCTGGGCAAACAGGTTTTGCAGCCGTTTGAGCTAAGATTTTAAAATTATTCACATAATGAAAACCTATACTTTGTTTCAGGCGAGTTTCCCATTCAAATGCATGTAACAGTGAGAAACGCATTGTCTTGGCGAAATAAAGCGTTTTTGAACAACTTCATATAAATCGCTGTAACTTTTGATAGAAGACTCAGACAAACATGTTTATGGCTTTACCTTATAGAACTCAATATCCCTGTGCTGGGCAAACAGGTTTTGCAGCCGTTTGAGCTAAGATTTTAAAATTATTCACATAATGAAAACCTATACTTTGTTTCAGGCGAGTTTCCCATTCAAATGCATGTAACAGTGAGAAACGCATTGTCTTGGCGAAAGAAAGCGTTTTTGTACAACTTCTTATAAATCGCTGTAACTTTTGATAGAAGACTCAGACAAACATGTTTATGGCTTTACCTTATAGAACTCAATATCCCCGTGCTGGGCAAACAGGTTTTGCAGCCGTTTGAGCTAAGATTTTAAAATTATTCACATAATGAAAACCTATACTTTGTCTCAGGCGAGTTTCCCATTCAAATGCATGTAACAGTGAGAAATGCACTGTCTTGGCGAAAGAAAGCGTTTTTGTACAACTTCATATAAATCGCTGTAACTTTTGATAGAAGACTCAGACAAACATGTTTATGGCTTTATCTTATAGAACTCAATATCCCCGTGCTGGGCGAACAGAACAGGTTTTGCAGCCGTTTGAGCTAAGATTTTAAAATTATTCACATAATGAAAACCTATACTTTGTTTCAGGCGAGTTTCCCATTCAAATGCATGTAACAGTGAGAAACGCATTGTCTTGGCGAAATAAAGCGTTTTTGAACAACTTCATATAAATCGCTGTAACTTTTGATAGAAGACTCAGACAAACATGTTTATGGCTTTACCTTATAGAACTCAATATCCCTGTGCTGGGCAAACAGGTTTTGCAGCCGTTTGAGCTAAGATTTTAAAATTATTCACATAATGAAAACCTATACTTTGTCTCAGGCGAGTTTCCCATTCAAATGCATGTAACAGTGAGAAATGCACTGTCTTGGCGAAATAAAGCGTTTTTGAACAACTTCATATAAATCGCTGTAACTTTTGATAGAAGACTCAGACAAACATGTTTATGGCTTTATCTTATAGAACTCAATATCCCCGTGCTGGGCGAACAGAACAGGTTTTGCAGCCGTTTGAGCTAAGATTTTAAAATTATTCACATAATGAAAACCTATACTTTGTTTCAGGCGAGTTTCCCATTCAAATGCATGTAACAGTGAGAAACGCATTGTCTTGGCGAAATAAAGCGTTTTTGAACAACTTCATATAAATCGCTGTAACTTTTGATAGAAGACTCAGACAAACATGTTTATGGCTTTATCTTATAGAACTCAATATCCCCGTGCTGGGCGAACAGAACAGGTTTTGCAGCCGTTTGAGCTAAGATTTTAAAATTATTCACATAATGAAAACCTATACTTTGTTTCAGGCGAGTTTCCCATTCAAATGCATGTAACAGTGAGAAACGCATTGTCTTGGCGAAATAAAGCGTTTTTGAACAACTTCATATAAATCGCTGTAACTTTTGATAGAAGACTCAGACAAACATGTTTATGGCTTTACCTTATAGAACTCAATATCCCTGTGCTGGGCAAACAGGTTTTGCAGCCGTTTGAGCTAAGATTTTAAAATTATTCACATAATGAAAACCTATACTTTGTTTCAGGCGAGTTTCCCATTCAAATGCATGTAACAGTGAGAAACGCATTGTCTTGGCGAAATAAAGCGTTTTTGAACAACTTCATATAAATCGCTGTAACTTTTGATAGAAGACTCAGACAAACATGTTTATGGCTTTACCTTATAGAACTCAATATCCCTGTGCTGGGCAAACAGGTTTTGCAGCCGTTTGAGCTAAGATTTTAAAATTATTCACATAATGAAAACCTATACTTTGTTTCAGGCGAGTTTCCCATTCAAATGCATGTAACAGTGAGAAACGCATTGTCTTGGCGAAAGAAAGCGTTTTTGTACAACTTCTTATAAATCGCTGTAACTTTTGATAGAAGACTCAGACAAACATGTTTATGGCTTTACCTTATAGAACTCAATATCCCCGTGCTGGGCAAACAGGTTTTGCAGCCGTTTGAGCTAAGATTTTAAAATTATTCACATAATGAAAACCTATACTTTGTTTCAGGCGAGTTTCCCATTCAAATGCATGTAACAGTGAGAAACGCATTGTCTTGGCGAAATAAAGCGTTTTTGTACAACTTCATATAAATCGCTGTAACTTTTGATAGAAGACTCAGACAAACATGTTTATGGCTTTATCTTATAGAACTCAATATGCCCGTGCTGGGCAAACAGGTTTTGCAGCCGTTTGAGCTAAGATTTTAAAATTATTCACATAATGAAAACCTATACTTTGTCTCAGGCGAGTTTCCCATTCAAATGCATGTAACAGTGAGAAATGCACTGTCTTGGCGAAAGAAAGCGTTTTTGTACAACTTCATATAAATCGCTGTAACTTTTGATAGAAGACTCAGACAAACATGTTTATGGCTTTATCTTATAGAACTCAATATCCCCGTGCTGGGCAAACAGAACAGGTTTTGCAGCCGTTTGAGCTAAGATTTTAAAATTATTCACATAATGAAAACCTATACTTTGTTTCAGGTGAGTTTCCCATTCAAATGCATGTAACAGTGAGAAACGCATTGTCTTGGCGAAATAAAGCGTTTTTGTACAACTTCATATAAATCGCTGTAACTTTTGATAGAAGACTCAGACAAACATGTTTATGGCTTTATCTTATAGAACTCAATATCCCTGTGCTGGGCAAACAGGTTTTGCAGCCATTTGAGCTAAGATTTTAAAATTATTCACATAATGAAAACCTATACTTTGTTTCAGGCGAGTTTCCCATTCAAATGCATGTAACAGTGAGAAACGCATTGTCTTGGCGAAATAAAGCGTTTTTGAACAACTTCATATAAATCGCTGTAACTTTTGATAGAAGACTCAGACAAACATGTTTATGGCTTTATCTTATAGAACTCAATATCCCCGTGCTGGGCAAACAGGTTTTGCAGCCGTTTGAGCTAAGATTTTAAAATTATTCACATAATGAAAACCTATACTTTGTTTCAGGCGAGTTTCCCATTCAAATGCATGTAACAGTGAGAAACGCATTGTCTTGGCGAAAGAAAGCGTTTTTGTACAACTTCTTATAAATCGCTGTAACTTTTGATAGAAGACTCAGACAAACATGTTTATGGCTTTACCTTATAGAACTCAATATCCCCGTGCTGGGCAAACAGGTTTTGCAGCCGTTTGAGCTAAGATTTTAAAATTATTCACATAATGAAAACCTATACTTTGTTTCAGGCGAGTTTCCCATTCAAATGCATGTAACAGTGAGAAACGCATTGTCTTGGCGAAATAAAGCGTTTTTGTACAACTTCATATAAATCGCTGTAACTTTTGATAGAAGACTCAGACAAACATGTTTATGGCTTTATCTTATAGAACTCAATATGCCCGTGCTGGGCAAACAGGTTTTGCAGCCGTTTGAGCTAAGATTTTAAAATTATTCACATAATGAAAACCTATACTTTGTCTCAGGCGAGTTTCCCATTCAAATGCATGTAACAGTGAGAAATGCACTGTCTTGGCGAAAGAAAGCGTTTTTGTACAACTTCATATAAATCGCTGTAACTTTTGATAGAAGACTCAGACAAACATGTTTATGGCTTTATCTTATAGAACTCAATATCCCCGTGCTGGGCGAACAGAACAGGTTTTGCAGCCGTTTGAGCTAAGATTTTAAAATTATTCACATAATGAAAACCTATACTTTGTTTCAGGCGAGTTTCCCATTCAAATGCATGTAACAGTGAGAAACGCATTGTCTTGGCGAAATAAAGCGTTTTTGAACAACTTCATATAAATCGCTGTAACTTTTGATAGAAGACTCAGACAAACATGTTTATGGCTTTACCTTATAGAACTCAATATCCCTGTGCTGGGCAAACAGGTTTTGCAGCCGTTTGAGCTAAGATTTTAAAATTATTCACATAATGAAAACCTATACTTTGTTTCAGGCGAGTTTCCCATTCAAATGCATGTAACAGTGAGAAACGCATTGTCTTGGCGAAATAAAGCGTTTTTGAACAACTTCATATAAATCGCTGTAACTTTTGATAGAAGACTCAGACAAACATGTTTATGGCTTTATCTTATAGAACTCAATATCCCCGTGCTGGGCAAACAGGTTTTGCAGCCGTTTGAGCTAAGATTTTAAAATTATTCACATAATGAAAACCTATACTTTGTTTCAGGCGAGTTTCCCATTCAAATGCATGTAACAGTGAGAAACGCATTGTCTTGGCGAAAGAAAGCGTTTTTGTACAACTTCTTATAAATCGCTGTAACTTTTGATAGAAGACTCAGACAAACATGTTTATGGCTTTACCTTATAGAACTCAATATCCCCGTGCTGGGCAAACAGGTTTTGCAGCCGTTTGAGCTAAGATTTTAAAATTATTCACATAATGAAAACCTATACTTTGTTTCAGGCGAGTTTCCCATTCAAATGCATGTAACAGTGAGAAACGCATTGTCTTGGCGAAATAAAGCGTTTTTGTACAACTTCATATAAATCGCTGTAACTTTTGATAGAAGACTCAGACAAACATGTTTATGGCTTTATCTTATAGAACTCAATATGCCCGTGCTGGGCAAACAGGTTTTGCAGCCGTTTGAGCTAAGATTTTAAAATTATTCACATAATGAAAACCTATACTTTGTCTCAGGCGAGTTTCCCATTCAAATGCATGTAACAGTGAGAAATGCACTGTCTTGGCGAAAGAAAGCGTTTTTGTACAACTTCATATAAATCGCTGTAACTTTTGATAGAAGACTCAGACAAACATGTTTATGGCTTTATCTTATAGAACTCAATATCCCCGTGCTGGGCGAACAGAACAGGTTTTGCAGCCGTTTGAGCTAAGATTTTAAAATTATTCACATAATGAAAACCTATACTTTGTTTCAGGCGAGTTTCCCATTCAAATGCATGTAACAGTGAGAAACGCATTGTCTTGGCGAAATAAAGCGTTTTTGAACAACTTCATATAAATCGCTGTAACTTTTGATAGAAGACTCAGACAAACATGTTTATGGCTTTACCTTATAGAACTCAATATCCCTGTGCTGGGCAAACAGGTTTTGCAGCCGTTTGAGCTAAGATTTTAAAATTATTCACATAATGAAAACCTATACTTTGTTTCAGGCGAGTTTCCCATTCAAATGCATGTAACAGTGAGAAACGCATTGTCTTGGCGAAATAAAGCGTTTTTGTACAACTTCATATAAATCGCTGTAACTTTTGATAGAAGACTCAGACAAACATGTTTATGGCTTTATCTTATAGAACTCAATATCCCCGTGCTGGGCAAACAGGTTTTGCAGCCGTTTGAGCTAAGATTTTAAAATTATTCACATAATGAAAACCTATACTTTGTCTCAGGCGAGTTTCCCATTCAAATGCATGTAACAGTGAGAAATGCACTGTCTTGGCGAAAGAAAGCGTTTTTGTACAACTTCATATAAATCGCTGTAACTTTTGATAGAAGACTCAGACAAACATGTTTATGGCTTTATCTTATAGAACTCAATATCCCCGTGCTGGGCAAACAGAACAGGTTTTGCAGCCGTTTGAGCTAAGATTTTAAAATTATTCACATAATGAAAACCTATACTTTGTCTCAGGCGAGTTTCCCATTCAAATGCATGTAACAGTGAGAAATGCACTGTCTTGGCGAAATAAAGCGTTTTTGTACAACTTCATATAAATCGCTGTAACTTTTGATAGAAGACTCAGACAAACATGTTTATGGCTTTATCTTATAGAACTCAATATCCCCGTGCTGGGCAAACAGAACAGGTTTTGCAGCCGTTTGAGCTAAGATTTTAAAATTATTCACATAATGAAAACCTATACTTTGTTTCAGGCGAGTTTCCCATTCAAATGCATGTAACAGTGAGAAACGCATTGTCTTGGCGAAATAAAGCGTTTTTGAACAACTTCATATAAATCGCTGTAACTTTTGATAGAAGACTCAGACAAACATGTTTATGGCTTTATCTTATAGAACTCAATATCCCCGTGCTGGGCAAACAGAACAGGTTTTGCAGCCGTTTGAGCTAAGATTTTAAAATTATTCACATAATGAAAACCTATACTTTGTCTCAGGCGAGTTTCCCATTCAAATGCATGTAACAGTGAGAAATGCACTGTCTTGGCGAAAGAAAGCGTTTTTGTACAACTTCATATAAATCGCTGTAACTTTTGATAGAAGACTCAGACAAACATGTTTATGGCTTTATCTTATAGAACTCAATATCCCCGTGCTGGGCAAACAGAACAGGTTTTGCAGCCGTTTGAGCTAAGATTTTAAAATTATTCACATAATGAAAACCTATACTTTGTTTCAGGTGAGTTTCCCATTCAAATGCATGTAACAGTGAGAAACGCATTGTCTTGGCGAAATAAAGCGTTTTTGTACAACTTCATATAAATCGCTGTAACTTTTGATAGAAGACTCAGACAAACATGTTTATGGCTTTATCTTATAGAACTCAATATCCCTGTGCTGGGCAAACAGGTTTTGCAGCCATTTGAGCTAAGATTTTAAAATTATTCACATAATGAAAACCTATACTTTGTTTCAGGCGAGTTTCCCATTCAAATGCATGTAACAGTGAGAAACGCATTGTCTTGGCGAAATAAAGCGTTTTTGAACAACTTCATATAAATCGCTGTAACTTTTGATAGAAGACTCAGACAAACATGTTTATGGCTTTATCTTATAGAACTCAATATCCCCGTGCTGGGCAAACAGGTTTTGCAGCCGTTTGAGCTAAGATTTTAAAATTATTCACATAATGAAAACCTATACTTTGTTTCAGGCGAGTTTCCCATTCAAATGCATGTAACAGTGAGAAACGCATTGTCTTGGCGAAAGAAAGCGTTTTTGTACAACTTCTTATAAATCGCTGTAACTTTTGATAGAAGACTCAGACAAACATGTTTATGGCTTTACCTTATAGAACTCAATATCCCTGTGCTGGGCAAACAGGTTTTGCAGCCGTTTGAGCTAAGATTTTAAAATTATTCACATAATGAAAACCTATACTTTGTTTCAGGCGAGTTTCCCATTCAAATGCATGTAACAGTGAGAAACGCATTGTCTTGGCGAAATAAAGCGTTTTTGAACAACTTCATATAAATCGCTGTAACTTTTGATAGAAGACTCAGACAAACATGTTTATGGCTTTATCTTATAGAACTCAATATGCCCGTGCTGGGCAAACAGGTTTTGCAGCCGTTTGAGCTAAGATTTTAAAATTATTCACATAATGAAAACCTATACTTTGTCTCAGGCGAGTTTCCCATTCAAATGCATGTAACAGTGAGAAATGCACTGTCTTGGCGAAAGAAAGCGTTTTTGTACAACTTCATATAAATCGCTGTAACTTTTGATAGAAGACTCAGACAAACATGTTTATGGCTTTATCTTATAGAACTCAATATCCCCGTGCTGGGAAAACAGAACAGGTTTTGCAGCCGTTTGAGCTAAGATTTTAAAATTATTCACATAATGAAAACCTATACTTTGTCTCAGGCGAGTTTCCCATTCAAATGCATGTAACAGTGAGAAACGCATTGTCTTGGCGAAATAAAGCGTTTTTGAACAACTTCATATAAATCGCTGTAACTTTTGATAGAAGACTCAGACAAACATGTTTATGGCTTTACCTTATAGAACTCAATATCCCTGTGCTGGGCAAACAGGTTTTGCAGCCGTTTGAGCTAAGATTTTAAAATTATTCACATAATGAAAACCTATACTTTGTTTCAGGCGAGTTTCCCATTCAAATGCATGTAACAGTGAGAAACGCATTGTCTTGGCGAAATAAAGCGTTTTTGTACAACTTCGTATAAATCGCTGTAACTTTTGATAGAAGACTCAGACAAACATGTTTATGGCTTTATCTTATAGAACTCAATATCCCCGTGCTGGGCAAACAGGTTTTGCAGCCGTTTGAGCTAAGATTTTAAAATTATTCACATAATGAAAACCTATACTTTGTTTCAGGCGAGTTTCCCATTCAAATGCATGTAACAGTGAGAAACGCATTGTCTTGGCGAAATAAAGCGTTTTTGAACAACTTCATATAAATCGCTGTAACTTTTGATAGAAGACTCAGACAAACATGTTTATGGCTTTATCTTATAGAACTCAATATCCCCGTGCTGGGCAAACAGAACAGGTTTTGCAGCCGTTTGAGCTAAGATTTTAAAATTATTCACATAATGAAAACCTATACTTTGTTTCAGGCGAGTTTCCCATTCAAATGCATGTAACAGTGAGAAACGCATTGTCTTGGCGAAATAAAGCGTTTTTGAACAACTTCATATAAATCGCTGTAACTTTTGATAGAAGACTCAGACAAACATGTTTATGGCTTTATCTTATAGAACTCAATATCCCCGTGCTGGGCAAACAGAACAGGTTTTGCAGCCGTTTGAGCTAAGATTTTAAAATTATTCACATAATGAAAACCTATACTTTGTTTCAGGCGAGTTTCCCATTCAAATGCATGTAACAGTGAGAAATGCACTGTCTTGGCGAAAGAAAGCGTTTTTGTACAACTTCATATAAATCGCTGTAACTTTTGATAGAAGACTCAGACAAACATGTTTATGGCTTTATCTTATAGAACTCAATATCCCCGTGCTGGGCAAACAGAACAGGTTTTGCAGCCGTTTGAGCTAAGATTTTAAAATTATTCACATAATGAAAACCTATACTTTGTTTCAGGTGAGTTTCCCATTCAAATGCATGTAACAGTGAGAAACGCATTGTCTTGGCGAAATAAAGCGTTTTTGTACAACTTCATATAAATCGCTGTAACTTTTGATAGAAGACTCAGACAAACATGTTTATGGCTTTATCTTATAGAACTCAATATCCCTGTGCTGGGCAAACAGGTTTTGCAGCCATTTGAGCTAAGATTTTAAAATTATTCACATAATGAAAACCTATACTTTGTTTCAGGCGAGTTTCCCATTCAAATGCATGTAACAGTGAGAAACGCATTGTCTTGGCGAAATAAAGCGTTTTTGAACAACTTCATATAAATCGCTGTAACTTTTGATAGAAGACTCAGACAAACATGTTTATGGCTTTATCTTATAGAACTCAATATCCCCGTGCTGGGCAAACAGGTTTTGCAGCCGTTTGAGCTAAGATTTTAAAATTATTCACATAATGAAAACCTATACTTTGTTTCAGGCGAGTTTCCCATTCAAATGCATGTAACAGTGAGAAACGCATTGTCTTGGCGAAAGAAAGCGTTTTTGTACAACTTCTTATAAATCGCTGTAACTTTTGATAGAAGACTCAGACAAACATGTTTATGGCTTTACCTTATAGAACTCAATATCCCTGTGCTGGGCAAACAGGTTTTGCAGCCGTTTGAGCTAAGATTTTAAAATTATTCACATAATGAAAACCTATACTTTGTTTCAGGCGAGTTTCCCATTCAAATGCATGTAACAGTGAGAAACGCATTGTCTTGGCGAAATAAAGCGTTTTTGAACAACTTCATATAAATCGCTGTAACTTTTGATAGAAGACTCAGACAAACATGTTTATGGCTTTACCTTATAGAACTCAATATCCCTGTGCTGGGCAAACAGGTTTTGCAGCCGTTTGAGCTAAGATTTTAAAATTATTCACATAATGAAAACCTATACTTTGTTTCAGGCGAGTTTCCCATTCAAATGCATGTAACAGTGAGAAACGCATTGTCTTGGCGAAATAAAGCGTTTTTGAACAACTTCATATAAATCGCTGTAACTTTTGATAGAAGACTCAGACAAACATGTTTATGGCTTTATCTTATAGAACTCAATATCCCCGTGCTGGGCAAACAGGTTTTGCAGCCGTTTGAGCTAAGATTTTAAAATTATTCACATAATGAAAACCTATACTTTGTTTCAGGCGAGTTTCCCATTCAAATGCATGTAACAGTGAGAAACGCATTGTCTTGGCGAAAGAAAGCGTTTTTGTACAACTTCTTATAAATCGCTGTAACTTTTGATAGAAGACTCAGACAAACATGTTTATGGCTTTACCTTATAGAACTCAATATCCCCGTGCTGGGCAAACAGGTTTTGCAGCCGTTTGAGCTAAGATTTTAAAATTATTCACATAATGAAAACCTATACTTTGTTTCAGGCGAGTTTCCCATTCAAATGCATGTAACAGTGAGAAACGCATTGTCTTGGCGAAATAAAGCGTTTTTGTACAACTTCATATAAATCGCTGTAACTTTTGATAGAAGACTCAGACAAACATGTTTATGGCTTTATCTTATAGAACTCAATATGCCCGTGCTGGGCAAACAGGTTTTGCAGCCGTTTGAGCTAAGATTTTAAAATTATTCACATAATGAAAACCTATACTTTGTCTCAGGCGAGTTTCCCATTCAAATGCATGTAACAGTGAGAAATGCACTGTCTTGGCGAAAGAAAGCGTTTTTGTACAACTTCATATAAATCGCTGTAACTTTTGATAGAAGACTCAGACAAACATGTTTATGGCTTTATCTTATAGAACTCAATATCCCCGTGCTGGGCGAACAGAACAGGTTTTGCAGCCGTTTGAGCTAAGATTTTAAAATTATTCACATAATGAAAACCTATACTTTGTTTCAGGCGAGTTTCCCATTCAAATGCATGTAACAGTGAGAAACGCATTGTCTTGGCGAAATAAAGCGTTTTTGAACAACTTCATATAAATCGCTGTAACTTTTGATAGAAGACTCAGACAAACATGTTTATGGCTTTACCTTATAGAACTCAATATCCCTGTGCTGGGCAAACAGGTTTTGCAGCCGTTTGAGCTAAGATTTTAAAATTATTCACATAATGAAAACCTATACTTTGTGTCAGGCGAGTTTCCCATTCAAATGCATGTAACAGTGAGAAACGCATTGTCTTGGCGAAATAAAGCGTTTTTGTACAACTTCATATAAATCGCTGTAACTTTTGATAGAAGACTCAGACAAACATGTTTATGGCTTTATCTTATAGAACTCAATATCCCCGTGCTGGGCAAACAGGTTTTGCAGCCGTTTGAGCTAAGATTTTAAAATTATTCACATAATGAAAACCTATACTTTGTCTCAGGCGAGTTTCCCATTCAAATGCATGTAACAGTGAGAAATGCACTGTCTTGGCGAAAGAAAGCGTTTTTGTACAACTTCATATAAATCGCTGTAACTTTTGATAGAAGACTCAGACAAACATGTTTATGGCTTTATCTTATAGAACTCAATATCCCCGTGCTGGGCAAACAGAACAGGTTTTGCAGCCGTTTGAGCTAAGATTTTAAAATTATTCACATAATGAAAACCTATACTTTGTCTCAGGCGAGTTTCCCATTCAAATGCATGTAACAGTGAGAAATGCACTGTCTTGGCGAAATAAAGCGTTTTTGTACAACTTCATATAAATCGCTGTAACTTTTGATAGAAGACTCAGACAAACATGTTTATGGCTTTATCTTATAGAACTCAATATCCCCGTGCTGGGCAAACAGAACAGGTTTTGCAGCCGTTTGAGCTAAGATTTTAAAATTATTCACATAATGAAAACCTATACTTTGTGTCAGGCGAGTTTCCCATTCAAATGCATGTAACAGTGAGAAACGCATTGTCTTGGCGAAATAAAGCGTTTTTGAACAACTTCATATAAATCGCTGTAACTTTTGATAGAAGACTCAGACAAACATGTTTATGGCTTTACCTTATAGAACTCAATATCCCTGTGCTGGGCAAACAGGTTTTGCAGCCGTTTGAGCTAAGATTTTAAAATTATTCACATAATGAAAACCTATACTTTGTTTCAGGCGAGTTTCCCATTCAAATGCATGTAACAGTGAGAAACGCATTGTCTTGGCGAAATAAAGCGTTTTTGTACAACTTCGTATAAATCGCTGTAACTTTTGATAGAAGACTCAGACAAACATGTTTATGGCTTTATCTTATAGAACTCAATATCCCCGTGCTGGGCAAACAGGTTTTGCAGCCGTTTGAGCTAAGATTTTAAAATTATTCACATAATGAAAACCTATACTTTGTTTCAGGCGAGTTTCCCATTCAAATGCATGTAACAGTGAGAAACGCATTGTCTTGGCGAAATAAAGCGTTTTTGAACAACTTCATATAAATCGCTGTAACTTTTGATAGAAGACTCAGACAAACATGTTTATGGCTTTATCTTATAGAACTCAATATCCCCGTGCTGGGCAAACAGAACAGGTTTTGCAGCCGTTTGAGCTAAGATTTTAAAATTATTCACATAATGAAAACCTATACTTTGTTTCAGGCGAGTTTCCCATTCAAATGCATGTAACAGTGAGAAACGCATTGTCTTGGCGAAATAAAGCGTTTTTGTACAACTTCATATAAATCGCTGTAACTTTTGATAGAAGACTCAGACAAACATGTTTATGGCTTTACCTTATAGAACTCAATATCCCTGTGCTGGGCAAACAGGTTTTGCAGCCGTTTGAGCTAAGATTTTAAAATTATTCACATAATGAAAACCTATACTTTGTCTCAGGCGAGTTTCCCATTCAAATGCATGTAATAGTGAGAAATGCACTGTCTTGGCGAAAGAAAGCGTTTTTGTACAACTTCATATAAATCGCTGTAACTTTTGATAGAAGACTCAGACAAACATGTTTATGGCTTTATCTTATAGAACTCAATATCCCCGTGCTGGGCAAACAGGTTTTGCAGCCGTTTGAGCTAAGATTTTAAAATTATTCACATAATGAAAACCTATACTTTGTCTCAGGCGAGTTTCCCATTCAAATGCATGTAACAGTGAGAAATGCACTGTCTTGGCGAAAGAAAGCGTTTTTGTACAACTTCATATAAATCGCTGTAACTTTTGATAGAAGACTCAGACAAACATGTTTATGGCTTTATCTTATAGAACTCAATATCCCCGTGCTGGGCAAACAGAACAGGTTTTGCAGCCGTTTGAGCTAAGATTTTAAAATTATTCACATAATGAAAACCTATACTTTGTTTCAGGCGAGTTTCCCATTCAAATGCATGTAACAGTGAGAAACGCATTGTCTTGGCGAAATAAAGCGTTTTTGAACAACTTCATATAAATCGCTGTAACTTTTGATAGAAGACTCAGACAAACATGTTTATGGCTTTATCTTATAGAACTCAATATCCCCGTGCTGGGCAAACAGAACAGGTTTTGCAGCCGTTTGAGCTAAGATTTTAAAATTATTCACATAATGAAAACCTATACTTTGTTTCAGGCGAGTTTCCCATTCAAATGCATGTAACAGTGAGAAACGCATTGTCTTGGCGAAATAAAGCGTTTTTGAACAACTTCATATAAATCGCTGTAACTTTTGATAGAAGACTCAGACAAACATGTTTATGGCTTTACCTTATAGAACTCAATATCCCCGTGCTGGGCAAACAGGTTTTGCAGCCGTTTGAGCTAAGATTTTAAAATTATTCACATAATGAAAACCTATACTTTGTCTCAGGCGAGTTTCCCATTCAAATGCATGTAACAGTGAGAAATGCACTGTCTTGGCGAAAGAAAGCGTTTTTGTACAACTTCATATAAATCGCTGTAACTTTTGATAGAAGACTCAGACAAACATGTTTATGGCTTTACCTTATAGAGCTCAATATCCCTGTGCTGGGCAAACAGGTTTTGCAGCCGTTTGAGCTAAGATTTTAAAATTATTCACATAATGAAAACCTATACTTTGTGTCAGGCGAGTTTCCCATTCAAATGCATGTAACAGTGAGAAACGCATTGTCTTGGCGAAATAAAGCGTTTTTGTACAACTTCATATAAATCGCTGTAACTTTTGATAGAAGACTCAGACAAACATGTTTATGGCTTTATCTTATAGAACTCAATATGCCCGTGCTGGGCAAACAGGTTTTGCAGCCGTTTGAGCTAAGATTTTAAAATTATTCACATAATGAAAACCTATACTTTGTTTCAGGCGAGTTTCCCATTCAAATGCATATAACAGTGAGAAACGCATTGTCTTGGCGAAATAAAGCGTTTTTGAACAACTTCATATAAATCGCTGTAACTTTTGATAGAAGACTCAGACAAACATGTTTATGGCTTTATCTTATAGAACTCAATATCCCCGTGCTGGGCAAACAGAACAGGTTTTGCAGCCGTTTGAGCTAAGATTTTAAAATTATTCACATAATGAAAACCTATACTTTGTTTCAGGCGAGTTTCCCATTCAAATGCATGTAACAGTGAGAAACGCATTGTCTTGGCGAAAGAAAGCGTTTTTGTACAACTTCTTATAAATCGCTGTAACTTTTGATAGAAGACTCAGACAAACATGTTTATGGCTTTATCTTATAGAACTCAATATCCCCGTGCTGGGCAAACAGAACAGGTTTTGCAGCCGTTTGAGCTAAGATTTTAAAATTATTCACATAATGAAAACCTATACTTTGTTTCAGGCGAGTTTCCCATTCAAATGCATGTAACAGTGAGAAACGCATTGTCTTGGCGAAATAAAGCGTTTTTGAACAACTTCATATAAATCGCTGTAACTTTTGATAGAAGACTCAGACAAACATGTTTATGGCTTTACCTTATAGAACTCAATATCCCTGTGCTGGGCAAACAGGTTTTGCAGCCGTTTGAGCTAAGATTTTAAAATTATTCACATAATGAAAACCTATACTTTGTTTCAGGCGAGTTTCCCATTCAAATGCATGTAACAGTGAGAAACGCATTGTCTTGGCGAAATAAAGCGTTTTTGAACAACTTCATATAAATCGCTGTAACTTTTGATAGAAGACTCAGACAAACATGTTTATGGCTTTATCTTATAGAACTCAATATCCCCGTGCTGGGCAAACAGGTTTTGCAGCCGTTTGAGCTAAGATTTTAAAATTATTCACATAATGAAAACCTATACTTTGTTTCAGGCGAGTTTCCCATTCAAATGCATGTAACAGTGAGAAACGCATTGTCTTGGCGAAATAAAGCGTTTTTGAACAACTTCATATAAATCGCTGTAACTTTTGATGGAAGACTCAGACACACATGTTTATGGCTTTATCTTATAGAACCCTTATAGAAGGGTATGCAATGATCAGATGTTTGATAAACTTAATTTAAAGACTTTTTTGGACTTGTAAATCAATTTGTTTTTAATTATTATCAGAAGCAACTCATAATAATTTCTTGGATTATTTCAAAACAGCATTAGTCTGTCTATCTGATCGATCTATCTGACATCGATCGGATCTGATCGATCGGTAGAGAGAGGTGTGTGTGTGAGAGAGTTTATCATTTACTGTATTCATTCACAGCTGTAAGGCAGGATTAATACTACCTAGCAGGAAAGATGATAGCCGTGTCAGTTGTGCATGGTGGTCCAGGGCCCCATTTCCTGTCAGAAGAGCTGGTACATTATCTTGCAGGCCAGACTTCAGTAAAAGCAACAGTTGCCTCAGTCACAGATGACGACATAGGGAAAGCTTTACAAGAGGTGAGGACAGCGCAGGATTTGAATGCAGATAGAACTACAGCTTCTTCATCTGTATGACATTAAAAAATTCTTTCTTTGTGTAGGGAAAAAACAGGAATGAAAATCAGACACGTAAGCTTACATTGTGTATGTCCATTTTTATGGGTTTTTCAGATCGACAGTGCTGGTTCAGTGGATGTCCTGCGTGACTGTGTCATAAAACACAGTACTATGCTACAGGTGGCTGGTTGTCTAAGGCATGTTTCCACAGTTGAGGAAAAGAAAGACATTGTGTCTGACTATCTCCGGTGGTATATAATTGCTCGAAACTCATCTGTAATTGACAGGTGAGACAGGTGAATTATTGTTATGACAGTGTTGTTCATAATTTCCGACTGAAATATTTTACATTCTCCAAGGTTTCCAAAGTTCACAGTTTGTCCATAGTTTGTGCATGTACTATGAACTGGTAAATGACACAAAGTTCTCCTCATTCTTTAGATTTAAAGAGGGTCTTTCAGCACTTAATTTCCTGAGTGCGCTCCAGCAACACCCTACTTTGCTTTCCCCGGTCCTGTGTCACATGGAAAAGAAACTCACAGCCCTTGAACTTGAGAGACTTTTCAAACCTGACTTCAGCCCATCTGGAAGTAACAGGAGACGTCTGGAAAGTCAAACTGTGGGCTACTGGTCAGACTATCTGCTGGACTGTGAAGGTTTATACCAGTATTTCTTTTAGTACTCATTACAAGACAATGTGTTGAATTCACATATACATATATAATTTTTTTATTTTTTTTTTTTATTTTTTGCAGAATCACAAACTGCTGTGTCGTTGGGCGATGTTCTGATGTTTGCAACTGGGCTAACATCACTGCCACCTTCTGGATTAGATCCACTACCAAGCCTACAGTTCCTGGATGACTCTTTATTCCCGATGGCAAATACATGCTTAAACTTATTGAAACTACCAATGATAACTTCATATTCCTTGTTTAAATCCAACATGGATTTTGGAATTCAAAACTCCCCAGGATTTGGATGTTTCTAGAATGTCTGGCCTTGTAGTTCAAACCTGCTGTTGATTTATTCCTCAAGTTTTTAAGTCAAAAATTTTTTTAAATATGTTATGAATAGGAGAAGGTGGGACATACTGGCGGTACAGCACAAATCCATTATAGTTTACCAGGTTTATTGTAGTTTTATTAGATAACCCAGTTACTTACAGCTGCTTCTTCTTGGCATTACATTGTAAATTCTGTAGGTTTTTTGCTATGGGACTTATCCAGAAATCTGTTATGTATTTGAGCATGTTTTTTTTATTCTAAAATGTAGGTACATCTGTTCAAAGGAGATTTAAAATGCAATCGCTAGACTTGATTTGTTCAAAGTTTTGACAGTGCTACTAAAAGTAAAGGCATTTAAAGGTGTACTGTGTTCTACTCTTAAAAGTTGTAATAAACACACAATACAGTGCAAGATGTGATTTTGATTTGATTTATTATTTATATAAATGTTCAGGACTGTATCTCAACTTCCATCAGCTAAACAAGGACCAGAATTATCAAGACATTCAGTAAGAATATGCTTTTACAAACACAAACTTAAACTTTTGGCGTCTTCAGCCAACTCATGTAGCCTAGTTCAAAAAAGCAGCATATGCTATAGGTTTTGGTGAAAACAACAAAAAGCCAGGTTTTTGTTTTTTTTAGAAATTTGCAATTTCTATTAACTTCATGTAAAGTTCAGTGGCAGACTCCCAGCAGACAGGCTTTTGAAAATGATTTTGCTCCATTACAAAATTCAGATACTCCTGTATGTTTGAGTCCCCACATACAACTACTGACAGCCTAGACTCAGGAAAAGCGTCCAGTTCAGATTGTTGAATCAGGAATCCACAGTCTCTGGAGCCGTATCTGTGATCAATGGAAGACAATTGCATTAATATAGGTTTACACATAAAGTAATTATTTGATCATTATTATCCGTTACCTGTGGGGTAGGTAGTACAGTTCATTTGGCACACCTCCTGGACATGAAGCTGTTCTTGAGGGACGAATCCGATGAGTGTTCCACAGCTTCACACATTCATCAAGATCCTTCTGAACAATGACAGTGAAGCAAAATCTCAAAAGGCACTGATGCTCGTGACTTCCATTGAAGTGTCCAGCATCTCGAAGATCCGCAAACAGCTCCAACCAAAACTGAGCCCTAAAAAAATTGTTTAGAGATAGTTTAGTTTGTTTACATGGCATCGTTTCACAACACGTCATCGCATGGCACTTTACAGTTCATTTTAACTGAATCATATATAGACTCCAGTCAGTTTAAATGTTTTCTATCGAAAGGGATTGCATACAGGCAAAACTCTAAAACATTTCAGTAATGTGCAAAAGTTAATTTATTTTAGGAATTCTAATTAAATGTGAAATTAGCGATACTGAGTCATTACATACAAAGTGAGGTATTTCAAGTATTTCTTACAATGTTAATGATTAAGACGTAGAACTTATGAAAAACCCAAATTCAATGTCTCTAACAATTTGTATGTTCTATTTGTTTGGGTCATTTTTGCATAAATTACTGCCTCCATGCAGCGTGGTATGGATGCTATCAGTCTGTGGATCTGTTGAGGTGTTATGGAAGACCAGGATGCTTCAGTAGCAGCCTTGAGGTCTTAGCCACTACACTATGTTACACCCCTTTCATCCACACTTACATTAGACAAAACTTTCTATTAATGTGCTTTGATAGTCTCTGTGAACATTCAAATTCTTTTAAGGTGTTCTTTATGGAGGGTGTCAATTATGTTTTTTTTCCCACAGCTGTCAGGACAGCAGTCATGTCCATCCTGTGAGTCCTCCTGAATTAGAAAGACCATTTAGAGGCTCAGGAACCCTTTGCAGATGATTTGAATTAATTAGCTCATAGTAGAGTGGCACTTTAAGTCTAAAATATTTAACCTTTTCACAATATTATGGTTTTGAAGTTGGGTTTTTCTTAAGTTCCAAAGCATAATCATCATAATTACTAAATGGGCTAAAAATGTATAGTTTGGCATACAATGAGTATTTAATATCGGTTTTACTTTTTAAGTTGAATTACTGAAATAATAATAATAATAATAATAACAACAGTAATAATAATAATGGATTGCATTTATATAGCGCTTTTCGAGGCCCTCAAAGCGCTTTACAATTCCACTGTTCATTCACTCTCACATTCACACACTGGTGGAGGCAGCTACAGTTGTAGCCACAGCTGCCCTGGGGCAGATTGACAATAAATCAACTTTTGCACGACATTCAAATTTGTTACGCCTTTAAATATCAGGCAAAATTAAATGTTATATTTACCTTCCTTTTCGATATATTGACCACCAGGACTCAATTCGCTGGTTATTCGTTGATGAACCAAACATGTGACTGGACTCTCCGCTGAAGTGGTCATCATGATGGTGACGTAGTGCGCACTGAACTGCAGCCATAATGCCATTTTCTGTCCCACAGTCAGTTCTCAGTCTCATCGGTACAACACCAAGGCTCCCAACACATGACAAGTAATAGTAAGCTATAACCACTGGATTATTATTGGTTGGTCCACATTCTAGCCACAAAACCTTGCGTGAAAATCCATCAATGCACCCTGAAATGGCCAAACCGAATGGTTTGAGCTTGTCATAACCATCAGCATGCCACATGTAGTTGGGTCCCAGCGAATGATAGGTTCTCCTAATGAATCTTCTGCGTGTTCTCATCTGGCATCCATGAGGATTAAGCTCCCGGAGTATTTTCATCACATCATCCCTCTTCACTTTAAGATGATGCTTTTGTTTAAGTACCAGCCACATTGTTCGATACCCAAACAATCGCCCAGGTCCTTGAAGCTCCGCTCTGATTGCGTTAATGATCGTTGTTCTGGAGTGAAAATATTTTCTTCGGTAAAGTCCAGCATTATTAAGTTTGCTTTTAAGACTCCTTAAACTTATCTTTACACCATGCAAACTTAACATCATGTCCACGATAACACTATATGAGTGACCTTCGTTGAAATATTTAATGCAGTACTGTAGGGTGTCTGATCCTTCAGCCTGGTATGTGTCCCGCAAAAGCTCCAGAGACCGTCCACAGGAAGCACAAAAAGGGGTGAAGAGGCTGAAGCTAACGCCACAAAACAGGCAAAACATTTTCCGGTTCTCTGTGTAGTGCAGCAAGCACCGTCAGGGTGATAAGGAAGCGCTGTGAGGCGTGAGTTTCTCAACGTTTGTTGACATCCCGAATCACTTTTCTGAGCTACAAATATGGAGTAAGCCTAATCGTTGTGCCACTTCCGGTATTTCAGACAATCCCTTTCCATCAAGGATTTTTAATTTGTTGTGGATTTTTAATTTGTTGCGGTTTTTTAATTTGTTGTGGATTTTTGATTTGTTGCGGTTTTTTAATTTGTTGTGGATTTTTGATTTGTTGCGGTTTTTTTAATTTGTTGCGGTTTTTTAATTTGTTGTGGATTTTTAATTTGTTGCAATTTTTAAATTTGTTGTGGATTTTTAATTTGTTGTGGATTTTTAATTTGTTGCGGTTTTTTAATTTGTTGCGGTTTTTTAATTTGTTGCGGTTTTTTTAATTTGTTGTGGATTTTTAATTTGTTGCTGTTTTTTAATTTGTTGTGGATTTTTAATTTGTTGTGGATTTTTAATTTGTTGCGGTTTTTTAATTTGTTGCGGTTTTTTAATTTGTTGTGGATTTTTAATTTGTTGCGGTTTTTTAATTTGTTGTGGATTTTTAATTTGTTGTGGATTTTTAATTTGTTGCGGATTTTAAATTTGTTGCCGTTTTTTAATTTGTTGCGCTTTGCACTTCCCAGCCACCGTATCAGACTGCTCACGGACCCCGAATCCCTGGAACTGGGTCCGTGACAAGTGCGTTTCTGACGATTACATGCATTTGAATGGAGTTCTCGCCAGACACAAAGTAGTTTTCATTTTGCGAATAACTTGAAAATCTTAGCTCAAACAGCTGCAAAACCTGTTTGCCCAGCACGGGGATATTGAATTCTATAAGATAAAGCCATGAATATGTATTTCTGAGTCTTCTATCAACAGTTACAGCTGTCTTTATGAAGACCATGAAACACGCTTTATTTCACCACGTTAGTGCGTTTCTGATTATTACATGCATTTGAATGGAGTTCTCGCCCGACACAAAGTATAGGTTTTCATTATGTGAATAACTTGAAAATCTTAGCTCACACAGCTGCAAAACCTGTTTGCCCAGCACGGGGATATTGAATTCTATAAGATAAAGCCATGAATATGTATTTCTGAGTCTTCTATCAAAAGTTACAGCTATTTATATGAAGTTGTACAAAAACGCTTTCTTTCGCCAAGACAGTGCTTTTCTGACGATTACATGCATTTGAATGGGGAACTCGCCCGAAACAAAGTATAGGTTTTCATTATGTGAATAACTTTAACATCTTAGCTCAAACAGCTGCAAAACCTTTTTGCCCAGACTTTATCTTGGAATCTGCAAGATAAAGCCATAAATATGTGTGTCTGAGTCGTCTATCAAAAGTAACAGCTATTTATATGAAGTTGTACAAAAACGCTTTCTTTCGTCAAGACAGTGCGTTTCTGACTATTACATGCATTTGAATGGGGAACTCGCCTGAAACAAAGTATAGGTTTTCATTATGTGAATAACTTGGAAATCTTAGCTCAAACAGCTGCAAAGCCTGTTTGCCCAGCACGGGGATATTGAATTCTATAAGATAAAGCCATGAATATGTATTTCTGAGTCTTCTATCAAAAGTTACAGCTATTTATATGAAGTTGTACAAAAACGCTTTCTTTCGCCAAGACAGTGCTTTTCTGACGATTACATGCATTTGAATGGGGAACTCGCCCGAAACAAAGTATAGGTTTTCATTATGTGAATAACTTTAACATCTTAGCTCCCACAGCTGCAAAACCTTTTTGCCCAGACTTTATCTTGGAATCTGCAAGATAAAGCCATAAATATGTGTGTCTGAGTCGTCTATCAAAAGTAACAGCTATTTATATGAAGTTGTACAAAAACGCTTTCTTTCGTCAAGACAGTGCGTTTCTGACTATTACATGCATTTGAATGGGGAACTCGCCTGAAACAAAGTATAGGTTTTCATTATGTGAATAACTTGGAAATCTTAGCTCAAACAGCTGCAAAGCCTGTTTGCCCAGCACGGGGATATTGAATTCTATAAGATAAAGCCATGAATATGTATTTCTGAGTCTTCTATCAAAAGTTACAGCTATTTATATGAAGTTGTACAAAAACGCTTTCTTTCGCCAAGACAGTGCTTTTCTGACGATTACATGCATTTGAATGGGGAACTCGCCCGAAACAAAGTATAGGTTTTCATTATGTGAATAACTTTAACATCTTAGCTCCCACAGCTGCAAAACCTGTTTGCCCAGCACAGGGAAATTGAATTCTATAAGATGAAGCCATAAACAAAACATGTGTGTCTTAGTCGTCTATCAAAAGTTACACCGATTTATATGAAGTTGTACAACAACGTTCTTTCGTCAAGACAGTGCGTTTCTGACGATTACATGCATTTGAATGGGAAACTCGCCCGAAACAAAGTATAGGTTTTCATTATGTGAATAACTTTAACATCTTAGCTCAAACAGCTGCAAAACCTTTTTGCCCAGACTTTATCTTGGAATCTGAGAGATAAAGCCATAAATATGTGTGTCTGAGTCGTCTATCAAAAGTAACAGCTATTTATATGAAGTTGTACAAAAACTCTTTCTTTCGTCAAGACAGTGCGTTTCTGACTATTACATGCATTTGAATGGGGAACTCGCCTGAAACAAAGTATAGGTTTTCATTATGTGAATAACTTGGAAATCTTAGCTCAAACAGCTGCAAAGCCTGTTTGCCCAGCACGGGGATATTGAATTCTATAAGATAAAGCCATAAACATGTGTGTCTGAATCTTCTATCAAAAGTTAAAGCGAATTATATGAAGTTGTACAAAAACGCTTTATTTCGCCAACACAGTTCGTTTCTGACTATTACATTCATTCGAATGGGGAACTCGCCCGAAACAAAGGCTGGCTGGCTGATACCATCTTCATTTCACCAGGGCCTGCGTTGCTGGCTCATGCCATCCACATTTCAAGAGGGCTTGTGTTCATGGCTGATGCGATCCAACACACAAAAGGGACTGTGCTACTGGCTGAGGACATTCACATTTCACCAGGACCTGTGGTCATGGCTGACGCCAACTACATTTCACCAGGCCCTGTGGTCATGGCTGATGCCATCCAAATTATACCAGGGCCAGTGCTCCCTGTGATGCCATCTTCACCACACCAGGGCCTGCGTTGCTGGCTGAGGCCATCCACATTGCACCAGGGCCACTGCTCACTGTGAGGCCATATTCAACACACAAGGGCGTGTGCTGCTGGCTGATACCATCCTCATTTCACCAGGGTCTGCGTTTCTGACTCATGCCATCCACATTACACCAGGTCCAGTGCTCCCTGTGAAGCCATACTCACAACAACAGGGACTGCGTTCCTGGCTGAGGCCATCCTCGTTTCACCAGGGCCTGCGTTGCTGTCTGATGCGATCCACAATACACAAGGGCCTGTGCTACTGGCTAAGGCCATTCACATTACACCAGGGTATTGGTGGTGTTGACCAATACCATCCATATTTCACCAGGGCCAGTGTTGTTGGCTGAGGCCATCCACATTACACCAGGGACAGGGCTTCCTGTGAGGCCATCTTCACCACACCAGGGCCACTGCTGCTCGTTGATGCCATCCACATTTCACCAGGGCCACTGTTTTTGGCAGAGGCCATCCACATTACATCAGGGCCTGTGATGCCGGCTTCTACCATCTACATTACACCAGGGACAGTGCTTCCTGTGAGGCCATCTTCACCCCACCAGGGCCTCTGCTGCTCGTTGATGTGCCTGTGGTGCTGACCGATATCATGCACATTTCACGAGGGCCAGTGGTGTTGGCTAAGGTCATTCACATTACACCAGGGCCTTTGCTACTGGCTTAAGACATTTACATTACACCAGGGTGTGGTCATGGCTGAGGCCAACTACTTATCACCAGGGCCTGTATTGGTGGCTGATCCCATCCACAATATACAAAGGCCTGTGCTACTGGCTGATGCCATCCACATTACACCAGGGCCAGTGCTCCCTGTGAGGCCATCTTCACCACACCAGGGCCTTTGTTGCTGGCTGAGGCCATCCACATTACACTTGGGCCTGTGCTACTGGGTGAGGCCAACTACATTTCCCCAGGGCTTGTGTTGCTGGCTGACGACATCCACAATACCCAAGGGCATGTGATACTGGCTGATGCCATCCACATTACACCAGGGGCAGTGGTGTTGGCTACGGCCATTCACATTACACCAGGGCCTGTGGTGCTGACCAATACCATCCATATTTCACCAGGGACAGTGTTGTTAGATGAGGCCATTCACATTTCACAAGGGCCTGCATTGCTGGCTCATGCCATCCACATAACAACAGGGCCTGTGCTACTGGCTGAGGCCAACAACATTTCACCAGGGCCAGTGTTGTTGGATGAGGCCATCCACATTACACCACTGCCAGTGCTTCCATTGAGGCCATCATCAACACACCAGGGCCTCTGGTGCTGGATGAGGTCATCCACATTAAACCAGGGCCTGTGCTACTTGTTAATACCATCCACATTTCACCAGGGCCATCCAACAGTGGTGTTGGTCGAGGTCTTTCACATTACACCAGGTCCTGTGGTTCTGGCCAATACCATCCACATTTCACCAGGGCGAGTGTTGTTGGATGAGGCCATCCACATTACACCACGGACAGTGAGGCCATCTTCACCACACCAGGGCCTTTGCTGTGGGCTGAGGCCATCCACATTACACCAGGGCTTGTGATGCCGGCTTCTACTATCCACATTACACCAGGGACAGTGCTTCCTGTGAGGCCATCTTCACCCAACCAGGGCCTCTGGTGCTCGTTGATGCCATCCACATTACACCTGGGCCTTTGATGCCGGCTTCTACCGGTATCACAGGCTGGTAGAAGCCTGGTGTAATGTATCCTGGTCTAATGTGGATAAGTTACACCAGGGACAGTGCTTCCCTTGAGGCAATCTTCACGCCACCAGGGCCTCTCCTTCTCGTTGATGCCAACGACATTAAACCTGGGCGTGTGGTGCTGGATATCATGCACATTTCACCAGGGCCAGTGGTGTTGGCAAAGGCGATTCACACTACATCAGGGTGTGTGATGCTGACCAATACCATCCCTATTTCACCAAGGACAGTGTTGTTAGATGAGGCAGTCAACATTACAACTGGGCCTTTTCTACTGGCTGAGACCAACTACATTTCACCAGTGCCTGTCTTGGTGGCTGATCCCATCCACAATATACAAAGGCCTGTGCTACTGGCTGATCCCATCCACATTACACCTGGGCCAGTGCTCCCTGTGAGACCATATTCACCACACCAGGGCCTGTGCTGCTGGCTTAATACCATTCTCCTTTCACCAGGGCCTGCGTTGCTGGCTGAGGCCAACTACATTTGACCAGGGACTGTGCTACTCGTTGATTGCATCCACATTACACCCGGGCCTGTTTTGCTGTCCGAAACCATCCACATTTCTCCAGGGCCACTGTTGTTGGCTGAGGCCATCCACATTACACCACGAAAAGTGCTTCCTGTGAGGCCATCATCACCACACCAGGGCCTGTGGTGCTGGATGAGGCCATCCACATTACAGCAGGGCCTGTGGTGCTGGCCAATACCATCCACATTTCTCCAGGGCCAGTGTTGTTGGCTGAGGCCATCCACATTACTCCACTGCCAGTGCTTCCTTTGATTCATTCATCACCACACCAGGGCCTGTGGTGCTGGCCAATACCATCCACATTTCACCAGATCAAGTGGTGTTGGCTATTGCCTTTTACATTACACCAGGGTGTGTGCTACTCGTTGATACCATCCACATTTCACCAGGGCCAGTGTTGTTGGCTGAGGCCATCCACATAACACCAGGGACAGTGCTTCCTGTGAGGCCGTCTTCACCACACCAGGGCCAGTACTGTTGGCTGAGGCCATCCACATTACACCAGGGCCTTTGGTGCTGGCCAATACCATCCACATTTCACCAGGGCACCTGTTGTTGGCTTCTACCATCCACATTACACCACGGACAGTGTTTCCTGTGAGGCCATCTTCACCACACCAGGGCCTATTGTGCTGGCCAATACCATCCACATTTCACCAGGGCCACTGTTGTTGGCTGAGGCCATACACTTTACACCAGGGACAGTGCTTCCTGTGAGGCCATCTTCACCCGACCAAGGCCTCTGCTGCTCGTTGATGCCATCCACATTACACCAGGGTGTGTGGTGCTGACCAATACCATCCATATTTCACCAGGGCCACTGTTGTTGGCTGGGGCAATAGACATTACACGCGGGCCTGTGTTTCTGCCTCATGACATCCACAAAACACAGGGGTCTGTGATACTGGCTGATGCCATCCACATTACACCACTACCAGTGCTTCCTGTGAGGCCATCATCACCACACCAGGGCCTGTGGTGCTGGATGAGTTCATCCACATTACAGCAGGGCCTGTGGTGCTGGCCAACACCATCCACATTTCTCCAGGCTCAGTGTTGTTGGCTGAGGCCATCGACATTTCACCAGGGCTTGTGTTTCTGCCTCATGACATCCACAAAACACAGGGGCCTGTGATACTGGCTGATGCCATCCACATTACACCACTACCAGTGCTTCCTGTGAGGCCATCTTCACCACACCAGGGCCTGTACTGTTGGATGAGGCCATCCACATTACACCAGGTCCTGTGGTGCTGACCAATACCATCCATATTTCTTCAGAGACAGTGTTGTTAGATGAGGTCATCCACATTGCAACAGGGCCTGTGATAGTGGCTGAGGACATTTACACTTCACCAGGGCCTGTGGTCATGGTTGAGGCAAACCACATTTCATCAGGGCCTGTGTTGGTGGCTGATCCCATCCACAATATAAAAAGGACTGTGCTACTGGCTGATGCCATTCACATTACACCAGGGACAGTGCTCCCTGTGAGGCCATCTTCACCACACCACTGCCTGTGTTGCTGGCAGAGGCCATCCACATTGCACCAGGGACAGTGCTCCCTGTGAGGCCATATTCACCACACCAATGCCTGTGCTGCCTGCTGATACCATCCACATTTCACCAGGGTTTGTGTTGCTGGCTGATGCGATCCACAATACACAAGGGCATGTGTTACTGGGTGACGATATTCACATTAGACCAGGGCCAGTGGTGCTGGCCAATACCATCCACCTTTCATCAGGACCACTGTTGTTGGCTGAGGCCATACACTTTACATCACGGACAGTGCTTCCTGTGAAGCCATCATCACCACACCAGGGCCTGTGGTGCTGGCCAATACCATCCACATTTCACCAGGGCCACTGTTGTTGGCTGAGGCCATACACTTTACACCAGGGACAGTGCTTCCTGTGAGGCCATCTTCACCACACCAGGGCCTGTACTGTTTGATGAGGACATCCACATTACACCAGGGACAGTTCTTCCTGTGAGGCCATCATCACCACACCAGGGCCTGTGCTACTTGCTGATGCCATCCACATTACACCTGGGCCTGTGTTGCTGACCAATATCATGCACAATTCACCAGTGCCAGTGGTGTTGGCTAAGGCTATTCACATTACACCAGGGTGTGTGGTGTTGACCAATACCATCCACATTTCACCAGGGCCAGTGTTGTTGGCTGATGCCATCCACATTACATCAGGGACAGTGCTTCCTGTGATTCCATCATCACCACACCAGGGCCTGTGGTGCTGGCCAATACCATCCACATTTCACCAGGGCAACTGTTGTTGGCTTCTACCATCCACATTACACCACGAACAGTGTTTCCTGTGAGGCCATCTTCACCCGACCAGGGCCTCTGCTGCTCGTTGATGCCATCCACATTACACCAGGGTGTGTGGTGCTGACCAATACCATCCATATTTCACCAGGGCCACTGTTGTTGGCTGAGGCCATACACATTACACGCGGGCCTGTGTTCTTGCCTCATGACATCCACAAAACAAAGGGCCCTGTGATTCTGGCTGATGCCATCCACTTTACACCATTACCAGTGCTTCCTGTGAGGCCATCATCACCACACCAGGGCCTGTGGTGCTGGATGAGTTCATCCACATTACAGCAGGGCCTGTGGTGCTGGCCAATACCATCCACATTTCAACTGGGCCAGTGTTGTTGGCTGAGGCCATCCACATTTCACCAGGGCTTCTGTTTCAACCTCATGACATCCACAAAACACAGGGGCCTGTGATACTGGCTGATGCCATCCACATTACACCACTAACAGTGGTTACCGTGAGGCCATCATCACCACACCAGGGCCTGTCGTGCTGGATGAGGCCATTCACATTACACCAGGGCCTGTGATGCTGGCCAATACCATCCACATTTCACCAGGGCCACTGTTCTTAGCTGAGGCCATACACATTACACCTGGGCCTGTGGTGCTGACCAATATCATGCACATTTCACCAGGGCCAGTGGTGTTGGCTAAGGCTATTCACATTACACCAGGGTGTGTGGTGCTGACCAATACCATCCACATTTCAACACGGTTTGTGTTGCTGTCTGATGCAATCCACAATACACAAAGGCCTGTGCTACTGGCTGAAGACATTCACATTACACCAGGGCCTGTGGTGCTGACCAATACCATCCATATTTCACCAGGGCCTATGGTGCTGGATGAGGCCATCCACATTACACCAGGGCCTGTGGTGCTGGCCAATACCATCCACATATCACCTGGGCCACTGTTGTTGGCTGAGGCCATACATTTTACACCAGGGACAGTGCTTCCTGTTAGGCCCTCTTCACCACACCAGGGCCTGTATTGCTGGTTTAGGCCATCCACATTACACAAAGGCTAGTGCTCCCTCTGAGGCCAACTTCACGACAACAGGGCTGCTGTCTAAGATCATCTACATTTCACCAGAGCCTGTGTTGCTGGCTGATGTGATCCACATTACACAAGGGCCTGTGCTACTCCTTGATGCCATCCACATTAAACCAGGGCCTGTGGTAATGGCCAATACCATCGACATTTCACCAAGCCCACTCTTGTTTGATGAGGCCCTCCACATTACACCAGGGCCTGTGCTACTGGCTGACGCCATCCCCATTACACCAGGGCCAGAATTGTTGGCCAATACCATCCACATTTCACCAGGGCCAGTGTTGTTGGATGAGGCCATTCACATTACACAAGGGCCTGTGGTTCTCGCCAATACCATCCACATTACACCAGGGCCAGTGGTGTTGGCTAAGGACATTCACATTACACCAGGGCCTGTGGTGCTGGCTAATACCATCCACTTTTCACCAGGGCCAGTGTTGTTTGCTGAGGCCATCCACATTACACCAGGGACAGTGCTTCCTGTGAGGCCATCTTCACCACAACAAGGACTGTGCTGTTGGCTAAAACCATCCACATTACATCGGGGCCATTGGTCCTTGCCGATGTCATCCACATTTCACCAGGGCCAGTGGTGTTGGCTAAGGCCATCCACATTACACCAAGGTCTGTGGTGCTGGCCATTACCATCCACATTTCACCTGGGCCAGTGTTGGGAGATGAGGCCATCCACATTTGACCAGGGCCTGGCTGCTGTCTGAGGCCATCCACATTACACCATGGCCTGTGATTCCTGTGAGGCCATCTTCACCACACCAGGGCCTGTACTGTTGGATGAGGCCATCCACATTACACCAGGTACAGTTCTTCGTGTGTGGCAATCATCACCAAACCAGGGCCTGTGGTGCTGGATGAGGCCATCCACATTTCACCAGGGATTGTGTTGCTGGCTGATGCGTTCCAAAAAAAAAACAAAACAAGGGCCTTTACTACTGGCTGAGGATATTCACATTACACCAGGGCCTGTGGTGCAGGCCAATATAATCCACATTTCACCAGGGCCACTGTTGTTGGCTGAGGCCATACATATTACACAAAGGACAGAGCTTCCTGTGAGGCCATTTTCAACACACCAGGGGCCCTGCTGCTCATTGATGCCATCCACATCCCACCAGGGCCTGTGGTGCTGACCGATATCATGCACATTTCACCAGGGTGTGTGGTGCTGACCAATACCATCCATATTTCACCAGTGACAGAGTTGTTAGATGAGGCCATCCACATTACAAAGGGGCCTGTGCTACTGGCTTAGGAAATTTATATTTCACCAGGGCCTGTGGTCATGGCTGAGGCCAACTACATTTCATCAGGGCCTGTGGTCATGGCTGAGGACATTCACATTACACCAGGGCCTGTGGTGCTGGCCAATACCATCCACAATTCACCAGGGCCTGTGTTGTTGGATGAGGCCATTCACGTTACACCAGGGCCTGTGCTGCTAGCCAATACCATCCACATTTCACCAGGGCTTATGTTTCTGCCTGATGACATCCACAAAACACAGGGGCCTGTGATACTGGCTGATGCCATCCACATTACACCACTACCAATGCTTCCTGTGAGGCCATCATCACCACACCAGGGCCTGTGGTGCTGGATGAGGCCATCCACATTACACCAGGGCCTGTGGTGCTGGCCAATACCATCCACATTTCACCAGGGCGAGTGCTGTTGGCTGAGGCCATCCACATTACACCACTGCCAGTGCTTCCTTTGATTCATTCATCACCACACCAGGCCCTGTGGTGCTGGCCAATACCATCCACATTTCAGCAGGGCCACTGTTGTTGGCTGAGGCCATACACTTTACACCAGGGACAGTGCTTCCTGTGAGGCCATCTTCACCACACCAGGGCCTGTGCTACTCGCTGATACCATCCACATTACACTCTATGGCTGTGGTGCTAACCAATATCATGCACAATTCACCAGGGCCAGTGGTGTTGGCTAAGGCTATTCATATTACACCAGGGTGTGTGGTGTTGACCAATACCATCCACATTTCACCAGGGCCACTGTTCTTAGCTGAGGCCATACACATTACACCAGGGACAGTTTTTCCCTTGAGGCCATCTTCACCCAACCAGGGCCTCTGCTGCTCGTTGATGCCATCCACATTACACCTGGGCCTGTGGTGCTGACCAATATCATGCACGTTTCACCAGGGCCAGTGGTGTTGGCCAAGGCTATTCACATTACACCAGGGTGTGTGGTGCTGACCAATACCATCCACATTTCACCACGGTTTATGTTGCTATCTGATGCGATGCACAATACACAAAGGCCTGTGCTACTGGCTGAAGACATTCACATTACACCAGGGCCTGTGGTGCTGGCCAATACCATCCACATTTCACCAGGACCACTGTTGTTGGCTGAGGCCAAACACTTTACATCATGGACAGTGCTTCCTGTGAGGCCATCTTCAACACAACAGGGCCAGTGGTGTTGGCTAAGGCTATCCACATTACTCCAGGGACTTTGGTGCTGACCAATACCATCCACATTTCACCAGGGCAAATGTTGTTTGCTTCTACCATCCACATAACACCAGGGACGGTGCTTCCTGTGAGGCCATCTTCACCCGACCAGGGCCTCTGCTACTTGTTGATGCCATCCACATTACACCAGGGCCTGTGCTACTGGCTGATGCCATCCACATTACACCAAGGCCAGTGGTGTTGGCTGAGGACATTCACATTACGCCTGGGCCTGTGGTGTTGAACGATATCATGCACATTTCACCAGATCAAGTGGTGTTGGCTATGGCCTTTTACATTACACCAGGGTGTGTGCTACTTGTTGATACCATCCACATTTCACCAGGGCCAGTGTTGTTGGCTGAGACCATCCACATTACACCAGGTCCAGTGCACCCTGTGAAGCCATCCTCACCACACCACTGCCTCTGTTGCTGGCAGAGGCCATACACATTGCACCAGGGCCAATGCTCCCTGTGAGGCCATATTCACCACACCAGGGCCTGTGATTTTGGCTGATGCCATTCACATTACACCAGGGCCAGTGGTGTTGGTTTAGGACATTCAAATTACACCTGGGCATGTGGTGGAGAACCATTTCATGCACATTTCACCAGATCAAGTGGTGTTGGCTATGGCCATTCACATTACACCAGGGTGTGTGGTGCTGACCAGTACCTTCCATATTTCACCAGGGACAGTGTTGTTAGATGAGGCCATCCACATTAGAACAGGGCCTGTGATACTGGATGAGGACATTTACATTTCACCAGGGCCTGTGGTCATGGCTGAGGCCAACCACATTTCACCAGGGCCTGTGTTGGTGGCTGATCCCATCCACAATATACAAAGGACTGTGCTACTGCCTTATGCCATCCACATTACACCAGGGGCAGTGCTCCCTGTGAGGCCATATTCACCACACCAGGGCCTGTGATGCTGGCTGATACCATCCACAATTTACCAGGGCCTGCGTTGCTGGGTCATGCCATCCACATTACACCAGGGCCTGTGGTGCTGGCCATATATCATCCACATTTCACCAGGGCCACTGTTGTTGGCTGAAGCCAAACACATTGCACCAGGGACAGTGCTTCCTGTGAGGCCATCTTCACCACACCAGGGCCTGTTGTGCTGGCCAATACCATCCACATTTCACCAGGGCCTGTGCTACTCGTTGATACCATCCACATTTCACCAGGGTTTGTGTTGCTGGCTGATGCGATCCACAATACACAAGGGCCTGTGCTACTGGGTGAAGATATTCACATTAGACCAGGGCCAGTGGTGCTGGCCAATACCATCCACATTTCATCAGGACCACTGTTGCTGGCTGAGGTCATACACTTTACATCACGGATAGTGCTTCCTGTGAGGCCGTCTTCACCACACCAGGGCCTGTGGTGCTGGATTATACCATCCACATTTCTCCAGGGCCAGTGTTGTTGGCTGAGGCCATCCACATTACTCCACTGCCAGTGCTTCCTGTGAGGCCATCTTCACCACACCAGGGCCTGTGCTACTTGCTGATTCCATCCACATTACACCTGGGCCTTTGGTGCTGACCAATATCATGCACAATTCACCAGGGCCAGTGGTGTTGGCTAAGGCTATTCACATTTCACCACGGTGTGTGGTGATGACCAATACCATCCACATTTCACCAGGGCCAGTGTTGTTGGCTGATGCCATCCACATTACACCAGGGACAGTGCTTCCTGTGATTCCATCATCACCACACCATGGCCTGTGCTGCTGGCCATTACCATCCACATTTCTCCAGGGCCACTGTTGTTGGCTGAGGCCATACACTTTACACAGGTACATTGCTTCCTGTGAGGCCATCTTCACCACACCAGGGCCTGTACTGTTGGATGAGACCATCCACATTACACCAGGGCCTGTGGTGCTGGCCATTACTATCCACATTACACCAGGGCCACTGTTCTTAGCTGAGGCTATACACATTACACCAGGGACAGTGCTTCCCTTGAGGCCATCTTCACCCAATCAGGGCCTCTGCTGCTCGTTGATGCCATCCACATTACACCTGGGCCTGTGGTGCTGAACAATATCATTCACATTTCACCAGATCAACTGGTGTTGGCTATAGCCATTCACATATCACCAGGGCCACTCTTGTTGGCTGAGGCCATACACTTTACACCAGGGACAGTGCTTCCTGTGAGGCCATCTTCACCACACCAGGGCCTGTACTGGTGGATGAGGACATCCACATTACACCAGGGACAGTTCTTCCTGTGAGGCCATCATCACTACACCAGGGCCTGTGCAACTTGCTGATACCATCCACATTACACCTTGGCCTGTGGTGCTGACCAATATCATGCACAATTCACCAGGGCCAGTGGTGTTGGCTAAGGCTATTCACATTACACCAGGGTGTGTGGTGCAGACCAATACCATCAACATTTCACCACGGTTTGTGTTGCTGTCTGATGCGATCCACAATACACAAAGGCCTGTGCTACTGGCTGAAGACATTCACATTACACCAGGGCCTGTGGTGCTGACCAATACCATCCATATTTCACCAGGGCCTATGGTGCTGGATGAGGCCATCCACATTACACCTGGAGCTCTGGTGCTGACCGATATCATCCACATTTTACCAGGGCCAGTGGTGTTGGATAAGGCCATTCACATTACACTAGGGTGTGTGGTGCTGACCAATACCATCCATATTTCACAAGGGGAAGTGTTGTTAGATGAGGCCATCCACATTACAACAGGGCCTGTGCCTGTTGTAAGGACACAGGCCCTGTGCCATTACAACACAGGGCCTGTGCCATTACAATGGTATAATGTGGATGGCTGAGGCCATCCACATTACACCAAGGCTAGTGCTCCCTCTGAGGCCAACTTCACGACAGCAGGGCTTGAGCTGCTGTCTGAGGTCATCTACATTTCACCAGAGCCTGTGTTGCTGGCTGATGTGATCCACATTACACAAGGGCCTGTGCTACTTGTTGATGCCATCCACATTAAACCAGGGCCTGTGGTGCTGGCCAATACGATCGACATTTCACCAAGGCCACTGTTGTTTGCTGAGGCCATCCACATTACACCAGGGCCTGTGCTACTGGCTGATGCCATCCCCATTACACCATGGCCAGTGGTGTTGGCCAATACCATCCACATTTCACCAGGGCCAGTGTTGTTGGATGAGGCCATTCACATCACACCAGGGCCTGTGGTGCTCGCCAATACCATCCACATTACACCAGGGCCAGTGGTGTTTGCTAAGGACATTCACATTACACCAGGGCCTGTGGTGCTGACTAATACCATCCACATTCCACCAGGGCCAGTGTTGTTGGATGAGGCCATCCAAATTACACCTGGGACAGTGCTTCCTGTGAGGCCATCATCACCACACCAGGGCCTGTGGTGCTGGCTGATACCATCCACATTACACAAGGGCCAGTGCTGCTAGCCTTCCACATTTCACAAGGGCCAGTGGTGTTGCTGGCTGATGCCATTCACAACACTCAAGGGCCTGTGCTACTGGCTGATGCCATCTCCATTAAACCAGGGCCTGTGGTGCTGGCCAATACCACCGACATTTCACCAGGGCCAGTGTTGTTTGCTGAGGCCATCCACATTACACCAGGGACAGTGCTTCCTGTGAGGCCATCTTCATCACAACAGGGACTGTGTTGTTGGCTAAAACCATCCACATTACATCGGGGCCATTGGTCCTTGCCGATGTCATCCACATTTCACCAGGGCCAGTGGTGTTGGCTAAGGCCATCCACATTACACCAAGGTCTGTGGTGCTGGCCATTACCATCCACATTTCACCTGGGCCAGTGTTGGTAGATGAGGCCATCTACATTTGACCAGGGCCTGGCTGCTGTCTGAGGCCATCCACATTACACCTTGGCCTCTGCTTCCTGTGAGGCCATTTTCAACACACCAGGGCCCCTGCTGCTCGTTGATGTCATCCACATTACACCAGGGCCTGTGGTGCTGACCGATATCATGCACATTTCACCAGGGTGTGTGGTGCTGACCAATACCATCCATATTTCACCAGTGACAGAGTTGTTAGATGAGGCCATCCACATTACAAAGGGCCTGTGCTACTGGCTTAGGAAATTTACATTTCACCAGGGCCTGTGGTCATGGCTGAGGCCAACTACATTTCATCAGGGCCTGTGGTCATGGCTGAGGACATTCACATTACACCAGGGCCTGTGGTGCTGGCCAATACCATCCACATTTCAACAGGGCCAGTGTTGTTGGATGAGGCCATTCACGTTACACCAGGGCCTGTGCTGCTAGCCAGTACGTAGACTGGGACATGTTCAGAGCATGCGCAGTCGACATCAACGAGTTTACGGAAGTAGCAGTATGCTTCTTCAATATGCTAGCGGAGGAGATTATCCCCACTGCGAGAGTCACCACATTCCCAAACCAGAAACCGTGGATGGACAGATCGATCCGCACTGCAGTAAACGCCAGGACCGCCTCCTACAATGCGGGTCTCGCCACTATCGATATGAGCGCCTACAAAGCGGCCTCATACGGCGTGCGGCGCGCGGTGAGAGATGCCAAACGCCGGTACCGGGAACGTGTGGAGTTCTGCTTCCACCAGGGTGACACACGGAGTATGTGGCACGGACTACGCACCATTACGGACTACAAAGCCAGGGACACTGCGCCGATCAACGCCGACTCTGCATTCACCAATGAGCTGAATCGGTTCTACACCCGTTTCGAGGTTAGCCAGGCGGATAATGCTATCTACCGCCTGACTACCGAGGACAGTGACGTCATCAGCGAGAGTCCGGTGACCAGCATCGCGGAGCATGACGTCCGAGCGGCACTGAGGAGAGTGAACACAAGGAAAGCGGCGGGGCCAGACGGCATCACCGGCCGTCTGCTGCGCTGCTGTGCTGACCAGCTAGCAGGTGTGTTCACGTACATCTTCAACGAGTCCCTGGCGAAGTCTGTGGTCCCCACATGCTTCAAAAGATCCACCATCATCCCTGTGCCCAAGAACAGCAAACCCTCATCCCTGAACGATTACCGGCCAGTTGCACTGACCTCGGTAGTAATGAAGGTGTTTGAGAGGCTGCTGAAGAACATCATCTCCTCCTCCATCCCAGACACCACAGATCCGCTGCAGTTCGCCTACAGATCCAACAGATCCACAGAGGATGCCATCGCCCACGTCCTACACACCACTCTCAGCCACGTGGACAAGAAACAGGGTAACTATGTGCGAATGCTGTTTGTTGATTACAGTTCAGCGTTTAACACAATAGTGCCCTGCAGACTGTTCACAAAGCTGAGGGATCTGTGACTTAACAGCCGTCTGTGTGCATGGGTGTTGGACTTCCTCACTGGCAGAACTCAGGTGGTGAGGGTGGGCAGGTGCTTCTCCAACAGCATCACCATCAACACAGGAGCACCTCAGGGATGTGTCCTCTCGCCACTGCTCTACTCCCTCTACACTTCAGACTGTGTGGCCACCCATGGCTCCAACACCATTGTGAAGTTTGCTGACGACACAGTGGTGTTGGGTGCCATCTCCAACAACGATGAGGCGGCCTACATGGATGAAGTGAAGAATCTGGCATCGTGGTGCCAGGACAACCACCTCCAGCTGAACGTCAGCAAGACCAAGGAGCTGGTGGTGGACTTCAGAAGGGGTCAGCACAGAGACTACAAGCCCATTATCATCAATGGAGCTCCAGTGGAGAGGGTGCAGTCCTTCAAGTATCTTGGTGTCCACATCTCCTCAGACCTGACATGGGCTGCCTTTTTGGTCCAGACCAAAAAGGCTAGGCAGCGCCTGTATCACCTACGACAACTGAGGAAGTTCAGGGTCTCTCCAAAGATCCTCAGGATTTTCTATACAGGCGCTGTGGAGAGCATCCTCACACAGAACATGACATCGTGGTTTGGGAACAGCTGTGTGAAGGACCAAAAAGCTCTCCAGAGAGTGATCCGTACAGCAGAACGCTGCTGCAGGATTGCTCTCCCCCCGCTTCAGGACACCTACACCAGGAGATGCCGGACTAGAGCAGCGCAGAGACTGAAGGACCCGTCCCATCCAGGCAACAAACTGTTCCAACTTCTGCAATCTGGTAGAAGGTTCCGCATCTTCCGGGCAAGGACAGAGAGACTCAAGAGGAGCTTCTATCCCCAAGCCATCCGTGCCCTAAACACACACACCCGCCCTCTCACATCATCTATAATTGACTGAGACAGGACTCTCTTCCAGACACTCTAAACCAAGGCACAATGTACATTTCAATTCCTTTAATTTTAAATATGTTTATATTGTCTATCCTGTAAAATAGTCAGATGTCTATTCATATTAATGTACAGAATTCACCTGCTTGCTGCTACTACTGCACATTCACCCAGTGTATATACTATATATATATATATATATATATATATATATATATATATATATATATATATATATATATATATATATATATATATATAATGTTCTTCCTCTACCCCCCCCCCCCCCCCACCCCCCCACCCCCCCCCAATTTTTGCACATGTCGAGGAGCGTGTCAGGCTACATTTCACTGTGTGTTATACTTGTATAACTATGCATGTGACAAATAAAGAACCTTGAACCTTGAATACCATCCACATTTCACCAGGGCTTGTGTTTCTACCTGATGACATCCACAAAACACAGGGGCCTGTTATACTGGCTGATGCCATCCACATTACACCACTACCAGTGCTTCCTGTGAGGCCATCATCACCACACCAGGGCTTGTGGTGCTGGATGAGGCCATCCACATTACACCAGGGCCCAAGAAACTACCTGGTACCAGACCCACCTGGCCTTTTTGACGGCCACGTCTGGCCCATGTACCTGAAACATAAGAACATGGAGCACATGCCTGTGCCACGGCATGTGCTCCCTGTGAGGCTATCGTCACCACACCAGGGCCTTTATTGCTGGTTTAGGCCATCCACATTACACCAAGGCTAGTGCTCCCTCTGAGGCCAACTTCACGACAGCAGGGCTTGAGCTACTGTCTGAGGTCATCTACATTTCACCAGAGCCTGTGTTGCTGGCTGATGTGATCCACATTACACAAGGGCCTGTGCTACTAGTTGATGCCATCCACATTAAACCAGGGCCTGTGGTGCTGGCCAATACCATCGACATTTCACCAAGGCCACTGTTGTTTGCTGAGGCCATCCACATTACACCAGGGCCAGTGGTGTTGGCCAATACCATCCACATTTCACCAGGGCCAGTGAAGTTGGATGAGGCCATTCACATTACACCAGGGCCTGTGGTGCTCGCCAATACCATCCACATTACACCAGGGCCAGTGGTGTTGGCTAAGGATATTCACATTACACCAGGGCCTGTGGTGCTGGCTAATACCATCCATATTTCACCAGGGCCAGTGTTGTTGGATGAGGCCATCCAAATTACACCAGGGACAGTGCTTCCTGTGAGGCCATCATAACCACACCAGGGCCTGTGGTGCTGGCCAATGCCATCCACATTTCACCACGGTTTGTGTTGCTGTCTGATGCAATCCACAATACACAAAGGCCTGTGCTACTGGCTGAAGACATTCACATTACACCAGGGCCTCTGGTGCTGACCAATACCATCCATATTTCACCAGGGCCTATGGTGCTGGATAAGGCCATCCACATTACACCAGGGCCTGTGGTGCTGGCCAATACCATCCACATATCACCAGGGCCACTGTTGTTGGCTGAGGCCATACATGTTACACCAGGGACAGTGCTTCCTGTGAGGCCCTCTTCACCACACCAGGGCCTGTATTGCTGGTTTAGGCCATCCACATTGCACCAAGGCTAGTGCTCCCTCTGAGGCCAACTTCACGACAGCAGGGCTTGAGCTGCTGTCTGAGGTCATCTACATTTCACCAGAGCCTGTGTTGCTGGCTGATGTGATCCACATTAAACCAGGGCCTGTGGTGCTGGCCAATACCATCGACATTTCACCAAGGCCACTGTTGTTTGCTGAGGCCATCCACATTACACCAGGGCCTGTGCTACTGGCTGACACCATCCCCATTACATCAGGGCCAGAGTTGTTGGCCAATACCATCCACATTTCATCAGGGCCAGTGTTGTTGGATGAGGCCATTCACATTACACCAGGGCCTGTGGTGCTCGCCAATACCATCCACATTACACCAGGGCCAGTGGTGTTGGCAGAGGACATTCACATTACACCAGGGCCTGTGGTGCTGGCTAATATCATCCACATTTCACCAGGGCCAGTGTTGTTTGCTGAGGCCATCCACATTACACCAGGGACAGTGCTTCCTGTGAGGCCATCTTCACCACAACAGGGACTGTGCTGTTGGCTAAAACCATCCACATTACATCGGGGCTATTGGTCCTTGCCGATGTCATCCACATTTCACCAGGGCCTGTACTGTTGGATGAGGCCATCCACATTACACCAGGTACAGTTCTTCGTGTGTGGCAATCATCACCAAACCAGGGCCTGTGGTGCTGGATGAGGCCATCCACATTTCACCAGGGATTGTGTTTCTGCGTGATGACATCCACAAAACACAGGGGCCTGTGATACTGGCTGATGCCATCCACATTACACCACTACCAGTGCTTCCTGTGAGGCCATCACACTACAGCAGGGCCTGTGGTGCTGGATTATACCATCCACATTTCTCCAGGGCCAGTGTTGTTGGCTGAGGCCATCCACATTACTCCACTGCCAGTGCTTCCTTTGATTCATTCATCACCACACAAGGGCCTGTGGTGCTGGCCAATACCATCCACATTTCACCAGGGCCACTGTTGTTGGCTGAGGCCATACACTTTACACCAGGGACAGTGCTTCCTGTGAGGCCATCTTCACCACACCAGGGCCTGTACTGTTGGATGAGGACATCGACATTACACCAGGGACAGTGCTTCCTGTGAGGCCATCTTCACCACACCAGGGCCTGTACTGTTGGATGAGGCCATCCACATTACACCAGGTCCTGTGGTGCTGACCAATACCATCCATATTTCTTCAGGGACAGTGTTGATAGATGAGGCCATCCACATTACAACAGGGCCATTGGTGCTGGCCAATACCATCCACATTTCTCCAGGCTCAGTGTTGTTGGCTGAGGCCATCCACATTTCACCAGGGCTTGTGTTTCTGCCTCATCACATCCACAAAACACAGGGGCCTGTGATACTGGCTGATGCCATCCACATTACACCAGTGCTTCCTGTGAGGCCATCATCACTACAGTAGGGCCTGTGGTGCTGGATTATACCATCCACATTTCTCCAGGGCCAGTGTTGTTGGCTGAGGCCATCCATATTACTCCACTGCCAGTGCTTCCTTTGATTCATTCATCACCACACCAGGGCCTGTGGTGCTGGCCAATACCATCCACATTTCACCAGGGCCACTGTTGTTGGCTGAGGCCATACACATAACACCAGGGACAGTGCTTTTGGCTGAGGCCATCATCACCACACCAGGGCGTGTGGTGCTGGATGAGGTCATCCACATTACACCAGGGACAGTGCTACTCGTTGTTGCCATCCACATTACACCAGGGCCTGTGGTGTTAGCTAAGGCCATCCACATTACACCAAGGTCTTTGGTGCTGGCCATTACCATTCACATTTCACCTGGGCCAGTGTTGGTAGATGAGGCCATCCACATTTGACCAGGGCCTGGCTGCTGTCTGAGGCCATCCACATTACACCATGGCCTGTGCTTCCGGTGAGGCCATCTTCACCACACCAGGGCCTGTACTGTTGGATGAGGCCATCCACATTACACCAGGTACAGTTCTTCGTGTGTGGCAATCATCACCAAACCAGGGCCTGTGGTGCTGGATGAGGCCATCCACATTTCACCAGGGATTGTGTTTCTGCGTGATGACATCCACAAAACACAGGGGCCTGTGATACTGGCTGATGCCATCCACATTACACCACTACCAGTGCTTCCTGTGAGGCCATCATCACCACACCAGGGCGTATGGTGCTGGATGAGGCCATCCACATTTCACCAGGGCCTGTGGTGCTGGCCAATACCATCCACATTTCACCAGGGGCAGTGTTGTTGGCTGAGGCCATCCACATTACACCACTGCCAGTGCTTCCTTTGATTCATTCATCACCACACCAGGGCCTGTGGTGCTGGCCAATAACATCCACATTTCACCAGGGCCAGTGTTGTTGGATGAGGCCATACACTTTACACCAGGGACAGTGCTTCCTGTGAGGCCATCTTCACCACAGCAGTGCCTGTACTGTTGGATGAGGACATCCACATTACACCAGGGACAGTTCTTCCTGTGAGGCCATCATCACCACACCAGGGCCTGTGCTACTTGCTGATACCATCCACATTACACCTGGGCCTGTGGTGCTGACCAATACCATCCACATTTCACCAGGGCCAGTGTTGTTGGCTGAGGCCATCCACATTACACCAGGGACAGTGCTTCTTGTGATTCCATCATCACCACACCAGGGCCTGTGGTGCTGGCCAATACCATCCACATTTCACCAGGGCCACTGTTGTTGGCTGAGGCCAACAACAGGGACAGTGCTTTTGGCTGAGGCCATCATCACCACACCAGGGCGTGTGGTGCTGGATGAGGTCATCCACATTACACCAGGGACAGTGCTACTCGTTGTTGCCATCCACATTACACCAGGGCCTGTGGTGCTGGCCAATACCATCCACATTTCACCAGGGCCACTGTTGTTGACTGAGGCCATACACATTACACCATGGACAGTGCTTCCTGTGAGGCCATCTTCGCCACACCACTGTGTTAGTGGCAGAGGCCATCCACATTACACCCGGGCCTGTGTTGTTGTCTGAAACCATCCACATTTCACCAGGGCTTGTGTTTCTGCCTGATGACATGCACAAAACACAGAGGCCTGTGATACTGGCTGATGCCATCCACATTACACCACTACCAGTGCTTCCTGTGAGGCCATCATCACCACACCAGGACCTGTGGTGCTGGATGAGGCTATCCACATTACACCAGGGCCTGTGGTGCTGGCTGAGGCCATCCACATTACACCAGGGCCACTGTTGTTGGCTGAGGCCATACACTTTATACCAGCGACAGTGCTTCCTGTGAGGCCATTTTCACCACACCAGGGCCTGTACTGTTGGATGAGGACATCCACATTATATCAGGGACAGTTCTTCCTGTGAGGCCATCATCACCACATCAGGGCCTGTGCTACTTGCTGATGCCATCCACATTACACCTGGGCCTGTGGTGCTGACCAATATCATGCACAATTCACCAGGGCCAGTGGTGTTGGCTGAGGCCATCCACATTACACCAGGGACAGTGCTTCCTGTGATTCCATCATCACCACACCAGGGCCTGTGGTGCTGGCCAATACCATCCACATTTCACCAGGGCCACTGTTGTTGGCTGAGGCCATCCACATTACACCAGGGCCTGTGCTTCCTGTGAGGCCATCCTCACCACACCAGGGACTGTGCTGTTGGCTGAAACCATCCACATTACATCAGGGCCATTGGTCCTTGCCGATGTCATCCACATTTCACCAGGGCCAGTGGTGTTGGCTAAGGCCATCCACATTACACCAAGGTCTGTGGTGCTGGCCATTACCATCCACATTTCACGTGGGACAGTGTTGTTAGATAAGGCCATCCACATTACAACAGGGCCTGTGCGACTGAATGAGGCCATCCACATTATACCATAGCTAGTGCTCCCTCTGAGGCCCACTTCACGACAGCAGCTGCTGTCTGAGGCCACCTATATTTCACGAGGGCTTGTGTTGCTGGCTGATGCGATCCACAATACACAAGGGCCTGTGCTACTGGCTGATGCCATCCCCATTACACCAGGGCCAGTGGTGTTGGCAGAGGACATTCACATTACGCCAGGGCCTGTGGTGTTGGTCAATACCATCCACATTTCACCAGGGCCAGTGTTGTTGCCTGAGGAAATACACATTACACCAGGGACAGTGCTTCCTGTGAGGCCATCTTCACCACAACAGGGCCTGTGCTACTGGCTGAGGCAGACTACATTTCACCAGAGCGCATGTTGCCGGCTGTGGCCATCTACATTTCACCAGGGCCTGGCTGCTGTCTGAGGCCATCCACATTACACCATGGCCTGTGCTTCCTGTGAGGCCATCTTCACAACACTAGGGCCTGTACTGTTGGATGAGGCCATCCTCATTACACCAGGTACAGTTCTTCCTGTGTGGCAATCATCACCAAACCAGGGCGTGTGGTGCTGGATGAGGCCATCCACATTTCACCAGGGATTGTGTTGCTGGCTGATGCGTTCCACAAAACACAAGGGCCTTTACTACTGGCTGAGGATATTCACATTACACCAGGGCCTGTGGTGCAGGCCAATATAATCCACATTTCACCAGGGCCACTGTTGTTGGCTGAGGCCATACACATTACACAAGGGACAGTGCTTCCTGTGAGGCCATCTTCACCACACCAGGGCCTCTGCTGCTCGTTGATGCCATCCACATTACACCTGGGCCTGTGGTGCTGACCGATATCATGCACATTTCACCAGGGTGTGTGGTGCTGACCAATACCATCCATATTTCACCAGCGACAGAGTTGTTAGATGAGGCCATCCACATCACAACAGGGCCTGTGCTACTGGCTGAGGACATTTACATTACACCAGGGCCTGTGCTACTGGCTGAGGACATTCACATTACACCAGGGCCTGTGGTGCTGGCCGATACCATCCACATTTCACCAGGGCCAGTGTTTTTGGATGAGGCCATTCACGTTATACAAGGGCCTGTGGTGCTAGCCAATACCATCCACATTACACCATGGCCAATGGTGTTGGCTGAGGACATTAACATTAGACCAGGGACTGTGTTGCTGGCTGAGGCCACCTATATTTCACGAGGGCCTGTGTTGATGGCTGATGCCATCCACAATACACCAGGGCCAAAGATTTCTGTGAGGCCATCTTCACTAGACCAGGGTCTGTGCTGCTTGCTGATGACATCGAAAATACACCAGGTCCAGTGATTCCTGTGAGGCCATCTTCACCAGACCAGGGCCTGTGCTGCTTGCCATCCAAATTACCCAAAGGCCTGTGTTGCTGGCCGAAAACAACCACATTTCACCAGGGCCTGTGGTGTTGCTGGATGAGGCCATCCACATTATACCAGGGCCTGTGCTACTCGTTGATACCATCCACATTTCACCAGGGCTTGTGTTGCTGGCTGATGCGATCCACAGTACACAAGGGCCTGGTCTACTGGTGAGGACATTCACATTACAACATGCCCTGTTGTGCTGGCCTATACCATCCACATTTCACCAGGGCCATTGTGGTTGGCTAAGGCCATACACTTTACATCAGGGACACTGCTTCCTGTGAGGCGATCTTCACCACACCAGGGACTGTACTGTTGGATGATTCCATCCACATTACACCAGGGCCTGTGCTACTCGATGATACCATCCACATTTCAGCAGGGCCACTGTTGTTGGCTGAGGCCATATACTTTACATCAGGGACAGTGCTTCCTGTTAGGCCATCATCAGCACACCAGGGCCTGTGGTGCTGGATGATGCCAACAACATCAACAACAACAACAATCTTTATTGAAGGGAATCATTGCCATGGTAACAACAAATGGTAGTTAAAAAAAATTTAGCATTAACAAAGATGAGGAGATACATTTACTGAATACCAAATAAAGACACCTTCAATGCTAAAGATATCACAGGTGTAATGTAATGTTGCTATGGTTTAGATTTTATTTTCTATCATTCATAGACTATGATGTGTTTGTAGCCACATGGACATCCCACACTGATTTCAGGACCCTGCAAAGAAAACAACATGGCCATGTTGGATTTTTGGAGTCACAAATCTGGGCTAACGTTAGCAAGCTGCATTCAGAGAAACTATGAATTTTGGGACTTGTGAGCCATACTTTTCGCTGGCAGCTTTATCTACATTTAAATTAAATCAATGTCTCTCCCAGAGCTCCAGTTCGGTGGCGTCTTATATGGCTCGATCACCTTACACTGGTACCAAGGTCAAAGCTTTCAAAGTACGGACATCTACATGCGTTTTCGATCTGGATGGGTAAATATGGTTGTCATCAGAGAGGTGAAGAACAAGAAATTGTTGTTTGCTGAAATGAATGATCACGTGTAAATCTTATATTTTGTTGACTTGGAATTTTACAGTGAATCAGTCCTACAGTTTAAATGAGCCTCCATTGACAGACTAGGTTACTGTGGAAATGCAGGGATTGGCGTGATTTGACCTGTAAGGCAGGGTCAGGAGGGGTGTGTTCACATGTTGGTGCCATATTCTACGCCCTTCTGGCTGCTGTAAAGAAACACGAAAAGGCAGCAGCTATCCGGCATTTTGGCTAAACTCAAAGACGTTCATAAGATGACTGGAGAGCAAAGGACTGCACTACTGTTTTGACTTTCATGTGTGCATGTCCCAGTAGCTCTGATGTAACGTGAAGACTCTTTTAAAGCAAAGAAACAGATGAATAAAATACTAGCATTTTACTCAGCAAAACTGAAGTGGATGGTTTGTGGATGGTTTGTAGCAGTTAGCAGGCCAGACTATTTGTCATTAAAAAAAAATACTCCAAAAGGCACCATGAGCACAAACACAGTTGAGAGGTTCAGTTCAGCCACAGTGTATTAGTGGAAGCCAAAGAGTTCATCAAAGAGGACATGCACCCAAACTTTAAGCCTCAGCAAAACTGAAGCAGTTTAGTTCTGAGAAAGAGTTCAGTTATCATAGACAGAAACTATCCATGTTTAAAGTTGGACATTTTAACATGGGACACCCATGATTCCCAGCCTCAAGTGGCCACTATTGGAACTGCATCTTTCAGCACCTCAGTGCTGCTTTTCTTTTCCAGCCCCAGATGATGTAGCTTTGTGTACCTATCTACACCCTAATTACAAACATTGGTAAAAAAAAAAAAGAAAAGGAAAAAAAAAGTTTTCTTAAGTTTCTAACTTTGGCTTGATTCATGGCTTCCTCTTCATTGGTCCATACATGATGTAAGTATGTATTCTAGTTGTCAACTAGAAAGTGCATTTTCTGAAGAAACTGCAGTGTGAATGCTTGAATCTGAATGTATGCATTGAAATGAATTAATTGCTGAATTTTAAGTTAAAAAGTTTGAATGAGAAAAAAAGAAAAAGAATTTAATCTGAAAACAAAAGTGCTGAAGTGCTAAAAGCTGACGTTTACACAGAAGAAGAAGTTGGAAAAAAGCTGAAAATGTTTTAATTGTAAATTAGAAAAACCTTAGAAATGAGAAAAGAAAATTTAGAGTCAGAAAACCTCTGAATGAATATTAAAAGTTCATATTCTTTGAGTCACTGAATGACTAAAATGTGATCCCTCCACTTGGATCCACACAGTTTAAAAATTTTAAATGTCTGAGCTTTGAAAGACAAGGTGCTGGAAAGAGAACAACGATGGCAACGTTTTGAGGGTAAAATCATACCTGTAGAGCAAACACTGAGGACACAGCAGCAGTTGAAAGAGAAGTGTTTAAGATGAATCTTGGCAGAGTGAGAGACAGAGCTAGTTAAGCAGGCAGGTGTGAGCCTGGTTGCTATAGTGACTGCACCCAATGGCTCCATACACACGCACACAGACATGCGCCTCACTTCTGCTGCTTAAAATGAACAGAAAAGTCATGTGAGTGAAGTTGGCCCCCCACCTTCTTCAAATCCAACAAAAGTGGTATCAAACGTGTGTGCTACGTTTGTGCTGGTTTGTGCTGCAAAAATTTTCATTTCTGCTACTATCATTTTAAAGATATTAATCAAAATTTCTAGAGGTCATCAGAGGTCAACCAGCCCCCCCACATTACCCAAATCCAACAAAAGTGGTATCAAACGTTTGTGCTACGTTTGTGCTGCTAAAATTGTCGTTTGTGCCGCTTTCATTTTAAAGATATTAATGAAAATGTAAAGGTCAAAAGGTCAACCAGCCCCCCCACATTAATGGAATCGAACAAAATTGATGTCAAATGTTTGTGCTACGTTTGTGCTGGTTTGTGCTGCTAAAATTGTCATTTGTGCCGCTTTCATTTTAAAGATATTGATAAAAATTTCTAGAGGTCATCAGAGGTCAACCAGCCCCCCCACAGTAATGGAATCAAACAAAACTGGTGTCAAACGTTTGTGCTACGTTTGTGCTGGTTTGTGCTGCTAAAATTGTCGTTTGTGCCGCTTTCATTTTAAAGATATTACCAAAAGTTTCTAAAGCTCAACCAGCCACTTTCTTTACCGTAAAGAAATTGAGAGATATTAACCAGCATTGGATATTTTTTCTTATGATCACACTCTTAAACCTAGTAATCAAACTGCAATAACTTATTTAAAAACTAGGTTAAATATAGCATTTAAAATAATTAATGCATTCGGTTAGAGAAAAAACTTTATTTGCTGGTAACAAAATACAAAACTACGAGAACAATGTAGTATATATGTTTCCTGTTAGAAAAGGTAAATACATTGAACTGTCTGAGCCTCACAAGTCTAATACAATAACTGAAAAATAACAGCTATTTCCATCATCTAACTCACAAACTAGAAAAGGACTTTCTTTCATGAGATCTTGCCATCATTTCTTTGTGTAGAGCACAGCGTGCGAACATACGCTGGTGTTTTCAGATGCTATGGTTACATCCTTTCTTAGGTCATCATACATCTCCCAGATGTACGGGGTCCTGTTACAGAATGTCATATAATGCCCGAGTGTTTCTGGTGTTGGGCCCTCCTGAAATGTAATGACTGCTTTCAGTGTGAATTTCTCTCCTTGAAGTAGCAGAGTGGATGGGAATTCAGTAAGCAAAAACCTTTTTGGACTGTGAAAACTGTGCTCCAGAGTTTCTGTAGAGCATTTTCCAAGGTCTGTGTCAATCTGTTAGGGAAAATATTCTAAAACACTTCTTCAGTAAAGACTCAGAGAAGAGAAACACACAGAGTTCTTGCTAGCAAGGGCAGCTCCCTACTGAGAGACTCAGGTGAGGAACTGCCCTGGTCTTTATTTTATACTCCATTGAACGTATGTGTGTGTGTGTGTGTGTGTGTGTGTGTGTGTGTGTGTGTGTGTGTGTGTGTGTGTGTGTGTGTGTGTGTGTGTGTGAGTGCGTCTATGTGGTATGGATTGACATTTGACCTGCGCTGTACCTGGGCTCCGGGGACATTTCGACTTTTTGCTGTGTATTCATGTGTCCCCCTAAAACATGACTTGTAAATGTGCCCTTTAACAAGTGTATGTCGACGGCAATACGAAGACGGATTAAAAACACAAAGGTAAGCCTTTTTTAATGTAAAATGCACCATGACTTTAATACTATATGAAATTATAGGTGCACAGGCCTATATTAAACTGGTTTAATTTATGCTTTATGGACTGTTAGTGAGTCTTTGAAGAAGTAAAACGGCCCCAGCGTTTGTCATTGAGTAAATAAAATAGGGCTGACGACTAACCGCGTCAACGCGATAAAGCGGGCTAACCCGTGTTAGGATTTACTCGGTGTTAAAGCATTATTGTGGCTTAAACGTGTTAATGCCGACATCGCGACTAACGCGATTAACAATTAAACCAGCGCAGTCTGAGTCAAAATCCCTGATGTCGCTGTTAGCTAATTTCGGGCAGTTTGTCCAATGTCTGTCCATTCTGCTGACAGCCCTAAAATAAAAGCAAGGGTATAAGTGTATTTAGTCGTGTATTTATTTATATGCCTGAAGAAAAAACTTCTTACAGTTTTGATGCCTAAGCTTTCTCAGTACTTGTATCACTCTCTGCAGTCGCCATTACAGAAATGTCACATGTCGCCATTTTGAGTACTAGGCCTTTAACATTTTAAAAGAAGGCATAAATTAGGACTATGAATAAGTCAGCTGTGTTTATGCTGTAAACTACACTACTGCTAGTTTTGCTACTACTGATGATGATGACAATGATGACGTTAATCGTAATACTTTATATGCTTTGGTAATACAGCCAATCAAAACGTACAGGAGAACATGCGAAGGAGACGCATTCCTCCACGGGAGGATGCAGTCTGTCATGTTTCTGCTGGAAGGGACAAACTGGGACTTGATATCCACTACATAAATGCCTTCAAAGGTAAGTTGGTCTTTAGTTTGGATTAGATTTGGAGTTTGTCACTTTGTCTTTTGTCACTCACTTGGTATGCCTCTGCAATTCAGGTCGGGGCATTTTCACGACTGTTCCATTCCAAAAAGGAGACTTCCTTTTGGAATACAGAGGTAAACTCATAACAAAAGAAGAATGTGAGCGGAGACACAGAGTTTATCATGACAGCCTGAAGGTGTTCATGTTTGAATTCAAGTTTGATGGAAAACTCTGGTGGTGCGTATTATATCAGTGTAGTTTGATTAAGATTAAATGACACATTGCTTTTGATTTATGAAAAAAAAAGCTTCCTAACTAACTAGTTAAGCTAATACTTTTTTGCCTAACCCCACAGTGTGGATGCATCTCAAGAAGATGGGTCATTAGGCAGACTTGTCAACGACAACCACATCAGTCCAAGTGCTAAGATGAAAATATTAAATATCAATGGAAAGCCCCATCTATGCTTATTTGCAAGCAGAGACATAAGTCCAGGCGAAGAAATAGACTATAATTATGGTGACTCGGATTGGCTCTGGAGATGCAAGGTATTTCTACAATTGTACTTTTTGGAACTGATAAATTGCATACCGTAAGCCATTTTTACATTTGTACCTACTCAAATTGGCTTAACGTGACTTAGGGCATCTAGTTTTTCACTGAAATTGAGTATCACCTACTGTGCCTGGGGTCACTATAGCAATGCAGCCGAGCATCCAGTGATATAAATGCCACAGCAAGCATGGACGTCAAGGTGACAAAATGCCTGCTGCTCAGTCTATACTTTAGTGTTCAATTCAGGGATCACGCTGTTAATTTTGGTCGCTATTTCAAACATTTCAGAGTTTCAAAAATGATGGCTTGGATTTTCACGAAGGAGGCGCACTCATAACTTATCGAGTGACACCATTGACCAGCCACCTGGTGGCATTCAGTCTATGTCAAATTTTCTGATCACTTTGGATCACTTGGAACCTTGGTGCAGTAGTTACTGAAAAACTACATGGTACTATAACCTACTGGAAAAACAGGGGTAGGTACTAATGGAAAACAGGCAATTGTGATGGCTGCCACATCAAAGCCCTCTAAAAGCACTAAAAAAATATCAGCAGGTATGCAGAAATAAAAAATGGCTTTCGGTTTCTAAATTTTAACAGTGATTGATGTTTAATGTGATTCTACACAGCAAAATCTCCAGTGTTAAATTAACACTGGAGAGTGTCTATAAGGGTCCACTGTGTGGACCCTTATAGACAGTGTTAAATACAACACTGTTGAGTGTTAAATTAACACTTTTGACAGTGTTATATGTTTAAAAGTAACCTAGTCAGTTTTGAAGATTAACAATGGCTAACACTGAGCAGTGCTGATTTTCTAACACTGGAAAATAACTCAAAATGTTAGAAATATTCCAGTGTTAGAAAATCAGCACTGCTCAGTGTTAGCCACTGTTAATCTTCAAAACTGACTAGGTTACTTTTAAACATATAACACTGTTAAAAGTGTTAATTTAACACTCAACAGTGTTGTGTGGACCCATATAGACACTCTCTAGTGTTAATTTAACACTGGAGATTTTGCTGTGTAGCCTCTTTAGTTAGATTCATTTTAAATTTTGGCCCTCGAAGATAAATGGGCCCTAGTGACAGTTCGTTGCTGCTACAGGTGATTGTTTTACTCCTTTAGCAATGGCTTAAAAAATAAAGAAATCACACTGACTATTTGTCTCTTAATCATAGGGACTTAAATTCTCTATACATGACAGTGAATATTTTAAAGACATTAGCTTGAAACTTATCTTTCTCATACAGTTTATTTAATGTTTCAAAAGCCTCTTCAAAAATGCACTGTATATTCATTTTCTATCTGTTACACACGAAGATTGAGACCAGCCAGATTCAGAAGACTGTGAGCTGCCTAAAGCCGCAACCAAACAGCTTTCCAAACAATGATCTGGACCTGAAACATCCAGAGCCTGAAAGGGTAAATATAATCCAGTGTACCACTTAATGAACTAATAATTTAATCTATCATCATTCTTTATGGATGCTGTGTGTGTGTGTTTGGCAGTCACCTGGGTGTGATGTGATTTACATGGACCGTGGCTTGTAGGTCCTTTTCATTGTTTCAAAGTGCAAGTCTGGATAACATCTGAGTGTGTGTGTGTGTGTGTGTTAACCACCCAAATGTGACTTAGGAGGACCACACTGTTATTGGGAGACTCCGTCAAAGTTTGCTTCATGGTGACATCACTCTGGTTTTAGGAGGGGTCTTCTTGTATTTTTTGACAGTTTGACCTACAGCATGCAGAACTGACTACATGTGCTTTGTTTCTATGTTGAAATGGTTTGAAACTCAGGCTTGAACATTAAGATAGATAGTACTATACAACTTCTTAACTTGTTTTAGGCACTTTTTACTGCTGTAGTGCATGGGTTCTCTCTGGCTGTGTACTCTGGCTTCTTCCCACAGTCCAAAGATGTAGCTTATGGGGTTAGGTTAACTGGTGATTCAAAACTGCCCTTTGGTGTGAATGCAAATGCTTGTCCTTCCATGTTAGACTGGTGATCTGTCCAGGTTGTACTGCCCTATGGTAGCTGGTATAGGCCCCAAACCTGCTTGCTACCCCACAATCCTGATAAGGATAAGTGGAAGAGGATGGATGATTGCAAAGGAATCAGTTGTTAATTATTGTAGCCAGTATTTTTTTCAGAAGAAAACATTTCTTGAGTGGAAAGCCCCCCCCCCCAACACACACACACACACACACACATGCAAATTAAAAACAGAAGCACAGGCCTGCCCAGTTGCAAGAAGAGCACTTGGTCTAATCTTTGTGCCATCTTTTCTTTGTTGCAGGATCTTGATGAAGAAATGCCTCAGCAAGGCTCAGAAGCCATGCATTCTTCTTCAGTGCAAGATTTTGAAGAGGTAACATTGACCTAGGACAGATTTTAATGAATGTTTCTCATGCACGATGTGTACCTTACGCTATTTGCCGATAGTGAAATGGTTTATTCATCCTCTTGAGTGATGCATTTTTAGTAACTGTCAGATTACTGTTCTTTTGTCTTCATTTTCTATCTGTTACACACGAAGACTGAGACCAGCCAGATTCAGAAGACTGTGAGCTGCCTAAAGCCGCAACCAAACAGCTTTCCAAACAATGATCTGGACCTGAAACATCCAGAGCCTGAAAGGGTAAATATAATCCAGTGTACCACTTAATGAACTAATAATTTAATCTATCATCATTCTTTATGGATGCTGTGTGTGTGTGTTTGGCAGTCACCTGGGTGTGATGTGATTTACATGGACCGTGGCTTGTAGGTCCTTTTCATTGTTTCAAAGTGCAAGTCTGGATAACATCTGAGTGTGTGTGTGTGTGTGTGTTAACCACCCAAATGTGACTTAGGAGGACCACACTGTTATTGGGAGACTCCGTCAAAGTTTGCTTCATGGTGACATCACTCTGGTTTTAGGAGGGGTCTTCTTGTATTTTTTGACAGTTTGACCTACAGCATGCAGAACTGACTACATGTGCTTTGTTTCTATGTTGAAATGGTTTGAAACTCAGGCTTGAACATTAAGATAGATAGTACTATACAACTTCTTAATTTGTTTTAGGCACTTTTTACTGCTGTAGTGCATGGGTTCTCTCTGGCTGTGTACTCTGGCTTCTTCCCACAGTCCAAAGATGTAGCTTATGGGGTTAGGTTAACTGGTGATTCAAAACTGCCCTTTGGTGTGAATGCAAATGCTTGTCCTTCCATGTTAGACTGGTGATCTGTCCAGGTTGTACTGCCCTATGGTAGCTGGTATAGGCCCCAAACCTGCTTGCTACCCCACAATCCTGATAAGGATAAGTGGAAGAGGATGGATGATTGCAAAGGAATCAGTTGTTAATTATTGTAGCCAGTATTTTTTTCAGAAGAAAAAATACCCCCCCCCCCCCCAACACACACACACATCATTCTTTATGGATGCTGTGTGTGTGTGTGTTTGGCAGTCACCTGGGTGTGATGTGATTTACATGGACGAAGTTTATTAGTTGATATCTGCAACTGAATTGAAAACACCTCACCTTTCCAACTGTCCAAAACAAATAAATGTTGCAATATTTTGCTAACAGTTTCACAATCATCGTCTGGTGTGCACAACAATATCATCTTTGGACAAGTGCATTCAGTGTGTGGGACCGGTTTCCTCCCTCAAGTGGCTTGGCTATAAGTGCAAAGGTGAGACATTTAGTGAATAGGTACAGTGTATAGTAAAAAGCATTAATAGAGTTCAACAAGTTAAGACTAGCTGAAATGAACACTGCTCCCTTTTTAATTAATGGGTGGTCACGTCTAATTAAAGAAATGTAGTATTACCTCATTGGTGCAGGACCTTGTAAAAATGGTATACTTGGGATTGTCCTCAATTCCCCATTCCATAACATAAACTGCTCAAAATAATAAAGGGAACACTTAAACAATGCGATGTTACTCCAAGTCAGAACACACTTCTGTGAAATCAAACTGTTCACTTAGGAAGTAACACTGACAACCAGTTTCACATGCTGTTTTGCAAATAGAGTAGACAACAAGTGGAAATTATAGTCAATTCACCATAATAAAGGACTGGTTCTGCAGGTGGTGACCACAGACCACTTCTCAGCACCTATGCTTTCTGGTTGATGTTATGGTCACTTTTGAATGCTGGCGGTGATTTCATTTTAGTGGTAGCATGAGACGGTCTACAACCCACACAAGTGGCTCAGGTAGTGCAGCTCATCTAGCGTAGCACATCAATGTGAGCTGTGGCAAGAAGGTTTGCTGTGTCTGTTAGTGTAGTGTCCAGAGCATGGAGGTGCTACCTGGATGTGGAGTAGGCCATAGGAGGGCAACAACCCAGCAGCAGGACCGCTACCTCCACCTTTGTGCAAGGAGGAACAAGAGGAGCCCTGCAAAATGACCTCAAACAGGCCACAAATGTGCATCTGTCTGCTCAAATGGTCAGAAACTGACTTCATGAGGGTGGCTTGAGGGTCCAGCGTCCACAGGTGGGGATTGAGCTTGCAGCCCAACACCATGCAGGATGCTTGGCATTTGCCAGAAAACACAAAGTTTGGCAACTTCGGCACGGGCACCCTATGCTCCTCACAGCTGAAAGGAGGTTCAAACTGAGCACGTGACAGTCTGGAGATGCCGTGGGGAACGTTCTGCTGCCTGCAACATCCTCCAGCATGATCATATTGGCAGTGGGTCAGTAATGGTGAGGGGTGGCATTTCTGTACCTGCCAGAGAGCCTGACTGTCATTGGGTAACAAGATGAGGTCCTCGGACCCTTTGTGAGACCACATGCTGGTGCGTTTGACCCTGGGGTCCACCTAATGCGAGACGACACTGGACCTCATGTGGCTGGAGTATGTCAGCAGTTCCTCCATGACAAAGGCATTGATGCTATGGACTGGCCCGCCTGTTCCCCAGACCTAAATCATGTCTCACTCCATCCACCACAAACTGTCCAGGGGTTGGCAGATGCTTTAGTCCAGGTCTTGGAGGAGATCCTTCAGGAGACCATCCGCCACCTCATCCCGTGCATGCCCAGGCATTGTAGGGAAGTCATACAGGCATCTGGAGGCCACACACATTCAACTACACACTTTCATGCCATTCAACTACCTAAAGAACAAAGTATTTAATAAGAATAATTCCTTCATTCACATCTGGGATGTCCTTTTTTTGGGGGGGGGGGGGGGGGGGATTAGCAGTGTATGTGTAGTCATTAAAATATCCTTAAGTGTGAACAGTTTGGTTTTTTGTTTTTTTTCAGCATTTGACATTACTGCAATGCTTTGACAAAAAACTACTTCACTTAAATAGAACTGCAAAGCTAAATTAAGTCTATCAAAATGTGTTTCAGTTTGTTTAGGGGTCTGGCACAAATCTTGCCTTACAAAATTGGCAAATCAGAATTGCCACCAGTCAACACAGGTGTGTATCCCATTCATATTTGGCTTGACTTTGTTTTTCAGTTTATTTTTTACCTGTCTAAAGTATTGATCAATTAAAATAACTTTTGTTCTTACATTCCAGAAAGAAGAAATTTCTGAATATTCAGGGGAGGATGGATTGCCACATTCAGTTCTGGATCAAATATCAAGCGATGATGATGGCAACCACAGCATATCAGAAGAAGAATATGTGCCAGATTCAGAGTCATATGATGAAGATTCAGATGAAGACATCTCATTATTGCCAAGCACATCAAAAGGTCTGCTATGCCAAAATGACATCTCCAAAGCGCATGAACAATCAGATTCAATGAATTTAATCCACAACTTGACAAAGGACAAGCCACAAGATAAAAATGAGCTTTGCGAAACTGAATCAGAAAAAATGACTTTAAGTAAAAGAAATTACTGCTATTTTTGTGGCAAACCACAAGCTAAAATTTCCCGCCACCTGAAAACGCACAAAACGGCTCCTGATGTTGTGCATGCATTTTCCCTGCCTAGAGACTCAAACGAGCGTAAAAGTCTGTTAGAGAAATTGAGAAATAAGGGAAATTTTAAGCATAATGCTGCAGTTTTGCATGGTGGAGTGGGACCACTGAAAGTGAAGAGAAGACCCAAGATTAAAGCAGTAGAGGGAAAGTTCGCTCATTGCTTTTATTGTCAAGGGATGTATGTTCGCAAGGATCTTTGGAGACATGTCCGCAGATGTCCGAACAAACCAAAAGATGACACGGATAAAGAACCTGGAAGAACCAAAGTACTCGGCCTGGCTTTAACTCTGGAGTCTCAGTGTTATCCGCAGGTGTCAAGTGGAGTCTGGAAGGTTCTTGCTGTTATGAAACAAGATGAGATTGCCTCAGCTGTGCGAAATGACTTTACTGTTATTCAGTTTGCCCAGTCCCTCTACAATAAACATGGACAAGACCCTACAAAGTATGATTATATACGACAGAAGCTTCGTGAAGCGGGACGTTTGTTGTTGTGTCTGCGCACAGAATTCTCAGTGCATAACATGGAAGAAGCTATTAAGCCTGCTAATTTCCAGAGAGTTGTGCAAGCAGTAAAGAAAGTTTCAGGTTTTGATGAAGAGACACTGTCATACAAAACTCCAAGCCTTGCGCTGAAACTGGGACATACACTGCATAAAATGTCTGACATTATCCATTGTCGTGCCCTCATGACAGAGGATGAAGCCCTAATCAAGTCCACTGATGCGTTCAAGAAGTTGTATGTCTCCAAATGGTCCGAGATGGTGTCTCACCGTGCCTTGAACACATTGAGTGAGGCAAAGTTTAACAAGCCATCAACATTGCCCTTTACAGAAGATGTTCGGATTCTCCATCACTACCTTCAAAAATCTGCAGAAAGTGCCTTTTGCAGCTTGGAGAACGAAGCCACAGCTCAGAATTATGCCCAACTTGCACAAGTTACACTCTCACAAATCATTGTGTTCAACCGAAGACGTTCTGGGGAGGTTTCAAAGATGCGCCTCAAAAGTTTTCTTGAAAGAGACAAAACAGCACTCCACACAGATGTTGCCATGGGGCTCTCAGAAATGGAACAGAGACTCTGTAACTATTTCTGTAGAATAGAAATAATGGGAAAAAGGGACAGAAATGTTCCAGTTCTGCTAACACCAAGCATGCTGGATGCTCTGTCACTACTGGTTAGTAGGAGGCCTGACTGTGGTATTTGTGCCACTAATATCTACCTCTTTGCAAGACCCCAATCAATGAGTCATTACAGAGGAATGGACTCCTTGCGTGTTCATGCACACCAGTGTGGAGCAAAGCAGCCTGAGTATCTAAGATCGACACAGCTCAGAAAACATGTTGCCACACTCTCACAAGTCCTTAATTTGAAAAACAACGAACTTGATCAGGTTGCAGATTTCCTGGGTCATGATATCCGCGTTCACCGCGAATTCTACAGATTACCAGTTCCCACAACACAGCTGGCCAAGATTTCCAAACTGCTTTTAACACTGGAAAAAGGACATCTTTCCCAGATCCAGGGGAAATCACTGGATGAGATCAAAATAGAAGGTTTGTATTGAAAGGAGCAAATATTAGGGCAGTAGTTGAATATTATGCTTTATCAACAGAATTAAAACCTAAAAGCACAGACCATTCTGTTAAATGTCCATGATTTAAGGTTCTTGAAGTCTATTGTTTCATCACTTTGCAACATTTGGCAAACTGCAGAGTGGTGGCCTTAAATAGTAAAACTATGTACTATAATTTCCAGTATTTGTTCTGTATTTTGTCATATCTCGTTGTTAATGTGAGGTTTTTGGGGGGGTTGTGTTTGTTTGTTTTTTTTGTTTTGTTTTTTCCCCCCCCACAATTTCTCAGATGAAATTGCATTAAGTGATGCTGAAACAAAGGACAGTGAGAGTGAATCAGATGATGATGACACAGCACTCACAATGTCGGCGTGTGGCACCAGTGAGCCTGTACATGCAGTAGCTGATTCCACAAACACAGCGCAGCTCCAAGACACTGTAGATTGTGGTAAGTTACCACTAGCTTGGTTTCTGTGGATAAAATGTTTGTTACAAATATTAAAACTTAATCAAATTGTGTAATCAGCAGATGAAGGACCACTCACAATGCCTGCAGCAAGTGAGACTGCTGCTCCCTCTGAAGGTAAGGGGTGCAGTTGGTTCTCTAAGCTTATTATTGTTTCATCACTTTGCAACATATGGCAAACTGCAGAGTGGTGGCAAAAAGTCACTTGGATGAGTGACAAAATGTTTCTCCAACTGAAAACGCTACGTCCAGATTAACAGAATCAACGTTTTGGGATTTACTTACCTGGATGATTGAGCATGCATCAAGAGACTTTTATTCAACTTTTTATTCAGTCTTTTATTCACAGCGGAACACTAAATGTTGTCTCATTTTAGAAATTTGATAAATTTTCAAAGAGAATTTTAGCTCGTTTTGATATTGATGGTAGCAACACATTTCAGAAGTTAGTACAGGGTAGCATCCATTCTTTTAACAAGCAAATGTTTTTTGTTTTTTTTGTTTGGTTTTTTGTTTGTTTTAACTACTACTACTTTATATATCTTCCAGAGAAAAATGCTGCTCAATCCCACAATTCCCGAAGAGCTCCCAAAAACATGTGGTCCAAGGCTGAGGTTGCTGCAGTGATGAGGCATTTTAAAGACCACATAAACGAAGGGAAACTAGCCACCAAAAATGAATGCAGTCATTGCAAATTGGTAGAAGATCCGGTGTTGGCAGGAAGAACAGTTCAAAACATAAGAGATTTTGTAAGAAACAGAGGATTAACTGCAAAAAGGCAGAAAAAAATGAATTAAAATAACTGTTTAGCCAGATGTGGTTTTACATCTTGGTCAGATTGCCAATTGTTGTTAACACTGATGTTCTGTTTAAAGAAAAAAAAAGTTCTTGTTAAATACAGAAGCAGTTTGTATTTCATAATTTTTACATTTAATTTATTTAGGGTTTTTTTTGACGGGTTATATTTAAAATAAAAAATTATAAATGCATATTTTCTCCCCTTAATATTTACCTTTAAACTATTAAAATTCATTTTAAATGTTTTTAATTTTTCTGTTTTCTATATTTTTATATTTCTGTGGGAAGCGTGGGCATTTTTGTCCATAGATTTCTTTTTTTATTTATGGTTAAAATTAATGTTCAGATCCAAGAACACTAATAAAATGATGTTCCAGTAATCCTGTGTCCTGTCAGATGTGTATTCATGGTAATGATGAGCTATTTAAATATTACATCATTGTCCCTTTAAAGACCCAATATTGTTTTTTTTGGACCTCATAAAACACATTGTTGTCAAGTGGACAATGTCTCCAGAAAACACAATAGAGTCTGGTTGGTGTGTATCAGTGTATCTAGACTTCTATAGGGAGTGTATGAGGTCTGAAGTGACCCAAATTTTTTTCAGATTTTTTCGAACACTTTAACCTCGCTCCCTTGGCTCTAAGTCCATTGAAAAGGGTAGTCCACTTAAACCACCACCGGGCGGATTGACGTAGGATAGTCCCTCCATACCACATAGACCCGTATGTGTGTGTGTGTGTGTGTGTGTGTGTGTGTGTGTGTGTGTGTGTGTGTGTGTGTGTGTGTGTGTGTGTGTGTGTGTGTGTGTGTGTGTGTGTGTCCTGCTGATCAAAGGGTCATAAAAGGCAGATCCTTGGTCAGGAAGAGGGTAGACCTCCCTCACCCTAGATAACATTGGTGAGGAAGTCATGCAGTTAAAGCACTTAGACTAAAACAGATGTAACTACGTTAATCCTACCATAAAACAATAAGAGAAGGTATGACCTCTCTCGTGCTCCCAGGATGTGGGTGTGCATTCTAGTGTGGAATACACACCAAGCCTTTGCAGCCTGTTAAAGATCACACACAATTAATTATATGCTTCTAAGTATACATGGTTGAATATTTCCTAATACAAATAACTACATGCAGTATTCTACCATATGCAAACTTATATCACTAAAAGATTATACTGACTACTAAATACAATTTTCCATTAACACAATCCATACAAGCTCTCTCAGGGTGAAACTGTGACAAACAGTCCCTGTGCAAAGTTGCTTTCCTGATGAATCTGTTTTAAATGCTGTTGGAGATGCATCAGGACTTTCGATTGGTCTTAGGCATGGCGATGCTGGAAGGTTGAGCCCTTGTTCAACAGCAGACTGAAGGTGAGCTATGCCAGAAGCTGAGAGGACTGACAGATCAATGGAAACAAAAGGTATTTGCCTTGTGTTTGGTGTGTAAAGTTTGCAGTACTGGGAGGAACACTGTCTTGTGAAGTGAACACTTGGATTTTCCGTCATTGTTTTTTGAATTACTGTGGACACATGGCACTGTGCATCAACACGATGAACACCAGTCTTCAACTGAACAGGGCAGAATATTGAGCTCAGCACCTCTGCCCTCAATGAATAGGCATGTTGAGTGACACCCTTTGAAGCAAGGGATTTCACAAGCTGGAATACTTTGTTCTCCTCTGAACTATTCAACATGTTTTGAGCAGTACGACTGTCACAGTAAACGCAGCACAGACTTTGACAGAAGGCATCAAAGGCACAGGTGTTCATGACACAGTATTGTCCTTTGCCAAGTTTTACTGCACTGTAAACCCCAACAGTCTACCTGACTTATAAAGTTTGTGGATATAACAATTGAAATTCCTCAAAGTTGAAACAACTTAAAACTTTTGTTCTGTTAACGATTCAAACAGTTATAATTGTACATGGCTTAGAAGTTAAGAGTAAATACTGCTTTCTTAATTATGATTTTTGAGTAAATGTTTTTTTTCCGAGCTCCGCATGTGTATGTCAACTACGTCATGACGTTTTCTCTCTAACCTGAACGACGTTGACAGAAAATTCTGTTCAATATGGCTGCCCTTCTCGAGCGACTGGAGAGCACATTTGGAGAAACTTGTAAGTAAAACGGAACCTTCGTTATGTTTATTTTTTCCGTAAAAAAGCAAGTATATTAATATGTTGCAGGCAAGAACTTCGATTTCGAATGCGCTGTTGTGTTAAAAAGCACAGAACAGGGCTCAGGGAGGGGCGGCCATCTGCTGCGACCGGTTGGGGTGAGAGAAGGAAGACAGGATAAAAGACATGCTGTGGAAGAGAGACAGAGGTTAACAACAGATATGATTCAATGCAGAGAGGTCTGTTAATACATAGTGAGTGAGAAAGGTGACTGGAAAGGAAAAACTCAATGCATCATGGGAATCCCCCGGCAGCCTATGTCTATTGCAGCATAACTAAGGGAGGATTCAGGGTCACCTGGTCCAGCCCTAACTATATGCTTTAGCAAAAAGGAAAGTTTGAAGCCTAATCTTGAAAGTAGAGATAGTGTCTGTCTCCTGAATCCAAACTGGAAGCTGGTTCCACAGAAGAGGGGCCTGAAAACTGAAGGCTCTCCCTCACATTCTACTTTTAAATACTCTAGGAACAACAAGTAGGCCTGCAGAGCGAGAGCGAAGTGCTCTAATAGGGTGATATGGTACTACAAGGTCATTAAGATAAGATGGGGCCTGATTATTTAAGACCTTGTATGTGAGGAGCAGGAGTTTGAATTCAATTCTGGATTTAACAGGAAGCCAATGAAGGGAAGCCAAAACAGGAGAAATATGCTCTCTCTTTCTAGTCCCTGTCAGTACTCTTGCTGCAGCATTTTGGATTAGCTGAAGGCTTTTCAGTGAGTTTTTTGGACATCCTGATAATAATGAATTACAGTAGTCCAGCCTGGAAGTAATAAATGCGTGAACTAGTTTCTCAGCGTCACTCTGAGACAGGATATTTCTAATTTTAGAGATATTGCGCAAATGGAAGAACGCAGTCTTACATATTTGTTTAATATGTGCATTGAAGGACATATCCTGGTCAAAAATTACTCCAAGGTTCCTCACAGCATTACTGAAGGCCAAGGTAATGCCATCCAGAGTAAGAATCTGGTTAGATACCATATTTCTAGGCTTTTCAGGGCCGAGTACAATAACCTCAGTTTTATCTGAATTAAGAAGCAGAAAGTTAGCGGCCATCCAGGTCTTTATGTCTTTAAGACATTCCTGCAGTTTAAGTAATTGGTGTGTGTTATCTGGCTTGGACAGATAGAGCTGGGTGTCATCTGCATAGCAGTGAAAATGTATGCTATGTCTTCTAATGATGCTGCCTAAGGGAAGCATGTATAATGTAAACAGAATTGGTCCTAGCACTGAACCCTGTGGAACTCCATAATTAACCTCAGTGTGTGAAGAGGACTCTCCATTTACATGAACAAACTGGAGTCTATTAGATAGATATGATACAAACCACTGCAGTAGACACGTTTCATTCTCTTTAATCTAACTGAAATTGCTCTGCTCGTGCTTTGCATTTCACTACGACAACATTTTTCTATATTTGTAACACCTGCTGTAGGTACCTGTAATACCTACAGCATGTTCTAATCGCTCTAATAGGATATTATGGTCGACAGTATCGAATGCTGCACTAAGGTCTAGCAGGACAAGCACAGAGATGAGTCCACTGTCAGAGGCCATAAGAAGATCATTTGTAACCTTCACTAAAGCTGTTTCTGTGCCGTGATGAGCTCTGAAACCTGACTGAAACTCTTCAAATAAACCATTCCTCTGCAGATGATCTGTTAGCTGTTTGACAACTACTCTTTCAAGGATTTTTGATATGAAAGGAAGGTTGGAGATTGGCCTATAATTAGTTTCATCAGTTGTTCAGTTCTTATAAAATGTTGTATAATTGTACCAAATCACTGAGGATACATCCAATGTGTAAATCACAATCAACAATTTTACTGTGATATTCGCTCGTGTTTAGAGAATCTCCATCATCTTTGTTACTGAGTTTCCATTTTTGTAGGGCCAAATTTGTATTAAAAATTAATATTTTCATATGATGTGAAATGACTCAATCATTTCTAATTTTTAGAAGAAACCATTCATTAAGTCCCTTAAGGTGAAGATTTCATATATTGATAATGATAAAATTAACACAAATTAAAGGTTTCACTGATGAACACACAATTTTTCCTTGCTTTGAACCCCATGTTCTATATAGATTACAGCTCTGATCTGGAGAACACTATTTTAAAATACTGTGTAGGGTTTTTGTCAAATGATTAAGAAACAGACTCTCTGTCACAAGAGACAGAAAGGTTGTATCTTAAAAGAAAAGTCTCCAAAATTTGGTAGAGTCTGATGTCATGCAGTTTCATAAACATGTATTCTCCCCAAAGAATGACACCTGAAAACTTTGCGTTAAATGAACTTTTCTTTTCCCTTTTTAGGAGGTGCCTGATATCAACGTGAAACGCACTGCAGTACTTCGTGCCCTTCCTGTATGTCTATGTCTGTGTCACTTTTGGGCTCCTGAGAGGGGTTATCATCCACTTCCTACTCCACAAAGGCTTTGTGTGGATACTGACGCTTCACTGTACCATCCTGTCTGGCAACCTCTGCTTCTTTTCGTATTTGTTTTGCAGAACAGATCCGCATGTTCCCTTCAATAAAACCAAGATGACATGCAATGAATTTATCTATCCTTATAGGGAGATTTTCATGCTTGAACAGACCATGTTTAATGTTCTTGAACTCTGCTTCAACATTAGCTGAAGTTGCAGTGAGTTTTTCGCTCTGAAATAGGGGAACCATTTCTCCAGTCCAGAGTGGTAGGTATCCTCCCAATCTAATTAGGTGTGGGACGAGCTCAGGTAGATAGTGCATATTGTCTCGATCACCATGATCTTCAGCATGGCACCTGCTCCCCTCACAAATATCTGCCACCCTCTGCCTTAAGTCGGTGTTTATTTCTGTGCATGGATCCAATCTAATGTCTTCTTCTTCCTTATCATCAGAAACATAGTCTCATCTGCAATTTTTCTTTTCAGATTTGATTTGGACACTTCTGACATAATGGGGTTTCCAAAACTGTCACAGCCTTCTGTCTCACTTAATGCCACAATAGCAATGCTACGTATTAGGACCTTTGCTTCTTCCAAGGATTGGGACTTGACAAGTTGTGCCATTGATCGCACGTAGAAATCCCTCACCCGATGAGGCTTTTTTCTCAAACAGTCCCACTGGCAAATCATTTTGATTAAGTGTGCCACACCCACTCTAATGAAACATTCAATTCAATTCAATTTTATTTATATAGCGCCAAATCACAACATAAGTCGCCTCAAGGCGCTTCATAGATACAGAGAAAAACCCAACAATCATATGACCCCCTATGAGCAAGCACTTTGGCAACAGTGGGAAGGAAAAACTCCCTTTTAACAGGAAGAAACCTCCGGCAGAACCAGGCTCAGGGAGGGGCGGCCATCTGCTGCGACCGGTTGGGGTGAGAGAAGGAAGACAGGATAAAAGACATGCTGTGGAAGAGAGCCAGAGGTTAATAACAGATATAATTCAATGCAGAGAGGTCTGTTAACACATAGTGAGTGAGAAAGGTGACTGGAAAGGAAAAACTCAATGCATCATGGGAATCCCCCGGCAGCCTACGTCTATTGCAGCATAACTAAGGGAGGATTCAGGGTCACCTGGTCCAGCCCTAACTATATGCTTTAGCAAAAAGGAAAGTTTTAAGCCTAATCTTGAAAGTAGAGATAGTGTCCGTCTCCTGAATCCAAACTGGAAGCTGGTTCCACAGAAGAGGGGCCTGAAAACTGAAGGCTTTTATTCGATTCCATTACTGTGGGGGGGCTGGTTGACCTTTTGACCTTTACATTTTCATTAATATCTTTAAAACAGATGCAGCACAAATGACAATTTTTGCAGCACAAACCAGCACAAACGTAGCACAGTTGATTGACACCAGTTTTGTTTGATTCCATTAATGTTGGGGGGCTGGTTGACCTCTGATGACCTCTAGAAATTTGTATGGATTTCTTTAAAATGATAGCAGCACAAACGTAAATTTTTGCAGCACATACCAGCACAAACGTAGCACAGTTGATTGACACCAGTTTTGTTCGATTCCATTAATGTGGGGGGGCTGGTTGACCTTTTGACCTTTACATTTTCATTAATATCTTTAAAACAGAGGCAGCACAAACGACAATTTTAGCAGCACAAACGTAGCACAAATGTTTGACATCAATTTTGTTCGATCCCATTAATGTGGGGGGGGCTGGTTGAAGTTTTGACCTTTACATTTTCATTAATATCTTTAAAACAGAGGCAGCACAAACCAGCACAAACGTAGCACAGTTGATTGACACCAGTTTTGTTTGATTCCATTAATGTGGGGGGCTGGTTGACCTCTGATAACCTCTAGAAATTTGTATGGATTTCTTTAAAATGATAGCAGCACAAACGTAAATTTTTGCAGCACAAACCAGCACAAACGTAGCACAGTTGATTGACACCAGTTTTGTTTGATTCCATTAATGTTGGGGGGCTGGTTGACCTCTGATGACCTCTAGAAATTTGTATGGATTTCTTTAAAATGATAGCAGCACAAACGTAAATTTTTGCAGCACATACCAGCACAAACGTAGCACAGTTGATTGACACCAGTTTTGTTCGATTCCATTAATGTGGGGGGGCTGGTTGACCTTTTGACCTTTACATTTTCATTAATATCTTTAAAACAGAGGCAGCACAAACGACAATTTTAGCAGCACAAACATAGCACAAATGTTTGACATCAATTTTGTTCGATCCCATTAATGTGGGGGGGCTGGTTGAAGTTTTGACCTTTACATTTTCATTAATATCTTTAAAACAGAGGCAGCACAAACCAGCACAAACGTAGCACAGTTGATTGACACCAGTTTTGTTTGATTCCATTAATGTGGGGGGCTGGTTGACCTCTGATAACCTCTAGAAATTTGTATGGATTTCTTTAAAATGATAGCAGCACAAACGTAAATTTTTGCAGCACAAACCAGCACAAACGTAGCACAGTTGATTGACACCAGTTTTGTTTGATTCCATTAATGTGGGGGGGCTGGTTGACCTCTGATGACCTCTAGAAATTTTCTTGAATATCTTTAAAATGATAGCAGCACAAACCAGCACAAACGTTTGACATCAATTTTGTTCGATTCCATTAATGTGGGGGGGCTGGTTGACCTTTTGACCTTTACATTTTCATTAATATCTTTAAAACAGAGGCAGCACAAACGACAATTTTAGCAGCACAAACCAGCACAAACGTAGCACAGTTGATTGACACCAGTTTTGCTTGATTCCATTAATGTGGGGGGGCTGGTTGACCTCTGATGACCTCTACAAATTTTCTTGAATATCTTTAAAATGATAGCAGCACAAACGACAATTTTTGCAGAACAAACCAGCACAAATGTATGACATCAATTTTGTTCGATTCCATTAATGTGTGTGTGTGTGTGGGGGGGCTGGTTGACCTTTACATTTTCATTAATATCTTTAAAACAGAAGCCGCACAAACCAGCACAAACGTAGCACAGTTGATTGACACCCATTTTGTTTGATTTAATTAATGTGGGGGGGCTGGTTGACCTCTGATGACCTCTAGAAATTTTGATTAATATCTTTAAAATGATAGCAGCACAAACGACAATTTTTGCAGCACAAACCAGCACAAACGTTTGATACCACTTTTGTTGGATTTGAAGAAGGTGGGGGGGCCAACTTCACTCACATATGTCATGTCTACTGAATTCTCATTTTTCATGCCTGTGGAGTTTATTATATGGATGTGGTGACAGTGTAAAGACAGCCTGCTCTTCTGATTTAACTTTTTAAGCATTCACACTAATTAGTGTTTAAACCTCCCATGGTTCTATATCTGGGGATGTGGCTTTGGTTTGCACTGATGAAAGCTTATAGTTGAAATGTGTTTGACGGTAAATGGTCAATAAAGAAGACAGCATTTTGTTTTGTTTTTACACAATGATTTTGTCATGTGCTGTGTGCAGGCAGGAACTGCGGACCCAATGTGCAGACACTTGGAGGTAAAAGTGTGAACTCAAAACAGCTTTAACGCTAAACACAAATATAACAAAAGCAAGAATACCAAAAGAAACTTACACAGGCAGCCAAACAGAACACACAGCATAGGATGAAGGAGATCGCAACAAAGACCAAAGAAAACTCAGGGCTTACATACCCAGAGAGAGCCATCAGGGAATGGGAGACAACAGAGAAACACAGCTGGGACAAATAAGGGTAGCGAGACAAGGGAAGCAAATCCAGATACATTAACATGAGACATGGACTTTCAAAGTAAAACAGGAAACATAACACAGACAACGCGGACTTGACGACTGGGATACAGCAGACAGGGGGAGACAGAACAACTATGTAACACAGAGACAGAAACCAGAAGACAGAACTCTAAGAAACCAAAAGACTAGAAATGATAAATAATGGCAAAATCAAAGTTCAATAATAATGTAAAACTCAAAATTTTGGGTCAACGAACCCAGGCACCCTAACAGATTTATTTTTACAGTTAATTTTTTTCTATTTAATTATTTAGTTACAGTCCACCATACCTCTGATCCCCTGTCAATCCATCCACCCCCTTTTTAATGGTGTATCTGATTCAGGGTCATGAAGGGCTGGAGCAGCTGTCACAGACTGAGCAAGGTACACCCTGTACAGGTCACCAGTCTATGGCAGTGTCCCACTGTGTGTATTTTAAAAAGTACCGCATCTTAAAAACCACGGCTGCAGATAGATGGCCTTGGCAACTCTTCACTACATTATGAGGGGGATTTTATTATAGCAAATGACAAAAAAAATGGACCACTCATGATCTATTCAAAATACAATCTAGAGATGTTTTAGTCCCTTAAAGAGAGCTAATTATGTTTATTTCCAGCTCCATACTTTAATTTGTGCACTACAGCAAATTTGTGTGATTCATTGCTGAAAATATGCTTATTTATCCTATACTGAGTCTTGGTGCAGTCCTTCAATTTATCTTCCATTTGAAATATGCCAGTTTAGCTGTCCTCTCTTTGAGCCAACCTTTGTCTTATTGGCTGCTCCTCAGAAGTTTTGAATAGCAGGTGGGTGGTACTTCTGTGCTTGGAGCAGGGATTACTTGTACATATACTGACCTCATTATTTGAAACTTGGCCCATGTTCGATATGAGCATTCACCATTTATATATACACAATATCTGTTGGTGTGTGTGTGTGTGTGTGTGTGTGTGTGTGTGTGTGTGTGTGTGTGTGTGTGTGTGTGTGTGTGTGTGTGTGTGTGTGTGTGTGTGTGTGTGTTAGAAAATATGGAAAAGGAATATTAAGTATTGGTCGAGGAGTTTGATTTCCAAACCAAATGCAAATCTTACTTTCATTCAGCAGTCCACCTTTTCTCAAAGCTCAGTTAAAGACACTTTTGACAATGTCATCTGGGTTGTAGCTTTGTTCCTGAAGATGTGCATGTCTTCAGGAATGAAAAGAAAGAAAGAAAGAAAGAAAGAAAGAAAGAAAGAAAGAAAGAAAGAAAGAAAGAAAGAAGTCCAGGAGATCTGAGTAGTTATTATGTCTGATGAAAAGAACAATCGAAAACAACCAAGGCACTTTATCTTCAGGTATTTGTATTAGGATCAGCACAGATTTCACTCTCTGGCATTATTTATAGCATAATAAGACATTTTACTTTTAAAAATCAAGGACACCAACAAGGCAGATAGGGCACATGCACTGGGGCCACAAATGTCCCAGGTTTAGTCCGTAATTCAATTCAATTCAATTTTATTTATATAGCGCCAAATCACAACAAAAGTCGCCTCAAGGTGCTTCATAGATACAGAGAAAAACCCAACAATCATATGACCCCCTATGAGCAAGCACTTTGGTAACAGTGGGAAGGAAAAACTCCCTTTTAACAGGAAGAAACCTCCAGCAGAATCAGGCTCAGGGAGGGGCGGGGCCATCTGCTGCGACCGGTTGGGGTGAGAGAAGGAAGACAGGATAAAAGACATGCTGTGGAAGAGAGCCAGAGGTTAATAACAGATATGATTCAATGCAGAGAGGTCTATTAACACAGCGGTCCCTAAGCGCCACGGACCGGTTCATGCCCGACAATATTTTTACAGACCGGCCTAGTACCGGTACCGTAAAAAAGAAGATTTATTCATAACACACGTGAAAAGACCCAGGAAAACAGAGTTAACGATAAAAACGATAACAAAATAACGCTAAAAAAACGATAAAAATCCTGAAAACCATACATTTCACACCTGAGCCTCAACTCTCAACTCTCGTGGCCCGGTACCAAACGACTCACGGACCGGTACCGAAGCCCGGGGGTTGGGGACCGCTGTATTAATACATAGTGAGTGAGAAAGGTGACTGGAAAGGAAAAACTCAATGCATCATGGGAATCCCCGGCAGCCTACGTCTATCGCAGCATAACTACGGGAGGATTCAGGATCAGTGCTCTAAGTGCTCTAATGGGGTGATATGGTACTACAAGGTCATTAAGATAAGATGGGGCCTGATTATTCAAGACCTTGTATGTGAGGAGCAGGATTTTGAATTCAATTCTGGGTTTGAAGGGAAGCCAAAACAGGAGAAATATGCTCTCTCTTTCTAGTCCCTGTCAGGACTCTTGCTGCAGCATTTTGGATTAGCTGAAGGCTTTTCAGCGAGTTTTTTGGACATTCTGATAATAATGAATTGCAGTAGTCCAGCCTGGAAGTAATAAAAGCATGAACTAGTTTTTCAGCGTCACTCTGAGACAGGATCTTTCTAACTTTAGAGATGTTGCGCAAATGGAAGAACGCAGTCTTACATATTTGTTTAATACGTGCGTTGAAGGACATATCCTGGTCAAAAATTACTCCAAGGTTCCTCACAGCGTTACTGGAGGCCAAGGTAATGCCATCCAGAGTAAGAATCTGGTTAGATACCATATTTCTAGGCTTTTCAGGGCCGAGTACAATAACCTCAGTTTTATCTGAATTAAGAAGCAGAAAGTTAGCGGCCATCCAGGTCTTTATGTCTTTAAGACATTCCTGCAGTTTAACTAATTGGTGTGTGTTATCTGGCTTCATGGACAGATAGAGCTGGGTGTCATCTGCATGGCAGTGAAATTGTATGCTATGTCTTTTAATGATGCTGCCTAGGGGATGCATGTATAGTGTAAACAGAATTGGTCCTAGCACTGAACCTGTGGAACTCCATAATTAACCTCAGTGTGTGAAGAGGACTCTCCATTTACATGTACAAATTGGAGTCTATTAGATAGATATGATACAAACCACTGCAGTACCTGTAATACCTACAGCATGTTCTTGTCAGCCGGTGATCGGCTGTGATCAGCTGATCACGGGGCCGGGGTTAAAGAGAGACGCCACCCACCTGTTCGCCGCTCAGACATCAGTCTCTTCGTGTCAGGAGCTCCGAAACTCTGCCGACGTCAGTCTCCGCCTGATTCAGCAACCGTGAGTGACAATCCCTTTCAATCCTTTTTCTCTTCCCGGCTCCGCTCGCTCTCTCTCTGTAACGACAGTTCCGAAGCCACGCTTCGTGCACTGATCATTACTAGAATAACTGCGTGTCTGCTCCAAACCCACCGCTAGCCTTCGCCGCGCTTGGGTCTAGCCAGCACGCCACACGGGCACGCCGAATTACTGTGTGTGATCCGCCCGACCGTGACAGTTCTAATCGCTCTAATAGGATATTATGGTCGACAGTATTGAATGCTGCACTAAGGTCTAGCAGGACAAGCACAGAGATGAGTCCACTGTCAGAGGCCATAAGAAGATCATTTGTAACCTTCACTAAAGCTGTTTCTGTGCTGTGATGAGCTCTGAAACCTGACTGAAACTCTTCAAATAAGCCATTCCTCTGCAGATGATCTGTTAGCTGTTTGACAGCTACTCTTTCAGGGATGTTTGATATGAAAGGAACATTGGAGATTGGCCTATAATTAGCTAAGACTGCTGGGTCTAGAGATGCTTTTTGAGTAAAGGTTTAACTACAGCCAGCTTGAAGGCCTGTGGTACATAGCCGATTATTAGAGATAGGTTGATCATATTTAAGATTGAAGAATTAATTAATGGCAGGACTTCTTTGAGCAGTTTTGTAGGAATGGGGTCTAAAAGACACGTTGATGGTTTGGAGGAAGTAATTATTGAAGTTAACTCAGAAAGATCAATTGGAGAAAAAGAGTCTAATATAACATCAATGGTACTAAGAGTAGCTGTAGATAATATTACATCTGTGGGATGATTATTGGTAATTTTTTCTCTAATGATAAAAATTTTATTTGTGAAGAAGTTCATGAAGTCATTACTAGTTAACGTTAAAGGGATGGTTGGCTCAAAAGAGCTCTGACTTTTTGTCAGCCTGGCTACAGTGCTGAAGAGAAACCGGGGGTTATTCTTATTTTCTTCAATCAGTGACGAATAGTAAGATGTTCTGGCTTTGCAGAGGACTTTCTTATAAAGCAACACACTATTTCTCAAGGCTAAATGATGATCCTCTAAATTTGTGACACGCCATTTCCTCTCCAGCTTATGAGTCATCTGCTTTAGGCTATGTGTTTGAGAATTATACCACGGAGTCAGGTACTTCTGATTTGAGACCTTAGTTTTCACAGGAGCTACAGTATCCAGAGTCGTATGTATTGAGGAGGTGAAATTATTAACAAGATAATCGACCTCTGTTGGAGTAGTATTCAGATAGCTGCTCTGCTCTATGTTGGTACAGGGCATTGAAGATGATAACAGTGGTTGGATTATATTCTTAAACTTAGTTACAGCACTTTCAGAAAGACATCTACTTTGATAAAGTCTACTTTCCACTGCTGTGTAATCAATTATTTTAAATGTAAATGTTATCAGGAAATGATCAGACAGGAGAGGGTTTTCAGGAAACACTGTTAAATGTTCAGTTTCTATGCCATATGTTAAAACAAGATCTAGAGTGTGATTATTAAAGTGGTGGGTGGGTTCTTTTCCTTTTTATGAAAAGCCAATTGAGTCTAATAACAGATTAAATGCCATGTTGAGGCTGTCATTTTTAGCATCTACATGGATGTTAAAATCACCCACAATAATTATTTTATCTGAGCTGAGCACTAAATCAGATAAAAAGTCTGAGAAATCAGACAGAAACTCTGTGTAAGGAGATGGGGGGTAGCAGGAGGAGAGAAGCTGCAGAGATGCGTGTAAGACTGCAACTCTGCTTCCTGGTCCCAACTCTGGATAGTCATATTTTGGGGGGTTTAATAAATTTGTCCATATTTCTAGAAATGAGAGCTGCTCCATCCAAAGTGGGATGGATGCCGTCTCTCCTAACAAGATCAGGTTTCCTCCAGAAGGTTTGCCAATTATCTATGAATTCCACATCGTTTCTGGGACACCACTCAGACAGCCAGCAATTTAAGGAGAACATGCGGCTAAACATGTCACTCCTGGTCTGATTGGGGAGGGGACCAGAGAAAACTACAGAATCTGACATTGTTTTGGCAAAGTTGCACACCGATTCAATATTGCTTTTAGTGACCTCCGATTGGCGTAACCGGGTGTCATTACTGCCGACGTGAATTATGATTTTACTGAATTTACGTTTATCCTTAGCCAGCAGTTTTGCATTTCCTTCAATGTCGCCTGCTCTGGCCCCTGGAAAACAATTGACTATGGTTGCCGGTGTCTCTAGCTTCACATGTCTGAGAACAGAATCACCAATTACCAGAGTTTGACCCCCGGCGGGCGTGTCGCCGAGTGGGGAAAAACAGTTAGACACATGAACGGGTTGGTGGTGTACCTGGGGCTTCTGTTTAGGACTATGCTTCCTCCTCACCGTCACCCAGCCGTCCTCTTTCCCCAGCTGCTTGGGGTCTGCCGGGGAACAGCTAGCGGGGCCTACGCTATCTTCGGCTGCACCAGTTACAGGGGCCTGGCTAGCTACGGGTGAATGAAGGGTGCGAAGCCGAGTCTCCCTTCGAATGTGGATCACATCAGCCAGCAACACAGGCTCTTGTGAAATGTAGATGACCTCAGACAGCAGCGCAGGCCCTGCTGTCATGAAGTTGGCCTCAGAGGGAGCACTAGCCCTGGTGCAATGTGGATGGCCTAAGCCAGCAATACAGGCCATGGTGTGTTGACGATAGCCTCACAAGGAGCACATGCCGTGGTATAATGTGGATGGCCTCAGCCAGTAGCACAGGCCCTGTTGTAATGTGGATGGCCTCATCTCCCAACACTGGCCCAGGTGAAATGTGGATGGTAATGGCCAGCACCACAGACCTTGGTGTAATGTGGATGGCCTTAGCCAACACCACTGGCCCTGGTAAAATGTGGATGACATCGGCAAGGACCAATGGCCCTGATGTAATGTGGATGGTTTCAGCCAACAGTAAAGTCCCTGGTGTGGTGAAGATGGCCTCACAGGAAGCACTGTCCCTGGTGTAATGTGGATGGCCTCAGCAAACAACACTGGCCCTGGTGAAATGTCGGTGGTATTGGCCAGCACCACAGGCCCTGGTTTAATGTAGATGGCATCAGCCAGCAGCACAGGCCCTTGAGTATTGTGAATGGCATCAGCCAGCAACACCACTGGCCCTTGTGAAATGTGGATGGTTTCGGCCAGCAATACAGGCCCTTGGGTAATGTGGAAGGCTAGCAGCACTGGCCCTTGTGTAATATGGATGGTATCAGCCAGCACCAAAGGCCCTGGTGTGTTGATGATAGCCTCACAGGAAGCACTGTCCCTGGTGTAATTTGGATGGCCTCATCCAACAACACTGGCCCTGGTGAAATGTGGATGGTATTAGCCAGCACCACAGGCCCTGGTGTAATGTGAATGTCCTCAGCCAACACCACTGGCCCTGGTGTAAAGTGGATGGCATTGGCCAGCACCACAGGCCCTGGTGTAATGTGGATGGTATTGGCTAGCACCACAGGCCCTGTTGTAATGTGGATGGCCTCATCTACCAACACTGGCCCAGGTGAAATGTGGATGGTATTGGCCAGCACCACAGGCCCTTGTGTAATGTGAATGTCCTCAGCCATGACCACAGGCCCTGGGGAAATGTAAATGTCCTCAGCCAGTAGCACAGGCCCTGTTGTAATGTGGATGGCCTCATCTAACAACTCTGTCGCAGGTGAAATATGGATGGTATTGGTCAGCACCACACACTCTGGTGAAATGTGCATGATATCGGTCAGCACCACAGGCCCAGGTGTAATGTGGATGGCATCAACGAGCAGCAGAGGCCCTGGTGTGGTGACGATGGCCTCACAGGAAGCACTGTCCCTTGTGTAATGTGTATGGCCTCAGCCAAGAACAGTGGCCCTGGTGAAATGTGGATGGTATTGGCCAGCACCACAGGCCCTGGTGTAATGTGAATATCCTCAGCCAGTAGTAAAGGCCCTTGTGTTTTGTGGAACGCATCAGCCAGCAACACAAGCCCTGGTGTAATGTGGATGGTATTGGCGAGCACCACAGGCCCTGGTGTAATGTGAATGTCCTCAGCCTGAAGCACAGGCCCTTGTGTATTGTGGATCGCTCAGCCAGCAACACAAGCCCTGGTGAAATCTGGATGGCATCAACGAGTAGCACAGGCCCTCGTGTAATGTTGATGGCATCATCCAGCACCACATGCCCTGGTGTGGTGATGATGGCCTCACAGGAAGCACTGTCCCTGGTGTAATGCGGATGGCCTCATCCAACACCACTGGCCCTGGTGTAATGTGGATGGCATCAGCCAGTATCACAGGCCCTTCTGTGTTGTGGATGTCATCAGCCAGCAACACAAGCCTGGTGAAATGTGGATGGTTTAGGACAGCACCAACGGGCCTGGTGAAATGTGGATGGTATTGGCCAGCACCAAAGGCCCAGGTGTAATGTAGATGGCCTCAGCCAAAAGTACAGGCCCTGGTGTGGTGAAGATGGCCTCACAGGAAGCACTGTCCGTGATGTAAAGTGTATGGCCTCAGCCAACAACAGTGGCCCTGGTGAAATGTGGATGGTATTGGCCAGCACAACAGGACATGTTGTAATGTGATTGTCCTCAGCCAGTAGCAAAGGCCCTTGTGTACTGTGGATGGCCTCATCCAGCAACACCACAGGCCCTGGTGAAATGTGGTTGTTTTCGGCCAGCAACACAGGCCCTTGGGTAATTTGGATGGCTAGCAGCACAGGCCCTGGTCTGGTGAAGATGGCCTCACAGGAATCACTGGCCCTGGTGTATTTTCGATGGCATCAGCAAACAGCACAAACCCTAGTCTAGTGAAGATGGCCTCACAGAAATTACTGGCCCTGGTGTAATGTGGATGGCATCAGCCAGCAGCACAGGACCTGGTGTAATGTGGATGGCATAATCTAACAACACTGGCCCTTGTGAAATATGGATGGTATGGTAAGCAACACACACCCTGGTGTAATGTGGATGGCCTTGGCTTACACCACTGGCCCTGGTGCAATGTGCATGATATCGGCCAGCATCACAGGCCCTAATGTGGATGGCATCAACGAGCATCAAAGACCCTGGTGGGGTAAAGATGGCCTCACAGGAAGCACAGGCCCTGGTGTAATGTGGATGGTAGAAGCCGGCATCACAGTCTCTGGTGTAATGTTGATGGCCTAAGCCAACAACAGTGGCCCTGGTGAAATGTGGATGGTGTTGGCCAGCACCAGAGGCCCTGGTGTAATTTGAATGGCTTAGGCCACCAGCACAGGCCCTCGTGTGGTGAAGATGGCCTCACAGGAAGCACTGTCCCTGGTGTAATGTGGATGGCCTCAGCAAACAACACTGGCCTTGGTAAAATGTCGATGGTATTTGCCAGCACCACTGGCCCTGGTGTAATGTGGATGGCATCAACGAGTAGCACAGGCCCTGGTGTAATGTGGATGGCCTAAGCAAGCACCACAGGCCCTGGTTTGGTGATGATGGCATCACAGGAAGCACTGGCAGTGGTGTAATGTGGATGGCCTGAGCCAACAACACTGGCCCTGTTGAAATGTGGATGGTATTGGCCAGCACCACAGGCCCTGGTGTAATGTGAATGTCCTCAGCCAGTAGCACAGGCCCTTGTGTAATGTGGATGGCCCCATCCAGGAACACCACAGGCCCTGGTGAAATGTGGTTGTTTTCGGCCAGCACCACAGGCCCTGGGGTAATTTGGATGGCTAGCAGCACAGGCCCTGGTCTGGTGAAGATGGCCTCACAGAAATCATTGGCCCTGGTGTATTGTGGATGGCATCAGCCATCAACACAGGCCCTCGTGAAATATAGGTGGCCTCATCCAGCAGCACAGGCCCTACTGCAATGTGAATGGCCTCAGCCAGCAACACAGTCCCTGGTGTTATGTTAATGTCATCATCCAACCCCATGGCTCCGGTGCAATGTGGATGGCCTCAGCCAGCAGCACAGGACCTTGGGTAATGTGGATGGTATCGGCCAGCACCACACACCCTGGTGTAATGTGAATGGCCATAGCAAACACCACTGGCCCTGGTGAAATGTGCATGATATCGGTCAGCACCAGAGGCCCAGGTGTAATGTGGATGGCATCAACGAGCAGCAGAGGCACTGGTGCGGTGAAGATGGCCACACAGCAATCAATGTCCCTGGTGTAATTTGGATGGTAGAAGCCGGCATCACAGGCCGTGATGTAATGTGGATCGCCTCAGCCAAAAGCACAGGCTTTTGTGTCGTGAAGATTAGAGATGGACCGATCCGATATTACGTATCGGTATCGGTCCGATACTGACCTAAATTACTGGATCGGATATCGGAGAAAAATAAAAAATGTAATCCGATCCATTAAATATCACGAAAGCACCTCACAAAACTTGCAACACGCTGTAACTCACCTCAGAACGTTAGCACGTCGGAGCAGTAGGCATCACGTGTGGCATGCGGGACCTGTCGGTGGTCTGGATAGCATGTGGAGCTTCGCTAGCAACCCGGCATTTCATCTCCGACAAAGTTATCCCCGAGAGAAGTAAAGCAAGTGTGTAAGTTCATCTCTGAATGTTTGTAAAGCATTCCTGCGTTAAGCTTACCAAACGACATATGGAGCGACTGCCTCTTCTTGCTGCTACTTCAATCATGAAACTGCTTAATGATCAGCTGATCGGCTTTTCTGTCGCGAGTCCGTCTCTCTGGTTTGTTTTTGGCCCACTTTGCACCAGAAAGAGGAAACCAGCGGCTGAACAACAGCAGCACGTTTAAGCTTGATCAGCTGTTGTTAGAATTTATTTATTATTACTTTCTACTCGAGGATCTTTTTCTACGTAGCTGACGACTGGTAACTGTGCAGGGGCAGATCTAGCAAAGTTTAGCCAGGGGGGCCGATAGGGCATGAACAGGGAAAAGGGGGCACAAAGACATACTTTTCTTTCTTATTCTCATTTAAAATGTCTAGCTTTTAATAAATAATTATCCGAATCTTACACCCAAAGTTTTAATTTGATGTAAAATGAATAGAAGTCAATTACTGTATATAGTGACTATTAAGTCTAATATATATACCCTAGTAAGCTATAGTACTTTTTCCTTTCGGAATGTACCATCTGTGCAGTCTGCAATTTTGTTGAAGAAAGATGTTGAATCTATTTAATATTTCTTGAAAAATAATTGATTTCTGTGCATTTTTTTTTTTCACACTGCATCAAATTAAGGTTGATTACGTCGATTAAGCATCATGAGGTGGAGTGTGAGGGGTGGTTCCCTATTTTTTATTTATTTATTTTTGTTGTTGCTGGGAGTTGGAACCCTATTAGTTAGGTTGCTTAATATTTACGCTAAGTACTCTTTAAAATACCAGAATAGGGAGGATGGTGTAGGTTTAAGTTTATTAGATTGATCAGTATTGCTGAACTATGAAATTTTATTTTTTTTTGCATACAGGTATAACAGAATAGCTTTAGTGTAGTTTTTGTTTTAAACTTGAGTATGAACTTATACAAAATGCAGCAAGATATTAAAAAAAAACAGTTTTGTTGATTAAAAAACACTATATCGGATTCATATCGGTATCGGCAGATATCCAAATTTATGATATCGGTATCGGACATAAAAAAGTGGTATCGTGCCATCTCTAGTGAAGATGGCCTCAAAGGAAGCACTGTCCCTTGTGTAATGTGTATGGCCTCGGCCAACAACAGTGGCCCTGGTGAAATGTGGATTATATTGGCCAGCACCAGAGGCCTTGGTGTAATGTGAATATCCTCAGCCAGTAGTAAAGGCCCTTGCGTTTTCTGGAATGCATCAGCCAGCAACACAATCCTTGGTGAAATGTGGATGGCCTCATCCAACAGTACAGGCCCTGGTGTAATGTGGATGGCCTCATCCAACAGTACAGTCCCTGGTGTGGTGAAGATCGCCTCACAGGAAGCAGTGTCCCTGGTGTAAAGTGTATGGCCTAAGCCAACAACAGTGGCCCTGGTGAAATATGGATGGTATTGGCCAGCAACACAGGCCCTGGTGTAATGTGAATGTACTCAGCCAGAAGCACAGGCTCTTGTGTATTGTGGATCGCATCAGCCAGCAAAACAAGCACTGGTGAAATGTGGTTGGTATCAACGAGTAGCACAGGCCCTGGTGTAATGTGGATGGCCTCAGCAAGCACCACAGGCCCTGGTTTGGTGATGATGGCATCACAGGAAGCACTGGCAGTGGTGTAATGTGGATGGCCTGAGCCAACAACACTGGCCCTGTTGAAATGTGGATGGTATTGGCCAGCACCACAGGCCCTGGTGTAATGTGGATGGCATCAACGAGTAGCACAGGCCCTGGTGTAATGTTGATGGCATCATCCAGCACCACAGGCCCTGGTGTGCTGATGATGGCCTTACAGGAAGCACTGTCCCTGATGTAAAGTGTATGGCCTCAGCATAATGTGTAATGTGGATGGTATTGGCTAGCACCACAGGCCCTTGTGTAACGTGAATGGCCTCATCCAACAACACTGGCTCTGGTGTAATGTGGATGGTATTGGCCAGCACCACAGGCCCTGGTGTAATGTGGATGGCATCAGCCATGACCACAGGCCCTGGTGAAATGTGAATGTCCTCAGCCAGTAGCACAGGCCCTGGTGTAATGTGGATGGCCTCATCTAACAACTCTGTCGCTGGTGAAATGTGCATGATATCGGTCAGCACCACAGGCCCAGGTGTAATGTGGATGGCATCAACGAGCAGCAGAGGCCCTGGTGTGGTGACGATGGCCTCACAGGAAGCACTGTCCCTTGTGCTTCTTGAAATGTGGATGGCCTCAGCCAACAACAGTGGCCCTGGTGAAATGTGGATTATATTGGCCAGCAACACAGGCCCTGGTGTAATGTGAATATCCTCAGCCAGTAGTAAAGGCCCTTGTGTTTTGTGGAACGCATCAGCCAGCAACATAATCCCTGGTGAAATGTGGATGGCCTCATCCAGCACCACACGCCCTGGTTTGGTGATGATTGCCACACAGGAAGAACTGTACCTGGTGTAATGTGGATGGCCTCATCCAACAGTACAGGCCCTGGTGTGGTGAAGATGTCCTCAGAGGAAGCACAGGCCATGGTGTAATGTGGATGGCCTCAGACAGCAGCCAGGCCCTGGTGAAATGTAAATGGCCTCAGCCGGCAACATGCGCTCTGGTGAAAGGTAGTCTGCCTCAGCCAGTAGCACAGGCCCTGTTGTGGTGAAGATGGCCTCACAGGAATCACTGTCCCTGGTGTAATGTGTATGTCCTCAGCCAACAACACTGGCCCTCTTTAAATGTGGATGGTATTGGCCAACACCACAGGCCCTGGCGTAATGTGAATGTCCTCAGCCAACACCACTGGCCCTGGTGTAATGGGGATGGCATCAGCCAGTAGCACAGGCCCTTGTGTATTGTGGATCGCATCAGCCAGCAACACAAGCCCTGGTGTAATGTGGATGGTGTCGGTCTGCACCACAGGCTATTCACATTACATCAGGGTGTGTGCTGCTGACCAATACCATCCACATTTCACCAGGGCCAGTGTTGTTGGCTAAGGCCATCCACATTACACCAGGGACAGTGCTTCCTGTGATTCCATCATCACCAAACCAGGGCCTGTGGTGCTGGCCAATACCATCCACATTTCACCAGGGCCACTGTTGTTGGCTGAGGCCATTGTTACGAGTTCAAATTGGGGATGGACACAAGAGAAAAAACCACAATAACAACACTGGTCCGGCCGGGTTGAGTCAAACGATGATTTTAATGCACACACGCGTGGGAGATGGACACTGTATGCAGACAGCCTCAGATCTCAAAATGGTGGAGCATTACTCAAACTCTTATAGCCTCTGGTGCCTCCACCTTGTCATAAAAAGCCTAAACATTCACATGCTTTTCTCTCACACGGTGCCTAAGCTACAACCTTGGCTCCCTGTTTATCTGCTCCTGTTGAGATGGGGCAGAAAACTCCAGTATACTCTCTCTTCTAATCAGACAAATAAGGCGATGACTTTCTGCGAACAGTATTTCTTATAACTCAGCAGTATAATGCATCATAAAACAATATCATTCATTCACAATAAATCAGCAGTCTACTTTAATGCAAATCAGTTTAACTAATGCAATAGTTGTCAGCTTCTTCTAATTCAGGGGAATAATGCAAACTAAAACTACATAATAATTCACAATCTTTAATTAGGAGTATAACATGGCATAAAATAATATTATAATCTAACAATTCCCCCTGATGAGGTCATTAGAATAATGACCTCACCAACACCCTTCAATTCAGTGTGGCCGGGTTCACTTCTTCTCACTCCGGAGGTCCTTTGTCCCCCTGATGGGCGAGCCATATGTGAGATGACCTCTGTGTTTGTGCAGTTCAGGTGCAAGAAAAACTATTACTACAACACTATCAGGTACAGATGACACTCCCCAGGTCTTTCACAGCTTTATTTAGCGCTACCTTATACCCTTCAGACGTACTCAGACTAGAACCTCTGTCCAAGGAGCTTTTAACCTTTATTTTATTGCTGCAGCCACCAGTATCTTCCAGTTGTGTGATCCTCTGCTCTTCATTCTTCAACCTCAGGGGTTAGACAACCCTTCAGTCGTGGCACAGATCAGGGGATTATTCTGCCCCGATTGCAAACAACGATCTGTGCATCCTCGGGTCCTGTGTGTCCTCCAGAAAAGATCAGGAACGCGTCCCCCTTTTGCCCAAGAGCCTCTCGAACCTCGTTGGTCTGGTGTTCCCGGATTTCCGCCAACCCCTTCATGGTTATTGCTGTGATTATGGGATCCATCCTTTTAAGGTGACTACCCGGAGCCCAAACGCCATGACCCTTGGACCCAACTGGTGTCTCGGCAGTCACCGTATCTATCTCTGCTGCCAAGGATCCTCGCATATCTGTAACCTCGTCTGGTGTCTGTTCCTTTCTCTGTAAGAGACAGAAAACCAAAACACCTCTCTTCCTAACCCTAATAATCTAATGTTGTTATCTACTGACCTTCTAGTGATTCAGAATTGGTTTAAAACATTCAAAATGTTTCAGGGACTTATTCTAATCATATCCTATGTGTGTGTAAGCGTGTTTGCATTTAGCCCCCTGCACTCAAGGCATTTCCTACACTTTATCAGTCCGGACCATCACGCCGAACGAAGCTTATGACCTTCAAAAGGCCGAGTGCCAACTCATTATAAGCACATTTGCAAGGTGTGTCTGAAAATTATTGAAACCACTCTTTTTAACAAAAGGCAAATAAATTAACGAATCTTCTAAACGCTATCCAGTTCATTTCAATGATTGATGCTTAAACATGGAAATAATGATTTATGCTTCTCACTGATTCTCTAAAAAAGTCCGGAAACTTCTCGGGCCACTATTAGCTTAAGCTTTACCATACCTAAGGTATTCAAGACACAAATGAAATTATAAAATGTTCAAATAATCCTTGTTTGATGTTAAAACTCAACTTCCCCCTTTTTGGCACACTCCAATGTGTCAAATCAACAGAGTTAGAAAATTAAAAGAAAAGGTTAGGCAGCTACAAGGTTTCCCAGATTATTAAGTTGACCTGCGTGTAATGTTCTGACTCAGGTATTTAATATTTTAATAAATGTCATTTAATCAACTACCACTACTTAAGCTTAGCAAAAGACATAATTGAATAAAAGATCACAAAGAATAATATGATATCAGTGGTGTGTAAGCGCGTGCGGCCTTCTTTGCTCCAAGTCACTCAAATCCATAGATCAGCCAAACATCGCGCTGACTGTAGCTTTTAACCCTTATTAGCTTGAGCACAACTCTATAATGAGCAACAAACTGCAATATGTATAAAGATAATCATAGTTACACCTGCAAAGAAAGATTATATGATTATCCTAACACCTGTAAATAAAAGATCAACCTGAGGTTATAGCAATCACTGGAACGCAAATGTTAGTATAATATCAAAAACTTCAATTAGATGATGATCAATGCAATGCTTAGTACTTGATTCTGATACAATAATAATGCCGATGTGAAAATAACAGTAAAACACCCCCTTTTTTCCCGTTTAATTTGACACATAAACGTTTATAGATGGCTCTCTTAAATTTGACCTTCCCCTGGTTTCTCCCTCCCTGACCACAGCAGGGGAAACTCTGTTTTGATTCAGCCATGAATGCAGCTCACCTGATTCATCACTGAGCTCCACCATCACTGGCGTCTGACAGGGTGGCGCTGCATATTCTTCCTTTAATATCACTATTTTCAACCTGTTAATTAGAGTGCTTAAACTTGAAGTCGACTACGTCCACAACAAGTTAATACAACTATAAATGTGGCCAATTATCAATCTATTACCAATTAATACAACAGATAGTTTTTATTTTCTGCATGCTATTAGTCAACCACTCACCCAGAGGATCTCCAATCCCAGAAAATTCCTTCTCCTCATTTAATGAGTCTGTCCTCCTTCCATCACTGGTAACTGGTCCATCCAGAGCCATCTGATCTCAAAATATACATACAACAAGCCAAACCACACCTTGGTCACACCAACCCTCTTCCGCCCTAATGATGTTCAACGCCATCTTAGTCTGGACTGCCGAAAGCGACTTTAACGTTGACTGTTACGACAATCCATTGTATAACATATCCCAGTCAGATTCGCCAATCTCTGCACAAGGGTTATAATCGTTTTGCCATTTCCATTAGTTTTATTCATTTATTTCTTTTTTTTTTTTTTATTTCAACTCCAGATCTTCAATAGTCACCGGTCCTGATGTTTGTACCAGTTGTAATCAGTTTTTACCAATTCTTTGCTAGTTTAGTCTAGTTTTTATTTTCTGAAAATCCTCAGTTTCAGTTTAATTATGATTAGTGTCAGTTATAGTTTTATTTATATTTTGCAAAAATTAAGTATAACAAAATCCCGGTTTCATCATATCAGCCATGCTCTTCTGCTTATCCTTGAGTATTAAGACTATTAACTTTTGCAGCACTGCGTGTTCCTAATTTTGGTTCAAGTTAATTGATAAACCTTTTGAAGGTGATTAACTCACACAATTATTTAGGCGTCCCAGTCCCGTTGTCCCGGGATGCATCACGCTGCCTTATCTAGGGTTAGCTGTTTCCTGAGGATGCAGGTTGAGTGGGGGAGCTCTTCAAAAGGGGGAGTGTGCTCCCCCTGATGAGCTCTTCAAGGTAAGCTAGAATAACCTTCTCGTGTGAGCTTTTCAAGTGCACTTCAAGGTTTGTGGGACTTTCGTTTTATAAATGTCCCTCATGACCCCCTGATGACCCAGTAATTTATTTTAGCGCACTGTAGTGTACATTTCGCTTGTAGCTCTCATACTCCACTTACCACTCTCCTGAGTCCTGATGTTTCCTAGAGAGGACAACAGTACCTTTAAAATTATATCGCATGTGTGGGGTTGTGGCCTTGCCAATTGTTTTTCCTACCTTTTAAATGGCCGGCATGCCCACAAGCACATTTTATGGAAGCTAGAGAGATAAACTTGATATTTTCATTTGAACCGTTTTGTTAAACTCAGATTTTTATTATTTTTTGAAAATAAACATCTAATAAACAATTTGAGGGTTGGTTTTTTTGGGGTTTTTTTTAAGCTTATTTAGTTTCACAGAGAACATGCCTACTCTTTTAATGTGTACTGTAGTGCACGTCGGGACTTTATACCTATATTTTATTTCACTTTTTCCTAGTAGACAACTCTTTAACAAAGGCAGAGAGAATTCTTAACAAAATAACTGAGCGAGATTCAAGCATAGTTTTTTTTTTTTTTTTTTTTTTTTCAAAGAATGAGAGTCATGTGAACCAAATAGGAGAGGGTGAGACCCCAGTAAGAACTACACAAAGATTATCGAGATGCAGTGGCAGGTGTAATAGAGACACAGGGCCACCTGATATCTATCATCCTATCTGGTTCAAAACCAATATGTAGGAGAATCTGGAATTTTTTATTTTAAGTTGAAAATAAATATGGGTAAAATGCAGAAATGTTTTCCAATAGATTAAAAATAAGAGTCGCAATTATAGATGAGTCCATGGGCCCTAATTGTTTCTACAAGATCACGTCGTTGCTGAAAGTTATCAGTGATTTCAATATGCGAAAAGGATTCACCGTATCTGGAGTTCAAGCTCCTCTTGACTGAGAAACCTGGGACAAACATGTAGACATGACCTGAATAATATCAGTAATGAAGAGTTCTCTCCAAAACTCAAGAAAAAGCTTGCCTGAAATGGTTAACAGTCCAAGGCATTTCAATTATAGAATGGTTGGGTGTAACAATGAAACAGCTGTGAGATGAGGGAAGTGCCAAATGTTCCTTTGTGTCTCCAAATAAAAATCAGTACTTCCTCAGATATCCTAAATCAATTGACTTTTGTGAAATAGAAAGTTCAGTGCCATCACTTATTCCTGAACCAATAGTTTACAGCTAGTGAAGTGTCAGTGACTTCTGGGTTGGTCCCTGATCTTCATCTTATGAGATTGTTATTTTAATAACACCTGATTTATTTAAAAGAAAAACGAAACTATTTTTCCCTTTTCCCCTCTTTTTCTCTGGGTCTCAGGAGGACATTGTGTCTCTCTCCACCACAAGACTCTTGCTATATCTAAAAAACAGTCATATTAAAATGATCCTCAATGGGACTCAGGCGCTTCCTCCCGACTTTCCTGACATGATTCTGCGCGTGGACGGAGCAGCAACACAGACGACTCAACTACCGTAGCGCCTTGACTTAGCTATTGTAGGGCACGCACACATCAATGAAACTAAACACATTTTACAACAAATTCAATGGACTTTGGCTAATTTTGTGGACAGGCATTACAGTTTTAGTTAGTTTTTTGTTATTTTATTTGTTATTTCCATTAAAGCAAACGTTTTTCCTCTTCTAGTTTTCGTTATTTCATTTGTTTTCTTTAATAATAATAACCTTGCTCTGCACACTGGATTAAACATGATCAACATTTTACTGCATGTTGTTTCACTATCTTATTGAATCAATTACTCCATTATCCTTTTTTCTCCCTCCTCTTGCTCACAGACACATAACGGGTATGGCAGTCCATTCTCCCTGCAACACGGACTATGCTGCCCATGATGCTACATTCTTTCGAGCTATTCTTGTAGCATTCTGCCTGTTAGCTTAGCACAACAACAACAACAACAAAAAGGTGCTCTCTCACCCAGGAAACACACAGCCGCGCGAGAGATAGAGCGTCGCCCTGTAACCATGGCAACCGTAACGCTGCCGCCTGGAACAACAGCACGTGGCTGTCAAACAAAACCCAAACAGTCCTGACCCGCGACAATATGAAACAGGAAAGTACCGCGGTGTGATCCATTTATTTCAACAAAGTAACTGTATTCTAAATACCACCTTTTTAAACGGTAACTGTAACGGAATACAGTTACTCATATTTTGTATTTTAAATACGTAACGGCGGTACATCTATTCCGTTACTCCCCAACACTGCCTACATCTAAATGAAAGTAAAACTGAAGTCATTGAGTTTGGGCTTCCTAAAGACCCCAACCTTTCCTTTGATTTTATGGGACCCCTAACTTTCAAATGTACTTCCTCCATTAAGAGCCTCGGTGTTACTTTTGACAGTGCTTTTAAATTTGATAAACAAATCAGCTCCGTAGTCAAGGGATCTTTTTTATCATCTACGGATTTTAGCTAAAGTCAAGTCCCACCTGTGCAGGAAGAATCTAGAAAGGGTGGTCCATGCTTTTATTACATCACGGCTGGACTACTGTAACTCCCTTTATGCTGGTTTAGATCTTTCCTGTCTGCATCGCCTCCAACTGGTGCAGAACGCTGCTGCTCGCATGCTGACCGGTTCCAAAAAGAGAGACCACATCACTCTGCTCTCACCTCTGCTCTCTCCACTGGCTCCCAGTTGCTTTTAGGATTGATTTTAAAATTTTACTGCTGGTTTTTAAGGTTCTTAACGGTACTGCACCTCCTTACCTGGCAGAGCTTCTTAGCATTTACCGCCCCAGGAGATCTTTGAGGTCAGCAGACCTGATGCTTTTAGATGTTCCCAGGTACAGATTAAAGACTAGGGGAGAGAGGGCTTTTGCTGTGGCTGCACCCAGACTGTGGAACAGTTTACCTCCTCACATCAGATTCTCCACAAGCCTAGGAACTTTTAAAACTGCTCTTAAAACTCACCTCTTCTCATTGGCTTTTACCAAGGTTTAACTTACTGTTTTAACTTATTGTTTTATCAGTGAGGTGTTTTATGTACTTGCGCTTTATTGTATTTTATATTTGTATTTTATTGTACAGCACTTTGGTCAGCCTTGGTTGTTTTTAAATGTGCTTTATAAATAAACTTGACTTTACTTGACTTGGCTGAGGACATTTACATTGCACCAGGGCCTGTGGTGCTGGCCAATACCATCCACATTTCACCAGGGCCACTGTTGTTGGCTGAGGCCATACACATTACACCAGGGACAGTGCTTCCAGTGAGGCCATATTCACCCCACCAGGGCCTCTGCTGCTCGTCGATGCCATCCACATTACACCAGGGCCTGTGGTGCTGACGATATCATGCACATTTCACCATGGCCAGTGGTGTGGCTAAGGCCATTCACATTACACCAGGGTGTGTGGTGCTGACCAATACCATCCATTATTCACAAGGGACAGTATTGTTAGATGAGGCAATCCACATTACAACAGGGCCTGTGCTACTGGCTGAGGACAATTACATTTCACCAGGGCCTGTGGTCATGGCTGATGCCATCCAAATTACACCAGGGCCAGTGCTCCCTAGGAGGCCATCTTCACCACACCAGGGCCTGCGTTGCTGGCTGAGGCCATCCACATTTCAGCAGGGCCTGCATTGCTGGCTCATGCCATCCACATTACACCAGGGCCTGTGCTACTGGCTGAGGCCAACTACATTTCACCAGGGCCTGTGCTACTCGTTGATGCCATCCACATTACACCAGGGCCTGTGGTGCTGGCCAATATAATCCAAATTTCACCAGGGCCACTGTTGTTGGCTGAGGCCATCCACATTACACCACTGCCAGTGCTTCCTGTGAGGCCATCTTCACCACACCAGGGCCTGTGGTGCTGGATGAGGCCCTCCACATTTCACCAGGGCCTGTGCTACTCATTGATACCATCCACATTTCACCAGGGTTTGTGTTGCTGGCTGATGCGATCCAAAATACACAAGGGTCTGTGCTACTGGGTGAAGACATTCACATTACACCAGGGCCTGTGGTGCTGGCCAATACCATCACCATTTCACCAGGACCACTGTTGTTGGCTGAGGCCATACACTTTACATCAGGGACAGTGCTTCCTGTGAGGCCATCTTCACCACACCAGGGCCTGTACTGTTGGCTGAGGCCATCCACATTACACCAGGGAATTTGGTGCTGGCCAATACCATCCACATTTCACCAGGGCAACTGTTGTTGGCTTCTACTATCCACATTACACCAGGGACAGGGTTTCCTGTGAGGCCATCTTCACCCGACCAAGGCCTCTGCTGCTCATTGATGCCATCCACATTACACCAGGGTGTGTGGTGCTGACCAATACCATCCACATTTCACCAGGGCCACTGTTGTTGGCTTCTACCATCCACATTACACCAGGGACAGTGCTTCCTGTGAGGCCATCTTCACCCGACCAGGGCCTCTGCTGCTAGTTGATGCCATCCACATTACACCTGGGCCTGTGGTGCTGACCGATATCATGCACATTTCACCAGGGCCACTGTTGTTAGATGAGGCCTGTATTCTGGAAATAATTAATACTTCTCTTTATACTGGCTCAGTTCCCAGCTATTTTAAACAAGCTATTGTTGAACCAATATTAAAGAAACCAAATTTGGACCCATCTCTTCCAAGCAGTTACAGGCCAATATCAAAATTACCATTGGTGTCAAAGATCTTGGAAAAAACAGTTGCAGAACAACTTTTTGGAAAAGAACAATGTTCTGGACATTTTCCAGTCTGGTTTCCGCAAATTGCACTCCACTGAAACCGCTTTGCTTAAAGTGTCTAGTGACATTCTGATGGCAGCAGACTCTGGAGAGTACACTGTTCTGGTTATGTTGGATCTCAGCTCTGCTTTTGATACTGTTGATCACAGCATCATGATAAATAGGCTGAAGGACTTGTTTGGGATTACTGGTGTTGTTTTAAAATGGTTTATGTTGTATCTATCTGAGAGATCCTTTACTATCTGTATAAATCATGTGCTGTCGGAAACATCAGTTCTGCCTTCTGGGGTACCTCAAGGATCTGTTTTAGGTCCTATTCTCTTTTTGCTGTATATACTTCCTCTAGGCCACATTATCAGACATTACAATAATATTTCTTATTATCTCTATGCTGATGACATTCAGTTGTACTGTTCTTTCAAAGCTTCTGAGTTGTATAAATTGTCTTGTTTAAATAATTGTCTGTCAGAAATCAAACAATGGTTAAATGACAATTTCCTTCAGTTAAATGCAGATAAAACATAAACTTTGATTATTGCACCTGATCACATGCTCTCAGAAATTAGGCTGCATATCAGTTTTTTAGACCCTTCATTTCAGTCGAGTATCAGAAACCTAGGTGTTATATTTGACAGTTCAATGTCTCTTGAGAAACACTCTAAACAACTCTTCCGGAACTGTTTTTATCATCTAAGAAACATTTCTAAACTCAGACTACTGGTGTCAAAGGCAGAACTTGAGATGATTATTCATGCTTTTATCTCTTCTCGTTTGGATTATTGTAACGGTCTTTTTACGTGTCTCAACAAATCAGCTCTGGATCGCCTTCAGTCTGTACAGAATGCAGCGGCAAGACTTTTAACTGGTACAAACAAGAGGTCACACATTACTCCAGTTTTGGCTTCTCTTCATTGGTTGCCTGTAAATTTTAGGGTTCATTTTAAAATTTTAGTTGTAACTTTTAGAGCTCTGCACGGTGAAGCTTCTCAGTATATCTCTGACCTGCTGAAACCTCATGCTTCATCCCGAGCACTTAGGTCTTCAAGTCAGAGGCTACTGGTGGTCCCACGTACTAGGTTTAAAACACGTGGGGATCGGACTTTTCAGACACTGGCACCTAGGCTGTGGAACTCTCTGCCGTTGTGTTTACGCTGTCTAGACTCTACTGACTCCTTTAAAAAGCAGGTGAAGACATTTTTATACAAACGGGCTTTTAATTAATTTTAACTTGTATGTCTGATCTTATTGTAAAGCACTTTGTGATTGTTATCTGTGAAATGTGCTATATAAATAAATTTTACTTACTTACTTACAGCACAGGCCCTGGTGAAATGTAGATGGCCTTAGCCAGCAACATAAGCCCTGGTGAAATGTAGTTGACCTCAGCCAGTAGCACAGGCCCTGGTGTAATGTGGATGGTATGATCCAGCAACGCAGGCCCTGGTGTGGTGAAGATGGCCTCACTGGAAGCACTGTCCCTGGTGTAATGTGGATGGCATCAACGAGCAGCACAGGCCCTGTTGAAATGTAGTTGGCCTAATCCAGAAACACAGGCCCTGGAAAAATGTGGATGGCATCAGCCAGCACCGCAAGCCCTGGTGTAATGTGGATGGTATCAGCCATCAACACTGGCCCTGGTGAAATAACCTGAAATGTATGATTTTACACAGAATATTTGAAAAACCTGTGCTGTTCTGTTGGCATAGACTTTGATGCGATGGCTACTGACTCGTATGTCTTTGCCCTTCAGTCTGCGCAAACAGGCCTTGCACTGGAAGACAGGCCCATGTGGAACAATGGGTCTGCCCCTAAGGGGCAGTTAAAACAACTACATTTTTTGGAAAAATCTAAGGGGAACTTTTGTTTTACTCCCAGTCCAATCCACTAACTTGGAGAAAGCAAGGTTTATGGACTCTGGATGGCATTACCATGGCCTCCAGGAGTATGTCCTTCAATGCACATATTAATCAAAAATGCATCAGTACTTTCTGCATTTGCACAACAGCTCTAAAATTAGAAACATCCTGTCTCAGAGTGATGCTGAAAAGCCAGTTCATGCATTTATTACTTCTCAGATGGACTATTCATTCACTAAAACTCCTTAACAAGCCTTCAGTTGATCCAAAATGTTGCAGTGAGAGTACTGACAAGGACTAGAAAGAGAGAGTGTGTATCCAAAAGAAAGAACAGCAGTAACATACTACAGCCACCTGTCAGGCTGCAGCGCTGCAGACCCTGACAAGGATAAGAAAATGGATGGATCATTACTGTTATAGTTAAATGAACATCTACTATATTATTTAAAAAATATATTATTACCTGAATGTGACACATGGTGGGGAAGTTTTTCAAACCATTCAGTTAGGAAAAGAAGCAATAACACACAACGAAAGCACCTCATTATACATAAAAATGCATAAATGAAAAGTATCTAAGGTAAAAATAATTCTTCAGCAGAAAAATGTTTCCCATCAATGTTAAGTTGAATAACATGTTTAAGATCATTTCAAATGTTTTTAATGTTTAGAATCATATTCTATAAATTATATTTTAACAGTGGCTGTCCTGTGAGGACCTCATACTATGAAAATATGATTGTTGTTCATAAGCTCAGAAACACAATCCTAAATCTTAATTTTTCAAAAAGTATATTAAAATTCTAAAAAAACAAAAAGATCAGGTGAATTGAAAGGCTTCAGCAGTGTATTACATACAGTCAACCTATAGAAGGGATTAAAATATGAAAAAATGAAAGTGGAGTGTTGGCAACAGAGCTGGTTAAACATAATAAATTCAAACGTTCTCATAGATGTTTGAAAGCAATGCTGAGTCTGCACCTAAACAACTTCAAATTCAAATTCAAATTTTATTTGTCACGTACACAGTCATACACAGTACGATATGCAGTGAAATGCTTAGACAACTGCTCGTGACCTAAAGGAAAAAAAAGAAAGAAAAGGAAAAGGCTATGAATAAGATAGGAAATAAATATGAAAAATTAAAAAGGGTAAATTTAACTAGGAAAGAATAAAATATAAAAATTAAAGTTCCATCCATCCACTTCCGCTTATCCTTTTCAGGGTTGCGGGGGGCGCTGGAGCCTATCCCAGCTGTCGTAGGGCGAGAGGCGGGGTACACCCTGGACAGGTCGCCAGTCTGTCACAGGGCCAACACACAGGGACAGACAACCATTCGCACTCACATTCACTCCTAGTGGCAATTTGGATTATCCAATTAACCTATCCCCACAAGCTGCATGTCTTTGGACAATGGGAGGAAGCCGGAGTACCCGGCGGGAACCCACGCAAACACGGGGAGAACATGCAAACTCCACACAGAAAGACCCCGGCCTGATGATGGAATTGAACTCAGGACCTTCTTGCTGTGCGGCAACAGTGCTAACCACCGCGCCACCGTGTTGCCCAAAAAAAATTAAAGTTAAAAATGAAATAACTGTACAACACAAATTAGAATGAAGGGTAAATTTAACTGGGAAAGAATAAGATAAAATATAAAAATTAAAGTTGAAAATAAAATAACTGTACAACAAAATACACAATACACAGTATAGAACTATATAAGAATGTATGAAGAAATATAAATATATAAATATATATATATATACACACAATAACAGCAGCTGTACAAGTATTAACTGGAAATGAAGAATATAGTGACAGCAACTTGCCTGTTTTATTATAGCAGATATGGTCAGAGCTGTCCATTCTGCATCACTGTCATAGCTTTTCTTGCTAATGTACTAAAGAAGTTATTAACAACGTTGTCACACTCCAGCTTCTCTACATCACACATGTTGGATAAGTTGATTAGCCATAGTAAACTGTTATGATGTTCAATCACTGAAATTAGTTTACTTGTTTAATGGTAGCTGTGTTTCCATAGCTCTCAACTTCCCCAGCTCCATTCATTGTTAATGGACTCAACCCCTAGTCATGCTAATGCTCCCACACCCTTAGAGACATAGGAGTGCTGCAGTCTCTTACAAGATTGAAGTGGACAGTGCAAAGTTACAGCAGCAAAAATTAAGAAAAACAATGGAATAGGATACAATAAAAAGAATAACATACTATATGCAATAGAATAAAATACTAAGTTTTCAGAAAAAAAATGCACTTAGCGTTATTGCACATGTGTGGATGTGTGTATTTGGTCAGCGGCGAAGTCTTTGTTGTAGAGTCCGACAGCAGTAGGAAAGAAAGACCTGCAGAATCTCTCCATCCCACATCATGGGTGCCGCAGTCTGCCACTGAAGGAGCTGTTCAGTGCTGTCAGTCTCCTGCATGGGGTGGGAGATGTTGTCCATCAGGGGATGACAGCTTAGCCACCATTCTCCTGTCATTCCCCACCTTCACTGGGTCCAGAGGGGATCCTAGAACAGAGCTTGCCTTCTGGATCAGCCTGTTCAGTCTAAAGGCTGAATCTACACATTAACTGACAGGCAATCAACTTTATGACAGCAATGTTGAGATGAAAGGAGAGAGATCACTTTATTTTGGTATGGTTTAATTTAATATCTATTTTCAGATTCGACACTTTCCCTGAATGAGACGTCAATGAA